>NC_045629.1:16912500-17512500 GCF_009829155.1 Mustela erminea
TGTTTTATATGTGAGTTATCATCCCAATACTACTTTATAGTAATCAATTTTTTCCCATTGGCCAGAAGAAATATTTTAGTTTCAAAAATAAATTACTAGAAACAGGATATTAAACAATTTAAAATCAAGTTTTTTCATTACCTAAGATATAAAATTTTGGAAAAGATACCTATCTATCCTTATGCTATATATTTTTTCCTAAATCCTGTTTGTTTATGTCATAACTCTCTAAGGACACAAAAGAAATTAAAAGGACATTCTGACTTACTCTTGTCACCAATAGCCTTCTGTGGAACGTATTTAGCCGCAATCTGCATTTACAAATCTGTAACACTGTATATACTCTCACTTTATGAAAGATTTTATTCCTAAACTTTGAGTACAAAATACATTTCTATAAATAATTCTGTCTTGTCATTGACTTTTACAAATTCTTAGAAAATACCCAATTACTCAACTAATTTTCCTTATCTGTAAAATGGGGATAATAATTTTATCGTTATCATTGAGTTATGAGGTGGATTAAATTAGATAGATCTTATAAAAGCACTTGACAGTACCTGAGTTATGATTACTATCATTATCACCACCATGATCATTGTCATTACTAGAGAACTATGAAGGAAATACACAGCGGAAGGAAGTATCAAGTTACCCAATGGGCAAAGCTGAGCACTTGAAACGGAAAAATTAAGGTCTTGGCCTGGTCTGTGACCCTCTGTGCTTTGGTCTGGAAGAAGCAGCACCCTCACAACTTTGGGATCTGTTTATCCCTTCACATCAAAACTCCTCTTCTGGGGACTATGAGATGTTTCTCGGACCTCCTGAGCACAGCCACTGCTAAGGCAGTCCCCACTTCAACCTCTCTCCCTCGCTGTGTGCATATATCATCACAGATGTCCCACCTTTCAACACAAACAAACAGAAATTCCCCGTTCCTCTAGACTCACGTTTCTGTGATTGCACAGGGTGCTTCCCTACATTTCCTTCAAAGCATGATCTAGACTCTTCAGCTTTTCTTCTTGGTGTCCAGTCCCTCCCCGGACCTCTGCATCAAATGTTCCCCTGAAGCTGTAATTATCCGTGTGATTACCAAAGATCCCTTAACTGACAAATCCAATGAACACCTCTCAGGGGCTGCGCTATTCAGCTCTGCTGCAGAATCGGAATCAGAGACCACCATTCATTCCACTCATTCATTTACTTGCCCCTGTGCTGGGCCTGGAGATACAAAGAAGCATCTACTGAGATTCTCTGCTTCTCGGTACCCCTCCTCCATTCTCTCCGTGCTTTCCGCCTGTCTTTTCAGTCACTCTCACAGATTTACCTTCCTCCACCACCCAGTAAAATGCTAGTGCTCTTCAGGGTTCTACTGTCTATGTTCTTAGTTTACCAATCTTCACTATTTATCTATTATCCTTCAGCAAAACCCTAACGGAGTTCTTCCTATATCCAGATTTTATTTATCCCCATGACTTGAAACTAAATATGACCTCCAAACTGACAACCTACATTCATCTCACAAATGCTGTTAAGCACTAACTCTGCGCCAGAGACATAGTACTAGGATTATTCATTTCCTGATAAATAAACTAGTCTCCATCTTTAGAGAGCTTTCTGTAGTAGTCTAGGAGAAAGCTGGGTATATAGCAATACTAAATGATGCACAGAGATCAATGCAAAGAGAACCCTAACTTGCACTAAGGGTTTAGACTTTAAGTCTCTAGTGGCAGGAGAGAGACATCAAATTTGTGCTTTAGAAAGATCACTCTGGCTGTAAGATGGAAAACAGATTTGAACGGGGCAGGGAGATGACACAGGAGATGCTAATCTAGGTAAATGATGATGGAAAACTGGATAAGAGAGAAGCACTGGGGACAGAAAGAAATAGATGGACTTCAGAGCAGTACTTGTTAATTGAGCCCTGAATCTGGCTACGTAAGAAACTCTTGAAAGTGGGGCAGAAAACATGGCGTCAGGCATGTTCCTGTGGCTGTTTCCATGACCAAAGAGCATTACCCTGTTACAGACTGTATGACGTCTCCTGCACCAAGTCAGTGGTTTTCCATATTTTTCTACCTCCATACTATCCATATATTCAATCAACTTTCATCATAATATCTCCTACTAAAAGCAAAGTGGGTGAAAGTGGGAGGAGAAGAGGGAGGAAGTTCAAAATCTCTAGGGGAACAGACAGTAGGAGAACTGAAAACCCTCCACTGCATAGAACGTTTCTTGACAGCAGGAGAACTATCTATCCTCTTCAATTTTGTTTATCTAAGACCAAACACAACATCTGGGACAAGACTGGATGCTGTTTCTTGAATGAATGAGTGGGTGAATAAATGAATGCTAAAATGCTCCTAGGTGTTTAGCCCTGCAGTCAGTCTTTAAGGACATTCCAGGAAAAAAAGAAAACAGCCAGATCCCCGTTCAGTCTGACTTTCTGTGACTGATTGTCCCTTTTGTGGCTCTTCTATTTGGGGTTGGGGTGGGTAGATATGACAAAAGATATGGATATGAAAGTGAGAGCAGAGAGTCCTGCTCTTCAGGTCCAGAGAGTCCTGGAGTTTCAGGGCTGAAAGGATCTTCCACCTTTATCTCACTTTATCTCATTCTGCAGATGATGGAACTGAGATTGAAAAACTCGAAGTGACTTTCTCAGTCAGGCATGGCAGCACAGAAGGATCTAGATCTATTGACCCGATTCTAATAATCTCTTTATCTCCGGAAGTTTATAACTGAAATCTTTCCCAAGGTTTAAAACATGTAGATGTTGCAAATGATCCCAATCTAAGGGCATGTCTGAAGTCAAAGGAATGAATTTAATCACCTTTGCTTCCCAGGGAAAAATTAAGTGGGGGAAAAAAAGATATTGGCTCCATCTGTTGGTTTAGTTTTATCTGTATGTTTCCCCACTCATTCCAAGTACATTAATAGCCTTGAGCCACCTTTAGTACACTAGATATTATGCTTCATTTCTCTGCAGACAAATGATTCGCTAAATACTCAGTGTGAGTGCAAGAGAGGGAACAAAGTTCTTCTGGAGCATTACCAAGGGGAAATCAAAGGAGTCCTGGGACAGTTGTTCAGTGGCTAATACTGAGTTGGGCTTGCTTCTCGCTCCATCTTGGCTTTTACATCCACTTCCCAGAGCCAACCTTAAGTCCTAACTTTTGCTTTCCCTGTGGTCTCCCAATTTCTCTAGAATAAAACTGGGGCTGGGATTCATATCCTAGGGCTACTCTCCAGGGACCATGGCTGCCATTTAAACATCTCTGATGCTAACTGTGCATCCCCTAGAGGTACCCTGCCTTGCCCTTGATGTTAAGATACCATCCTTATGCCAACACCGAATTTTTCTGCTGTTGAACATCAACTTCCCATTAACTTCTCGCTGCGGGGTTCATCCCCGACCCCTGCCCTGATTCTGCCCTCATGGAGTTTCTCTGTATTCTAGATCTCGTGGTTGATTCCTGTGACCATATTCTTATTTCTTTTCTTAAAAATTTGAAAGTGATGTGTTCTCACTGTAGAAAATTTATAAAATAAAGATAAGGAAAGGATGAAAACAAACATGTTCTGTCATCTTATCTTCCAGAGATAACAGAGAAAACCACTGTTGGCATTTGGGTATATCACCTACAAACCCACACAACTCTAATGTACATATATGGAGTTTTACTTGAAAAATGGCATCATACAACATCATAGTTTTTCTACTTAATGACATGGAATAAACATTTTTTTCTTGTCACTAAATATTCCTATACAACATATTTTTCACAAATGAATATCATTCCTTTTAGGGATATACTATAATCTATGTTGATATCCCTTTGTTATTAGTTATTATTTAGATCACTTATCTTTCACTATTACAGTAAATGCTATAATATATGGTATGCATACATATAGATGTAATAATCATATATATTAATAAATATTTAAGCACTTGAATGATTACTTCCTGGGGATAAATTATTGGATTAAGAACTGTTTAGTCAAATGTGCATGTTTTTAAGGCTTTCAATGCATATGGAAAAGTTGGCCTTCAGAAAAACTGAAGCAGGGGTGCCTGGGTGGCTCAGTGGGTTAAGCCTCTGCCTTCAGCTCAGGTCATGATCTCAGGGTCCTGGGATCGAGCCCCGAGTCCAGCTCTCTGCTCAGCGGGGAGCCTGCTTCACCACTCTCTCTTCTTTCCTACTTGTGATCTCTTTCTCTGTCCAATAAATAAATACAATCTTAAAACAAACAAACAAAAAACTGAAGCAATATACACTACAAATGATGCTATGTGATGGTGTTCATGGCTACCCATATCCGGGTCTGAACAGCCTTTCCTTTCTTGCCTCAGAAACTAGGACATCCTAACTATTGACCACAGCACGTGTCTTCCCTAGCCCATGAACCTGGGAGTGTTTCTTAACCTCTCTGATCTTTTACCTCTACTAGCAAGGGAAGGAAGATACCATCACATAGACACACAGTAAATTCACAATAAAAGTTCATTTCCTTCCTTCCACATGTCACATACCAGTCAAAATGTAAATGATCATCACCACTCTGTTTTGTTATTTATCTTTTTATGTATATGTTGGCTCTTAAAAAACAACACTATGATCTGCTTTCCAGGGATGTACTGTGATGAAAAGCCAGGCCACCTATAGAATTAGAAAGCAATATCACTCATTGCCAGCAGATGCCACTACCTGATCCTTGATGTATACCAGAAAAAAATCTATAGTGTGAGGTTCCAGGTCCTGTAAGCAAATCAGAGTTCTAGCTAGATCATGATTGGTACATAGCTGAGATTATGTAAAAATTATGTAAAGGAAGTTTACTTACAGGCAGGACTACATACTTTGAAATACATTTTCATAACTAAACGTCATGTACAACTTTCTGTTAAAATAGTGTGTTGGGTGTGTTTGTGTGTGTGTGTGTATGCATATGTATATGTACATGATATATATGTATATGTATATACCAATGTATATATATGTATATATGTACATATACATATATATATTACATATATATATGTATATGTATATACCAAGATAAATTCTAAAGTTCCCTCAAGAGGTTTATATTAATTATGAGCTGTTCTCCAATGTATCTCTGCCACCCACAGAGTTCTAATGACTTTAAAATATGCTAGTAATGAGGAAAGACATATGGGATATTATGTAGAGCTGAGGTAGGTGGTAAGGGATACAGAATGGGACTCAGGATAGAATATTTTTTTTCCAGTATTCTCTGTGTGAAATTATACACTACAGTATTTGAAGTAAAACTGCAAAACCTTATGTCTTTTTCTATATATGTAAGCCTATATATATATTTTCACATTATATATCTGAAACTTTGACCCTATATACAAACATTATATATATTATATTTATATATGTTATTATAACATATGGTATATATAATAAAGTAATATATATATTATTTATATATATTACATATAAACATTATATATATATTTTGTTACCATTTCTCTTGCAATGTATGATGAAAGTAAAATCTGAGAAGCTTCTATACTTTAATGGTACCTATTAATATCTTCTTGTTGAATATCTTCATTTAGGTTTTCTAGTCAGGGCTTATGAGAGCTTTGGTAAATTCACTATGCATATACTACTCCTATTATATGTTAAAAGGGTGAGAAATTTGAGAGAACCCCTCCTTCCCATATATACACAGGATTAACAATCTGGAAAAGTTAACAGAGTGTACAGAAAGTAAAGGTCAAATTTGAACCTCTAAAATCATCCAGTGTTTGAAATATTATTTTCCACTGAAGATTTAAAGAAAAGACTTTTTCTTAGAATGTATCAGAATTCAGTGGTTCTTCTTTAAATGGCTAACGCTTTTGTAAAAATGAAGATGATGGACCCAGATTTGGAAAGACTGACGGGAATTTCTCATGAAAATTTTATAACAATTTTTCAAAACAAAAACAATGCCAAAACTATCTTCAGCTGTTCTTGATTTTAATTTACTGATAGGCTACAAAATATTTTTTTGCTTTGTTAAAATATGAAGCATCATATGAACATTTAGCATTGCATCAGCTCCCATTGCTTTGCAAACATACCTGGTTCCTTTCCATAGATCTGCCAAGCATACACAGAGAACAAATCAGACCTTTCCTTTAAAAAAAAAAAATCTATTATTTATTTGACAGAGATAGAGAGTGTAAGCAGAGGGAGGGGCAGAGGGAGAGGGAGAGAACCCTGAAGCAGACTCCCTACTGAGTGGGAATCGTGATGCAGGGTTCAATCCCATGACCCTGAAATCATGATCTGAGCCCAAATCAAGAGTTTGACGCTTAACCGACTGAGCCACCCAGGCGCCCCTGAATCAGATCCTTCAGACTGACTTTCGCTCATTTATCTTAAAGGAATGAGTATATACCAGGACAACAGAGGGGCCTTGTCATGGCAAAAGAGACAAGAGTCCTCCTCTCACAACGCTTACATTCTGTATGTTGCAAATAGATAAGAATAGGTCTACAAACACCTGAGCCAGAAAGTTGGAGGTTGTGATAAATTTATAAAGAAAATGAAATGGATTCATATGACAAAATGAGAGGATAGCTTTTAGAGAGGGTGGTTAAGAAAAAGCCTTTCTGGGGAGATGACATTTGAGCTGTGTTTTGAATGACAGTCTCAAACCCATCATGGGAACGTGGGGGCACAGCTGTAGTCAAAGGAGCAGGAGTGCAAAGGGGAAACAGCCTGACACATCAAGGAACAAGGAGGCCAGTGTGGCTGGCGCCCAGTGCAAGGCAGGGAAGGGTAGGGCAGGAGGCGGGAGGAGCTTCTGCCAGCCCCGCCCTGCCACTGGGCCAGAAAGTACACTCCCTTCTGACAGGAGCAGGAGACCACCGATGGTCTGAGGCGGAGCGGTAGAATACAAGATCTGATTGGGTTTTTTAAAAGCCTGTCCAAAAAGTGCAGGATCTCTTTTGTAGTATTGGAATATTTGTGCATACTTGATGGTTTATGTTGATCGACCTGATTTTTGAGATATGCGAAGTCTCTGTATCTGAGAACATCTTAGTCCGGGAGTTGGGGTTGCCCTAACAGTAACTGGAAGGGCTCAAAAAGACAACCTGATACATTGAATTTAAAATGATATTTAAATGCTCAACATAACATCCCTTACAGGCAAGGGTTGAGGCAGCCACGGGACCTGAAGGCTAGAAGTTGGACTAGCACAAGCGAGAGAGACGAAAGCAGGCTGAGGATCTGGGTGGATAAAGACATGAGCCTTGGGATTACAAGGCCATTTAGAAAGGCTTAAGTGTGGCAGGAAGAAGGCCTGGTAAGAGCATGCCTCTGTTAGGGTTCTTGGGGATGGAGGTGCAGATGTAAACGCCTCCTTTACCACAGACAGCTGTCTAACCCTTCCTATGAAAAAGGAGTGACGTAATCACATTACAGAAGGCCGGCGAGCTCTCTGAGGAAAAGCGTGGGGAAAGGAGGGTAGGGCTCTGAGGACAAGTCTGGGCCAAGCAGAGAACAAGAGTAAAGGATTATGAGAGAAGCCTCACAGATGAGATTTTAAAGAGATTGGGAAGTAAGAAAACCCATTGGCGTTGATGATCGTAAGATCTGCCGGCAACTTTAGGGAACTGTGGTGAGGCCAAAGGGGAAATATCTCCCCCAAATCCCATGATGAGTTCACCACAGAGCTAAGATTTCAGCTTAGAGTCACTTTTCCCTCATAGCAGGCCAGCTGCGGGTGTGTGCATGGGTGTTTTCACAGAAAAGGTAATTTTTCGCTGGGGTTGGGAGAAGACAACCAGCCAGTCCTTCAAGATTCTATGTAAGTGCTTCACACGAGTAGAGAAAGAACATTCCACTTCCTCCATTTTATTCATAACATCATTTCATCTGCCTCTGTTCCCTGTAACTTGCCCATCACCTTTTTCTCCTACTGCCTGGTTTCTTTTCCTCTGGACAGGGGGCTGGCACACTTTTTTTTTCTGTAAAGAGCTGGATAATGAGTATTTCAAGCATTGTGGCTCAAGAGTCAAAATCAATTATATAGGTACTTACATAACAAGAGGGAGTCAGAATTTCCTCATATTTCTCATTGATGAAATTTAAAACACAATAATAATAATTGAGTACAACTTTAATACTATAGGCCTACTAATAAAAAGAATGGAATTCCTTTTTATTAATTTTTTAATTTTTTATTAACATATAATGTATTATTAGCCCCAGGGGTACAGGTCTGTGAATCGCCAGGTTTACACACATTCACAACTCTTACCATAGCATATACCCTCCCCCATAGGAATGGAATTCTTTTGAGGCGGTTAGCTTTTCACTTACTGCAAGCTCAAAGTGAGTGTTCTCAATCATCATATCAGTTGCAAATATTCACCTGTAAAAACCATTCCTAGCTCGCACCCTATACAAAAGGAGGCACAGGGGTTGGGCTGGATTTGGACCACAGTTTGCTGGCCTCTGCTTTGAGTCACGCCATTGCCCTACCTTGTATGCTTTATACCTGGTGGGTTTGCAGCAGACAACCAGGAAAGGAGAATCTGTTTTGTGTATGGTGGCAGTGGTCATTTCATGTCGCACTCCTCACTCCTTTTCCTCATCATCCCCCACTCTAGATCCTTAGTCTTTCCAAGTCTGTGATGGGAGTCAAGCGGGCAATTTGAGTTTTATTTCCAATGACTTTAGAGCCTCAGAAAAGCCCTGTCCTAAAAAAAAAAAAAAAAAAAAAAAAAAAAAAGAAAAGAAATCGGCTGATGTGTGAATATTTTTTAATGGGGGGGAGCATCTTTTAATTTCACAATTAGATACAAATCTCAATATGCAAATACACCCGAGGAAGAGAATACAGATTTGAGATCCTTCACACTAAGTTTCAACCATTTTTTTTTAGCACAGGGTTTGTGTTGGAAGAATCTGTAGATGCAAGGATAGGATGAAGAACTATCAAGAAATGGAGAAAAGGAAGGCAGAAAAGGGAACACTCTGTTTTGCACTCCACTGTGTCTGGCAAACTGAGGTTAAGAATCTGTTCTGTGCTGAATACCAAGGGAAGAGAAATGTAGCAGCGCCGCTCCTTGGAATCTGGTTCAGTATAGCTTTAGCCTCATAAAGTTTAGCTTGGACGGAACCTTGGGGATCTTGAAATCCACACCTTTACTTCATAAATGAGAAAACTCAGATACAGAGAGGTTGACGCTCATTTTCTTTGTAACTTCTGATGTGCTGTTTCATTGTTATGTTTCTCGGTTCTAGAGAAAATGTGGCCTTACAGAACTTCTGGGGAAAAAAGGTGCAGTTTCTAGGAACTTTCAGCTTCATTTTGTGCTTTCCCAGGCGGTTGAAAGATTCACGGGCTAAGGAAACCTATCTCTGAGTCAGAGACGTGGTGGGGATTTCCAGCACTTATCATGGAGACAGGCCAGGTCTCCAATTGACTCATTTGCAAAATGCTGACAAGCCTGAGTCTCCGAAATGAGTTCATTTTGTAGAGTCCCACAGTGACTGCTCAAGCACTGGCCAAACAAAAGCCAAGGCCTTCCCCACCAGAACACCTAGAGAGTGAAATAAATGTTGGCATAGTAATCAGTCGGAGGCCTGTCTGAATTTCAGCCCGAGTTCCAGTGGGGGTGGCCTTGCGCAATTCAGCCAGGCTCCACTACTGTTTCCTCTGAGCCAGGCAGGGCAAGAATCCCTGCTTCACAACAGTGTGGTTAGGATGAGTGAGACTGTGGGCTTACAGAGTCTAGCGCAGAGATTGGCACATAATAGATACAAAAATAAGATAGGATTACTCAATGCACCATGTCCTTACTCTTTTCTAAACAGACTGATATTCATGAGCTCAACTTTCTATTAGTTGGAATAGGATGGAGAGAGGGAAAGTTCGGGAAGTACTTAAGACTAAATGTCAGCACTCTCTTAGCATAAACATAGCTCTTCCAAGGTCATGGATTTGCAGGGCCCTGACCTGCAATGCCCATTGCTTGCTTTCTACCTCTGGGTCCACTGATACTACAGGCACAGGCCACACCAAAACCTTCCCAAACACTCACATGTGTGCCACCCAGCAGTATAGAGGGGTTAACACTCGTTGAACAGCCCTAGTGCAATAGGGCGCAGCAATATATGCATATATATCTCTTGCCCCTGTGATCCTCCGATACAGATCGTTCTCCAATACATTTCATGCAGCTTCTCAGGAGGTCAGACTAGATGGAGCACAAGTGGTGGTCTCCTCCATGACACCACAACCCCCTGGGTCACATTCTCAATGAAACTATGTGCACATAAGCCTCTCTGTCTCATGCTCTGCTCTCAGGGAAATGCAGACTAAGACACTACCTACTCTGAGAGTTAACCTAGAATAATAGGTCTATGGCATGGAAGGGACAGTAAAGAGAGTCTACTTCAAGGATGAGAAATAGATGTCTGGGTGCTGCCTCTCTCCCCTGGCTCCTGTGACAAAGGTCACTAACTAATGGTGACATTCTTTTCTAGTCAGCCTAGACACAGCCCCAGAATCCTTTCCTATGCTGCTTCAGACAACACTGAACTAACTGAAGTTGATGCTTGAATTGAGATTTGCTGCTGCCTTGGGTCCAAGAGACCCCGCTGGTTCAAATCGCAGTTCTGCCACTTATTAGGTATGTAATCTCTAGAACAACTTTCCTAACTTTTATGAACCTCATTTTTCTCATCTATGCAACAGGCATAATAGTTTCTCTTCCACATTGTTATGAAGCATATTTAATATTATGTAAATCTTTTAAAATTATTTAATAGTTAATAATATAATATGCTAAAGCACATAAAAAGATATTTAACACATAGGAGATAGTTAATAAATTTAATTCTGTTCTCCTTTTTCTTAAAAGACTTTATTTATTTATATGAGAGAAAGAGGGAGAGAACACAAGCGTGGGGGGGTGCAGAGGAAGAGGGAGAGGGACAGACTCCCCACTGAGTGAGGGGCTCCACAAAGGGACTACACTTAGGGGCTGGGGGAGGGGGCTGGATGTGGGAGGGAGGCAGGGGTTTCATGGTGTGGGGGGAGAGGGCTCCACCCGGGGTGGGTTCTCGTTGGGGGGTTGTCAGGTGAACGCCATCCCAGGACCCCAAGATCATGACCTGAGCTGAAGTCAGAGGCTTAACCAACTGAGCCACCCAGGTGCCCTTCCCCTTTCTTTCATTTGTAAATGCAATCAACAGGTGAAGAGCAGACACAATTATTTATTGGGTAAAACTGGCCAGTAAACTCCTACCATTATATTTTACATCTAATTAAAGGACATAGTTCATACCTCATTCCTCATTGTGGTGAGGGGCAAATGAGATAATGAATGGACCTTAATAGTTTTCAGTCATAGTATCAAGATTATTACTAATGTCAAGTTAGTAATAACATAATTACCTATATTATTTCAAGTGAGAAATTCTAAGGTTTGTAAGTATATTAAGCATAACTCTTTATTCCATATTTTGATACTTCGACATACTGGGGCCTTGCAGATACTGAAGGGACTGTTCCTTCCATGGCTAGCCAATTCTTAATGATAATAAATCACTTACCTGCTAGCATACCTTTCATATGCAAACCAACGGATCCAGAGCCTATTGCCCCCACCATCTCCCTGCCCTTGGGCTCTCACAATCTAGGTGACAACACCCCTGCCCTAATCATCCCAGGACCAGGTACCAGAAAACTAGGGATAGCTCCTATGCCTCACTGCCTACTCAAATCATTCAAACTAGCCAATCCTAAACCTGCTTATCCTGCCTCCCGTTTCTTCCCATGTTTATCTCTCGCTTTCTCTGCCACTTGACCAACCCTGGTACTTCCCCCGCTCCCCGCAACCTGCCCCAGAGTTGTGGTATTATTCACTATATCTGAATAATAATAAAACCTACCTTTTAAAGTAGTGGGGTCAAATCACCTACCTAATTAAAAGGAAAGCCCTCAGTCCCTTCTCCTTCTATCATACTATGCTACCTCCCATCTGGAGCATCAGACAATCCCAATCACCATCTATAGGACAACAAGCCCAAGGCAGAGTCTGTTAAAAACAAAGGCTGTCCGAGGAATTCACCAAGCATCCTGGGGTCCTGTTGTACCGCAGGAAGGTGGAGAAGAAAGAAGTTAAATAATTCTTAGGGTAGCTTTCTCCGCCTGTCAGCTCTGAACCCAGTGATGGAGGGAAGAGCTGGAGCCCTGGATACAGAAACTGGAACCGTTGTAGCTCACCAGAACCAAAGATTTATTCATAATTGTCACCAACCAGTGATTACATCAGAGTAGAAACATTCGGGCTGAGAACACAGCTAACAGGGGGTAGACCTATTGAACTGTGAAAGGTCATCAGTCTGAGTTCATAGATCCGTCCTCTAAACCAGAATCAAGTCCTTTAATAATTCTGCCAGCACTTTCCTCAATTTTTAATGGATGGGCTTAATTTGTTGGTAATCACTTACATCTCTAAATATCTATACTTACTTCACAACAATAAATTCTAATGGGTTCCCCTCTACTAACAGCACAAGAAATATACCAAGATCAAAAGGACGGCCAACAACAAAGAATATAGCCATATGTGTAATTATGAGAACAAGCAAACAGAGAATCTGACAGGTAAATGATTTATAAGAAAAAATATGAAAACAATCACACTATGATTTTGGGAAGTTAGACTTCTATGAAAATGGAAATCCAGACCTGGAATGGGTCTTAGATCATGAAATTTTTTTTTAAATTTTATGAACAAGGACACTGAAGTTCACAGTAGTTAAATCATTTGGATTAAGATAAAGCAGCTAATTAGTGAGAAAGATATCAATGCTTCAACGTCTAGCAAGTTGAACCCACTTTATCATAACTGCGTATCACAGGTAACATTTGGAGAAAAAAATAAAAATTCTAATAGGAATCTCCAGTTTTATTTTCAGTTATTTAAGCCCAAGAGAAAATCAATATTTCAGATAATATTTTATATGATAATTTAAAAACTGAAATGTAGAAATAAGATTTTCAAAGTCATAATTCATAATCAAAATTGTCTTAAAATGAACACTCACTTCCTCATAGGGATTGACAATATTAAAAAATCTGTATGTAAAGTATAGATTTGTTAGTAGGGTAGAGAAGACTTGAAATTATCAAACTAGAAAAGAATATAATCAGTTTCTGGACTGGTGTATAGATTCCTTAGGTAAAAAGTATGCCTGCCCTCTACTGACCCCCTAAAACCCTACTTAGTGACATGTGGTTTATACCAGAATGCACATAAACCAGAATATATTTAGGAGTTGGTCTATTTCTAGTCACACAAGTTTTGTTTCCTAAATAAGACTTCAGATTACCATTTTGGTTTGTTCCCAAAAATTTCAGCACTCCATATGGTTGAAGATGCAGTCCCATCTTCTTAACAAGACCTTGTGTGAACTGTGTACAGTACTGTCTTCAAACCATTCGCTCCTATGCATATTCCGTGGCGAAGAGAAATGCAGGGATTATGAGGGAGGCAGGAAATGAGAAAGACAGGCATGTTCCAAAGTTGAGATTCTGAAACTGCTTTCCAAATTTTCAAATGTGAAAATTTCTTTAGTTTGCAAAAACTGTTATAAATGATAGCACAGAACATACACATTCAGCTTATGGAGAGTCACACAGTATGGTAGTTATCCTAATTACAGCTCAAAAACCTACTATGGTAGATTTTTTTTAGTGCTTCAATAAGAATATTATAGTTGCAATTTTATCTTATCTAAGAGAATTATTTGTAAAGCTACATATATAAGTATAAGCTATACATAAGTCCTGAAAAGGGTCACAGTGGATGTATTAAAATTACTTTGATATGTGAGAATAAACCTATCTGTTCATGAGTGATCGTACTGAATTTTCTTTTTGACTCTTCTTCACTTACAAGTTTAATGATCAATTTTACTTCTATTAACCAAACAACTAGCAATTATCAACACTTGGGTGGAATTAGTTTCAGAGGATAATACAAATAGGTAAGAAAATAGGCTATTTCACTAAGCTTTTATAATTCACTTGAAACCCTGGTTTAATGACTCAATGATCAGGGCTACCAACGGCTTGCTATAGCACTAGTCTGCACAGTATTAAAGGGATACATTTTAATAGTTCATATCCATTTTGAGAAGAAACCATTTTGGGTGGCCATTATTCACTTAAGAGTTCAAATACCTCTAATCAGCTTGCAGATAATTGCTGTATGCATTAACCTTATAAACCAAAATTAACTAAAAGACTCTGTAGTATTCTTCCCTCCAAAACATTTTCCCGCCCTCTTTTATTATTCCTGGTTATAAACTACTGGGGAGTAACAAGTGTTTTTCAGATGTTTCTTACATTAATAAATAGGTAGGTAGGTAGATAGACAGACATGAATAATGTACAAAAATCTAAAAGAGAAGGTGAAGAGGTATTATTTATATATCAAGGATCAATTCTTTTGTAATCTGTTCATTTTGATGTCTTTCCAATATTCATTTAAAAAAAAACTAATTCACTCAACTTCTTTTATGATAATTTTTCAAGTGAGGTTACTTTTTTAAAAAATTTATTTGTTTATTTGGGGAGGGGCACAGGGAGAGGGAGAGAGAATCTGAAGCAGATTCCACACACCCATGAAGTTCTTTTTTAAAGCTGTATTTAACTTACTGATAGATCTACAATCAACTTGAGATTTTTTTTTTTAATTTATAATGAGAATGAGAGGAACAGAGAGACCATTGGCAGAGAGCTTTCTGTGTACCTGAGCCCTTCACATCAATACCTCATTTACTCTTCAAATCAAAGCTATGAGATATGTCTTATATTGCCAATTTACTTAGGAGAAAACTGAGGTGCAGAGAAGTTAAGCAGTTTATCTAAGATTATATAGTTGATAGCTGGCTCTATTTGAATTCAAAGGTTTGTCTGATTTTAGGCATAACCAGATGCCTCACTTGGCCATTCGAAAAAACAAATCAAATCAAAAGCTCCCTTTGAGCAGTTCCAATTCCTGATAAGATTCTCCAGAACAGACTACAAACTATATAAGATCAGTTGCACAGGATTATTTGCTATACACCAGCTTCTTTTTTTTTTTTTAAGATGACCCCATTATACATCTCTGCAAAAAAATATATGTATTAAAAATTAAAATACTGTTTTTAATGCTCATGGGCATCATACTCTGTTAAAAATGTTCTCCTGGGTTAAATTATCATTACAGTACTTCAATCATTAGCAGCACACAATTGAACAAAACAAATTAAATGCATTACACATCTTGACACATTCTTATTCAGCCTAAAAAGCAAAATTTATTGGAATCTAATCCTTTAATGAAATGCATGGGAAGGATGGAGCAGCGCCCTAATTAAAGGAGTCTTGACAAACACAAACATTTTGAATCTCCACTTTTTTCCCCCACCCATGGGATTTTTATACCTTGAGAAAACAGTCAGATTCAGTAAGAGCTGGAAGATCTTTTTTTTTTTTTTTTTTAAGATTTTATTTATTTGACACAGAGAGAGATCACAAGTAGGCAGAGACGGAAGGGGAAGCAGGCTCCCCGCTGAGCAAAGAGCTGGACACGGGGCTTCATCCCAGGACCCTGAGATCATGACCTGAGCCAAAGGCAGAGGCTTAACCCACTGAGTCACCCAGGCACCCCTCCAGCTGGAAGATCTTAAAAGAGGAAGTAAGAGAGTCTCTTTGGCATCCAAGCATGTTCTTCGGCACATCAATGGTAGATTAAAAGTTTATAAAGTATATGAAAGTTGAGAGCCCAAAACTACCTTAACACTATTCCTCTGTGTGTCGTCCCAGGACGTACAAAACTCATTTTGTATTCCTCTTTTCCAAGGATTTTTTACCCCTTTCTAAGTCCCCGTTCCCTACTTTAATTGTTCAATCTTCAATAAAAAGATTAAATATTAATACTTGAATGTGCTCTATCTGTTCTATTTCATAGCAATGTCAACTGCTGGTATTCAGCTCAACATCTACCTTTCTGTAACGCAAGTCTTTTCTTCTGCTTCTCCAAAGGAAATTGATTGCTCCCTCCATCTTCCAAATAGAACCTTAGCTTCCCTCCAGCCCCCTCTCCATCCTTGGCCCATGCCTCCAACCCTCATTCCATTATCCCAGCCAAGCAAACAGGAGACAGTCCTTTTCTCCCAGAAAACTGCCAATGCTCTTTGCTGAAGTCCTTCCAGAACAACATAGGAATAGCTCTCTCTCCTTTCTTTCTGATGTCCAGTGAGAACCAGTGTTCCTACCATTCCTCTTTACCTCATCTCTATTGCTTAGTATTCTCCACTACGCAACTGTTTTGTAAACAGACCTCCTCATCTTTCACCACAATGCATCCCTAAAAGCCATACTGGAAAGTAGACTTTGATTCATGTTTTCCATAGGCACCATGCATTATTCCAATAATAAGCAATGATGCATCGACCAGACGTGAGACTAACAGGGTGTCGTAAAAACCAAAAAAAATACATTTTATCTTAGAAGTGTCCTTAAAATAATTTGGGGGAAAAATAAAACTATAGCTTAAGTCATAATGTTTTATGGCTGAAATGGATCTAGGATCTCCAGGGCAAGCCTTCATTTCACAAGTGGGGATCCTAAGGCACAAAGAAGGGAAGAAATTTGCCCTGAACTTCAGAGCTGGGATGGGGTAGGAATGCAACTCAAGCACAGCTTGAATCTGGACACAGACCAAAGGCCTTTCTAGGATACTGTACTGCCCAGCTATAAATGCCTATTATAAGGGGCATGCGTACTTTACACACTGATTATTTAAGGAGGCTTAATTTGCAATAAAGTGTTCATCTACCATAAAGAATAAAACTACTGAACCATAAATCTAAAACCAATATACTCCCCATAATAAACATTAAACAAACAATAACACAAATAAAACCCCCCAGCGAGCTCCTGGAGATCACAGCCATGCCTCTGTTCCCAGGCTGCCTGGCACAGCAGGGTCACACGTATGCTGTGGAGGAACCCATAGTCCATCGCTGGCCTCCTTAGGCTTCACATGCGGCTGGTCACTAGAGCTATAAAAACTACCCAGAGGAAATCTGAACACCTTTTCCTTCCCCCATAAATCTCCCAGTAGCAAGCAGAGATAATCCAAAAATTAATTGATCATTTAATTCAGAGATTAATTTGCAGCATCTAAGTAATTTGAAGTTGTCGCTAAAGACCTTAGTTGAGAGGATTCAGAACTATCACTCTGAACCCAGGGTGAATACTGGTTTATGTGGGGGAGTTTTGAAAACAATTTCCTCAGTCCTTACCAACAGCATCTGAATCTCAGGAGTGGGATCTGAGCATCATTTATTTTATTATTATTATTATTTTTTAGTCAATGCACTTTAACTCTGATACAATGTGAGAGCTAAGAACCACATGTTCAGAGATAGACGTTTTGTCAGGTAGGTCCTTCCCCAACCCCCTTTTTTTTTCTTATATTTTTTACCCAGCCTAGCAGATTTTTTTCGGTTTCAAGTGACAGAAACCCAATCTACTTAGGCTCAAAAGAATATCTGCTCACATAACTCAAGTCAGGAGTAAAACTGGCCCCAAAACTGAGAGGCACTAGGGACTTGATGATCTCAGAATATCTGCCTTTTGAGTTCCTCTCCCATTTGATGCCCTCCTGGACCTGTTTTCTAGTTTAAATTCTATGGTCAGTCATCTCAATCACTCCCTAGCCTACTCCTTTAACTACTGCATTTCTCACAGGACAGGCAACTCATAGGCAAGGCCATAACCCCACTAGTTTGAAGCTCTGCTTCTCACCTAGCCTGTGCAGTGAATATGGCCAAGAAAAACATAGCCTTTCTATCAGGTCTCACCTTAAATCAGTGACCCCAAATCTCAAATGGCTCTGAATTCGGTCTAGCAATCATGTCACATTTCTCTACTCCATTTACTCTCCCATGTTGCTGGTCAACTAAATCATACTTTCCCTTTCCTTTGTTACTCAAATTTCTAACACCTTGTCCCTCATTTTACTCTCATCCAATGACCTTGCTTCCTACGTTACATGAGAACTGAAGCAATCTGAAGACAACTTTTGCAGACTCTCAGCACCATATCCACCCACCAACCAGCATTGCATACCCATGCTCTGCCTTCCTATCTTGTTCATGAAGGAACAATCCAGGCCCCTATCTAATCCAACCCTCCTCTTGCACAGAGATCCTGCCTGAGATGGTTAATTTGATGTCAACCTGATTGGGCCTTGGTGCCCAGATATGTGGTCAAACATTATTCTGGCTATTTCTGTGAGGGTGTTTTTGGATCAGATTAACGTTTAAATTGGTAGACTCTCAATAAATCAGATTGCTCTCCATAATGTTGGTCAGCCTTACTCAATCACTTAGAGGCCTGAATAGAACAAAGAGGCTGACTTCCTCCAAGCAAAAAGGGATTCCACAGCATATGACCTCTGGACTTTGAACTGCAACATTGGCTCTCTGCTGGCTCTTCAGCCTGATGGCCCACTCTGTTAATTTTGGACTTGCCAACTGCCATAATCATGTCAGCCAATTCTCTGTAATATACATTCTATAATATACATATATATTACACACACACACACACACACACACACACACACACACACACATCCCTTATCTGTCTGATTCTCAGGAGAACCCTGACTAGTATACAATGCCTTTCATTAACGCAAGAAATTCTGTTTGGAAATTCTTACCTCTCTGGTGTATATCACCATTTTTTCTTTCTACCGGATCCTTCCCATTTGCAGGCAAACATGCTGTCATGTCTCTTATATATATTTAATCTAAAAATAAAACCTTTTCTTAATTAAATGTCCCCAATCAGCTACTGCCCCCATTTCTCTGATTCCCTCTGCAACAAAACTTTTTAAACAAATCTTTGTTGATTTATCTGTAGTCACTGCCTTCCATTTCACTCCTGCCTTTTTCCGTCAAGCCTCCCCTAAACAGATTTTCAGCTCTGCCACTCCACAGAAGCTTATCTTGTTGAGATCAACAATGGTCTCTATCTTGCTAAATTCAAGAGTCATTTCTTGGTCCTCATCTCACTTGACTTGTCAGCAACACTGAGTACAGATCATCAGTTTCTCTTCCCTGACATGATTTCTTCACTTGGGCACCACATTCTTAGGGTTTTCTTCTACCTCACTGATTATGCCTTGCCAGTCCTCTTTCGCCTAAATTCTGAATGTGGGAGTAGCCAAGGCTCAGCCCTTGGTTCTTCTGCTCTTTCACACCCACACTTTACTCTCAGATACTCTTATTGTCTTACTTCTCTATCTATATTCCAATGACCCACAAATTTATATCTCTAGCCCAGACTTCTCTCCTGACTTTGACACTCAAATATCCAACTGCCCACAGGGCACATTCATTTAATTGTCCAAAGCTGAGCCATTGATCTTCCCTCCCAAATGTACCCAATCTGCAATTCTCTACATGAACTCATGGCAATTCCTTCCTTCAGTTGTCAACAAATCTCTCTTCCAGGAAATCCTGACAACTCTACCTTCAAAATATAATCAGCTTCTGACTATCTTCACCACTTCCACTGCCAAAACCCTGTCAGACCCATGTCACGATCATTTCTTAACCTCCCGTTGGTATCTGGCTTCCACTGGGCTCTCTTTGATGCAGGCAGAGTGATCATTTTAAATCATGAATCAGACTACCTGATGCCACTCTTACCAATACTCCAATGGCTCCTCATTTCCCTAGGAAATAAAGCCAAAGCCTTACAATGGTCTTGAAAGCCCTTCACAATCTGACTACTTGGTACTCCTCTGACCTGATTTTCAACAACATTATGCATTGTTACTTATTTCCCACAATGCTGACCAGCTCACCACACCCCAAAGACACCAGGCACCCCTCACCTTTCCATTCTTACACTGGAACACTCTTTCCACTGACATTCAGTCTCCTCCTCCTTGATTCTTTCAATTCTTTGCTCAAATATTATCTCCTCAATGATGGCTAAATTTACGACCCTATTATAGCCAGTCCCACTTCCAGATCCCTCTTATTCTGCTCTATTTTTTCCATAGCACTTATTCACATGGTATATAATTTACTTATTTATTGTGTTTGTATTTAGTGTCTGTCTCTGGGTTCCACAAGTGCAGTTTGCGTGTGTGTGTGTGTGTGTGTGTGTGTGTGTGTTTCTGTTTTGTTCACTGGTGTTTCTAAAATAATGCCTGGCACATATATGACACTCAAGAAATATTTGTTGAATGAATGAAGAAGTATGATGGTCAGCTATCCTCTCTGATGTTTTTGTTGTTGTTTATTAGGTAAATTTTCTTGTCCCAAGATAGCACAAATGGTTGCTTCCTTGTCCCAAGATAGGACAAATGGTTGCTAGCCATTTCCAGGCTCACATTCTTATAACTCTAGAACCAGGGATGAATGGGATCTTTCCTGTCAATTGCAGTTTGAAAAATTCAAGTGGAAGACTCGGGTCATATGACTGTCCTTTAACCAATTACTTTGGCCCAGAAGACATAACTTGTGAAAGGATGGCAGATAACATTTATTTTTTTTTTTTAAAGATTTATTTATTTATTTGACAGACAGAGATCACAAGTAGGCAGAGAGGCAGAGAGAGAGAGAGGAGGAAGCAGGCTCCCTGCTGAGCAGAGAGCCCGATGCGGGGCTCGATCCCAGGACCCTGGGATCATGACCTGAGCCGAAAGCAGAGGCTTTAACCCACTGAACCACCCAGGCGCCCCGGCAGATAACATTTATATATAACATAAGAAGTTGGTGAAAATGTGACATCTGTGAGAATTGTCCTGAGTTGGCAGTTACCTCAATTTATTTCTAGTAACCTACCCATCACTCTTGCCTTTTCCGAATAAAAACCATGAAGGTAGAATTGAAGGAAAAATAATGTCTATGCATACAATTGCAAAGATAATTTTAAAAGATAATACTACGGGAGGGCATCCCACAGACACTGCATATTCAATACATCCAAAAAGTGGACTCATCCTCTTAGCCCCAAACCTAATCCTCCTAAACAGTCTCTGTCTTATCGAATGACCCAGTTCCAGTCACTTAGACCAGAAGCCAAAGAGTCATCCTTGCATCCTTCCTTTCCCCTTCCTTCCAACCACACACATGTACTCCAACACCAAGTCTTAGTAGTTCCTACTGCTAAGAATTTCTTTACTTTAGCCCCCCCATCAACACTTATTTTTCTGTGCTTTATCTCCATCCTAATTATCTATTATACTGCACGATGGAATTGCTTGATTATTTATGTATCTTTATAGATTTTGGGTTCCTGGAGGACAGAAACTGACTTTTATCTCTATGCATAACCAATAAATACTTGTTTTTGGTCCTCATCTCACCTGACTTGTCAGCAACATTCAGTACAGATCATCAGTCTCTTTTCCTTGACTTGATTTCTTCACTTGGACACCCCACTCTCAGGGGTTTCCTCTACCTCATTGAAAAGAACACACAAAGAACATACAAAAGGGAAAACTAATGGATTTAAGAGGTAGAGATTGAGGTGGAAAATCCATTTCTTTTGCTTTTATGATTGTTGGGAAATTCGTATCAGTAGTAGCAGTTGACACCAGTAGCCTCAACTTCTCCTCCCAGTGCAAGTCACAGCCTTCTGGAATCATGTGAAAGAAACCAAGTAGGTAAACATGGACCAATACAGGTGTTAAGCAATAATAGAGGGGGGAAATGTGAACACTGAAGATTGGCATTGGGACCTATTTGTACATATCTTCTTGATTTAGTTACAAACTCCTTGGAACCAGAAATGGTATTTTATTCTGCTTTCTACTCACCTCAGTGTTTTCCATATTGTAGGAGTTCAATAATTATTCACTGCATAGTGCATACCTCCTTTCCTTCAAGGGTCTGAGAAAGGAAACCTTTTCACATTCATCCATCTGCCTCCAAAACTATTTCTAACCCTCAACTAACTTGTGGAAAGTCTCACCTCAAATCAATAGCAGAACCAGCATTCAAACTCCTCATCTCTCTGGTCGTAAACCTCTTACTCTTAAACAGTACTGCCATATTGCCACCTGATATATTCTGAATAAACATGGGTGGTCGAATACCTCACTCTCTTCTATTTCACTTTTGTACCAAGAATTTCATCTGATTTGTTTTTGAAATGGCCTTCTTGTCTCCGATCTGAGTTCTCAGTACATGCTTAGATTTCCAAATGGCCTCACCCAATCCCATTCGAACAACTCTTTTCTCTAATTCTCAAAAAGAGTGTTACTCTCAGTCTTCAGGAATGAGATGTTTCTCATGGACCTGAACTCACTACAGGATTCAGGGTCTTATAATCATTATATGCAGGGCCTTTAAATTTCTCTTGTAGTTTACAGGTAGCCTAAGAGTAATTTCCAATAACTGGCTTAGCTCTAACTCACATGGAACTATGAGTCATATTCTGTGTAGTCCAACTGTGTATGTCAGGTTTCACAGCATTTTTTGCCTAAAAAGAAAATTGCCCACAGGCTTTATTGTCCATATGATGATGAGCATTAGTTCTATTTAAAGACATTTCTTTTTAAATTATTAATGTATTACTTATTGACTGCCTACAATACGCCAGACATTTATTTCTAAGTACTAAGGACATAGAGATGAATAAAAAGCAGGTTCTGATTCTCATCCTAGGTGCTGACACACTACCAGGGAGCAATGCATATGGACTAATAATTACAATACATCGTGATGTGAATTCTGAGGTGTGAGGCTGGAGGAAGAGATGGTAAACTTTGCCTGGGAAAGAGCTGGAAAAACTCCAGAAAGGTGCAGCTTTTATGTTGGGTCTAAAAGGGCAGAAAAAAGGGTATTGCCATGAAGTCAGAAGAAAACATACTGTTCTTGAAGACACGTACCTTCTGTATAGCTGAAATGTGTGTAGTTTGAGGGGTTAATTTGAGAATGGCAATGTCCCTATTCCCTACAGAAGCAAATTATTTCCAAAGCGATTATCTAGTCTGACTTCCTTATTTACATGAGAAAACTGAGGCTCAGAGAGAGTGAGAAATATTATCATGCCATTTCCTCTCCTGTGGGAATTTCATTTTTTCTGATTTCACAAATACCATGGTCTTAGTTGTTCTCTTCTAGTAAAAATGAATTTTCAAAGTTATTTTCTGAATCTGTTTGTAACTGCAGCATTTTAGTGACAGCCTGGAGACACTACTGAAGAAGAAAAGCCCTTACTACTGTGGATTCTTCTTTACTTGATCTTACCAAGGCTTCAGAGACCTGTGAAAAGTAAACTCTAGAGGTATCTGAAATTCTAGTCATTTTTCTAAAGTCAACCTGTGACAGACAGAAACAATGTCCCTGTATATCTCTTCCTTGTTTTTCCTTCTATTGATAACAAATCATAAATAAGGAGGGGGATTTGAAAATAAATCTGTGTATATCATAATTATGTTAATAAAACTGTCATTGTTCAAAGCTGTTGACAAATAATGATCAATTTTAAATGATTAACTTATCATTATTCTAAATTTGCTACACAGATCATGAAACGTCCTACAAATCTGAGTTATCCTAAAATACCTAAAGGCCCTCTTACCCTATCATATAAACAGTGCTTGAGAATCTTTGGTTATGTGTTCCTTTTTCTAAGACATGAACAATTTTTAAAGTCCAAAAATAGACACTATTTCAGTTTTTGGTTCTATTTGGCCAGCATTTCTTCTCAAACATGACTGTTTTAAAAGAGTACAAATACAGAGTTTCAAAGAGGGACTGAGTTATCTTAGTCCCACTAAAGCAGATTGAGGAAACTGACATGAATCAGTCACTTTAGCTCCTAAAAAAGGAAAGACTAGCCCTTTAAAAATATTACAGTTGCTTATAAAGTGGAGCATGATTTGCATATATCTTCCAATGTAGTGTAATTAAGAACATTTTAACCTACCTCCACGACCTCATTAACTTATATTCGGAACTAAAGAAAATTTCCATAGTAGATGTCCAGTGAACAAAGGGAAAAGTACAAGAACAAAGTGGTAAAGCAACCACTGCCTAAGAAGTATATCGCAATATAGCTGGGTTCAAACATAAATCATAAAATGAGAAGGAGCCTTGCTAAGATGACTTATAACAAGACTATTCTTGTCAGATCCATCCCATAAAATCCAAGCCCTCCATGTGGGGCCATTTTGTAAAAAAAAAGAAAAAGAAAAAGAAAAAAAGACAATTAGGGAAGGTGAATAAATACAAAAGAAGAAGAATCAATTAGTGAAGAGATGAAAAGTTAGGACTAGATCTTTGTCAAAGAACGTAAGTACTATTTACAGAACTGTTACCCCCAAATGTCATGGCAATGGCACTTCCTCTTTTTTACCTAATACTGTACCTCTCTGGTAAAAAAATAAAAAAAAAAACCACTCAATCCTTAGCTAGGAAATAAACTGTTTTTCCCTCATTTTTATCAGTTGAGCAGTTGAAAACAATATTCAATGTGGCACAAAGAAATCTAGGTCTACTTGAGACCTAAAATGAGTAAAATCTGAGTAGCACAGTATTGCATATTATAGACCAGATTGCTTATGCCTATTGCTTATTGTTGGAGAGTAAATAGCTCTGAAATCACATTGTTATTATGGCTTTATTCCATGAGCCCTAAGAATGCTATGGGATTTGATTTCCTGTACCTTTCTTTTTTTGGTTAAAACATCCCGTCTATGGAATAAGTTAGAAAAACTGCATAGTAGCCATGTTATCCACAGCCAGAAGACTCAATCCACCTGCAGTGGTGGGTTCCATCTCCAAGGCCTCTCTGTATGGTAACTCTAGAGATTAAAATAAGAGGGGGAAAGTTCTATAAATAAATATGGAGAATTTCAGTTTAGAAAGAAAACACTGATTTGAATCAATTCCTTTAGAAAAATAAAATTTTCGAAGCCTTTGCCTTTGGATTCCTTCCCTTAAAAAGTAAGTGCCATTTTAACTTCGAAATATGTCCTGTTTTTAGAATTGGGGTATGAAGCTACGTACTATTGCCCACAAATGCATCAGAGTCACAAATGCTGTGGTCAAAAGTCTTTACCCTTCTTCAGTTGACTGGTGATTTCATATGTTCTAGAAATATTTTTATCTTTTGGCATGATGCTCGATACCATATGGCACAACACACTGACAAGCAAAAAGGGTAGAACTAGTTTGAAATATATACACATATATACACACATATATTTATACATTTATATATTCACACACACACACACACTGAATGTATAGTGAAAGAATTTGCATGTATGCCTGCAAAGAAATATAAGGGCAAAGTTACACATTCTGCATATAGTACTGAGATTCTTTGTCCAGGAGAAAACGGCCGTTCAAAATCCAAAGCAAGATTGAACATTCACGATAGGCCCGAAAGCATTCAAGAGACATATCAAGAACCACTACACTTTGCAACATCGAGTAATATTTGAACTGTCTGTAACACTTCCTCACACAATATTTAATGCTGCTTCTATAAGTGCAATAATAACTGCAGCAATGACACGTTCAACAGCTTGGGGAACCCACTTCTGAGGAGGGTTAAAATGGGAAACACACCCAACTGTCTTCAGTTGACTCCTGGAGGGTGAAATAGCCTTCTCCTTTGATTCCAGGTTGCTTCAACCCTGTTGTTCCCTTTGAAAACAGTGATCCTGAATCAGATTTACACATTCTCAGAAAGATTAAGGGTTGACTCTCAGCCTGCTTACTATTCTTTGTGGTCAAGAGGCACGCTCTTCTAGAAAACAAAGGAAAAGCTTCTTGACCATGATTTCTTGGACATGACATCCAAAGCACAGGAAACAAAAGCAACAATAAACAAGTGGGACTACACCTAACTAAAAAGCTTCTGCACAGCAAACGAAACAATCAATAAGATGAAAAAGCAACCTACAGAATGGGAGAAAATATTTACAAACCATATATCTGATGAAGCATTCATCTCCAAATCCTATAGGGAACGCCTACAACTCAAATGCAAAACAAACAGATTAAAAATGGACAAAGAAACTAAACAGACATTTTTCTAAAGAAGACATATTAATGGCCAACAGGTATATGAAAATATGTTCAACAACACTAATCATCATGGAAATGCAAATCAAAACCACAATGATAGCTCTCCAGGATGGCTATTATCAAAGAACCAAGGGGCTCCTGGCTGGTACAGTTGATTAAGCATTTGACTCTTAATTTAGGCTCAGGTCATGATCTTAGGGCCATGGGATTGAGCCCTGCACTGGGCTCTGTACTCAGCAGGGCGTCTGCTTGAGATTCCCTCTCTCCTCTTCCCTTTGTTCCTCCCGCCAACTTGTGTAATATACCCTCTTTGTCTATCTCTCTCTCTCAAATAAGTAAATAAATCTTTAAAAAATAAAAGGATAACAAGAGTTGGCAAATACAGGATAAAATGGAACCCTTGTACACCATTGTTAGGAGTGCTGTTGCAGCTATTCTGGAAAGCAGTATGGAATTTTTTCAAAATTAAAAATGGAACTACTGAATAATTCAGTAATCACACTTCTGGGTATATATTAAAAAAGAATTAAAATCAGGATCCTGTGATCTGCACTCCCATTTTTCATTAAAGCATTATTTACTATAGCCAAGATATGGGAGCAATCTAAGTATCCATCTACAGATAAATGGATAAAGAAAATGTGGTCTATACATACAATGAAATATTATTAACCCTTAAAAAGGTAGGAAATCCCACCATTCGTGATAAGTTGGATGAACCTGAAAGGCATTATGCTAAGTAAAATAAGCCAGATGTAGGACAAATACTACATGATATCACTTACATAAGGAATCTAAAATAGTCTAACTCATAGAAGAAGAGAGTTGAATGAATGAACATTAACAGGGGCCAGTGGAGAGGAGGAAACAGAATTATTAGTCAACGGGCATGAAGTTTTAGTTATACAGGATAAATAAGTCCTAGAGATCTGTATATCATAGTGTCTATAGTTAATAATACTATATCGTTATACTTAAAATTTGCTAAGACGATAGATATTTTGTCAAGTGCTCTTATCTCATCATCATCATCATCATCATATATAAACATGGGAGGAAACTTGCATGTGATGGATATGTTTATGACAGTTTCATGGACGTATATTTATCTACAAACTCATCAAATTATATACATTAAGTGTGTGCAGATTTGTATATGTCCAGAGGAAGAAAAAAAGGGCAGGGTCCTATGTCATTTGTCCTATTCTCTGTTGTATCTTAACACGGACTTGCAGTGAATCTCAAATCCTCTCCTGAGTTATTAAATGAAAGGGTGCAAAAGCCAGTATGTAAGATAAGGAAAAAGATATATTTCCTCATATTGTCCATCAAATGTGACTTTCACACAATCCAGTGCAAGAGAGATACAACAGACTATTATTATCTGCTTTTCTTAGATTTTTAACACATTCTTATTTTAAAGTCCTAACATATATATTCCTGTCTTAATTAAATTTCTACTAGTAATGTTTAAAAGTTGTATCACATTGTAATATTTTAGTTTTCAGTAAAGGGTAAATGTATATGTCAGATTATTATTGCAAAGATTTAAAAAGAATAAGAGAAAAAGATAAATTTAAAGTGTTAAATTTTTGGACTTGGAAGTCAAACAGAGTGGGTCTGAATCTGAGTACACCTGCACTTCATTCTGGTTATATGACTTTGGGAACATTATTTAAATGAGACTTACTTCTTACCTCTATAAAATGAGAAAAGTTACTGTGAGGGAAGAGTCAATAAATGAAACATAATAATGAATATAAAATACTTGTCTCTATGTCCAGTAGGCACATAGGAAGTACTCAAAAGTGTTGGCTGTTATTATAATAAGCCAGAAACAATTTTCTAGTATTATAATACTCAATACACAAAAATATGCAAGAATCAACAATATTGGAGTAGCTACCCATAAAGTGGTTAACTGTCCATCACCCAAAGACATTAATCCCCTCACATCCTGCCCCCAAAAGACACCACCGCCAAAATACAGTATCATGACACTAAATCCCCACTAGACGTGACTGAGCAGGAAGCCACTTGTCTTCCTGAGATAAAGTGACTTGGATGTTCTTAGTTCCAAGGTATATAGCTAATACAAAGCAATGTTTTCACCAGCACGATTTTGATTTTCAAGCAGAAAACATGGTGTCTCTAATAGTTTCTGAGTAATCATCCTACCATTATTTAAGTGTATTGAAAACCAAAATGTGTGTGATTTTATGTGATTGACCAAACCAGGCTCAGCCCTTTCTCAAAGAAGCACTCATCTATTAAATAAAGTACATTGTCCATCTATGCCAGGGAAGGGAATCATAAGCAAAACCCAATGCCTAAAATGGAAAGTTAACAATATCTGTTTAAACTCTGAATTTGAAAAAGCAGGAATCTTAGGAATTGAGTGCACTCCAATCGCTACGTTTTCAGTTAGGTTTACACTAAAGAATAACATTGCACTGATAAGATCTCCATTTATAAATATTCCTGGTAGGTAAGCACTTGATTATGACACCTTCACTTTCTAATTAAGCTGCAGAAAACATGTTATGTATGACATTTGATGTATCATTTTTGTACGCAGTTTGTATATCTTGATATCAATATCTACAACTCTAAAATATCCATATTAGAAGTACAGAATTACCACACCGAACTGTCCATTCATGCATTCATCCTTCATTTCTTATGACAAATATTCACTGAGAAACTAGCCAGTAAAATAAGGCATCTGAAGTTTCTTCTTCATTATCATAAACTCTTTAGGATAAAGTTATGAGGAGAGATGACAAAGGATTTAAATCCTGTTATGGTTGCACTTTTATTAAAATTTCTATTAATTTCCACATTAAGCAATTATAGACTTAATTAATCCTTTCCACTTTCCTACAGAAGAAAAAAAAAATCCCATCCCAAATACTTCTGTGTTGAAAAAAAATGCCAAAGCCATAAAAATGAGCACTCTGGCTATAAAAATGCACAATATAATAGATGTCACCTTCTCTTATTCAGCAAAGTAGCTTTCTATAATTTTGTCCTTTGCCTTTCACAGAAGAGTAACCTGGAGTAGTTTCAATGGGATTTTACTCTGGATAAAATACAAAAATATTCTCCTACAAGAGGCTGTTAATCTTTCCTCTACAGCTGATGGTTCTCTCTGCTCTACTACTTTTGGGAAGTCAGTGAAGTGCAACATCTCGTCCCCTCTAGGTCTCCTCAAATCTTCAGGGTCCTCTTCTGGTTTTATCCTCCAGGCTGTGGGAAGCAGGATATAGGGATGCACCAAGTCTGGGAAATAAGAAATCTGGGGGCGCCTGGGTGGCTCAGTGGGTTAAAGGCCTCTGCCTTCGGCTCAGGTCATGATCTCAGGGTCCTGGGATAGAGCCCCGCATCAGGCTCTCTGCTCTGCTGGGAGCCTGCTTCTTCCTCTCTCTGCCTACCTCTCTGTCTACTTGTGATCTCTGTCTGCCAAATAAATAAATAAAATAAAATTAACAAAAGAAATCGGACCAATTCACATCTAGATCTCAATGCCAACAATCTATGATTTATTTTCAAAATGATTTTAAAGATTCAGAGATGCATGATACATAAAAAGCTTTCAAAACTTATTTGCATATTGATGGATAAGGAACAGAGACTAATGAATAGTCCATGATGATCTGTGAAGTTTAGGACTCCAGATTCTCAAATTATTATGCATTAGTATAGTGATGAAGGCACTGAGTGTGCATCAAGCCCTGGCCCCACATCGAGCTCCGCATTGAGCCTTGCATGGAGCCCCTCATCCGGCTCCCTGCGACAGGAAACCTGCTTCTCCCTCCCCGACTGCCCCTGCTTACATTTTCTCTCTCTCTCTCTCTCTTTCTCTCTCTAGCTCTCTCTCACTGTGTCTCTCTCTGTCAAATAAAATAAAATCTTTAAAAAAAAAAAAAAAGCAATGTAGTTTAAGGCCAAAACCATGGCATGGCTTGGTTACTGCCTTAGTTTTCTGTGGCTACTGTAACAAATTACCACAAAATTGTGGCTTACACAATATAAATGTATTATCTTACGTTCTGTAGCCCAGAAGTCTAAAGTGGGTCTCAGACTAAATCAAGATGTTAGTAGGGCTAGGTTCTTTCCTGGAAGTTCTAGAGAGGAAACCTTGTCTTTCCAGCTTCAAGAGGCTGCCTGCACATTCTTTGTCTCTTAGACTCCTTAATCCATCTCCAAAGCCACCTATGGTTGGGAGACTTCCTCTCCTATCTTCTTCTTCCAGTGTTAATTTGTTTTTTTTTTAATTTTTATTTATTTATTTATTTATTATTATTTTTTTTTTTTACCAGTGTTAATTTGTGATTACACTTGGCCCACTCAAGTATTCGGGATAGTCCCACCTTTTAAGGTTAGCTGATTTATAACCTTCATTTCATCTGCAACCTTAATCTTCCCTTTGCCAAGTAACCTAACATATTCAAAAGGTTCTAGGAATGAAGGGGAGAACAACTTTGAGGCTGAGGGGGCTTTATTCTGTCTACCATAGCTATAAGGGAACTGGAATCAAAAATCCAGCTCTACTTCTGGGGAAATCTGCAACCATAGCAAATGAGCTAATCTCTTATTGTGCTCGTCTCTTCTGAAAAATAGTTTAGTAACAATTATCTCATGAACCACAGTCAAGATTAAATGAGATAACATATGCAAAACATCTCAGCACAAAGCATGGCATAAAGTAGGGCCTCCACATTGTTCTTTTCTGTCTTCCCTTCCTCTCAAAAATCAGCATGATAGTGTTGGATAGAGCTGGATGTTGGGTCCAGGTCCATTTGACTTCATAGTCATGCTCTTTGCCTTACACTACACTGCCCTCTACAAGACGGTCCCCTCATTAGGGAACACTAAGTCATGGATGACTTTAGATACATAACTAGTCCTACATTTCTAAGGCAAGCACTCCAAGATTTTATTCTTACAGAGGTATTCGATTTATGTCCATCTACTATAACTTCAGAATTGATTTCTCTTAAATAAACACATAATATCTTCTAAAGGATAGCTGGAATTTATCAGCAAATATGATTACAGCATCTAGCAATCCTTAATGTTGACCTAATCAACAATGTATTAAATGGTCACTTTGAAGGTACACAAATAAACAGTGAAAGGTTTTCAGAGCTCACATGTTCCTATAATTATACAATAGGAAGATTCTCTACCTTCAGGACCTTTTCTTTTTTTTTTTTTTTTTTTTTAAGTTACAAAATAAAACTGCAAAGCACACCTGAAATTGAAATTGGTCTCAAATGGTAACAAGACCAATCCAAACACTGCAGTTTAATAAGGGAAAGTGTAGCACCATGCATAACTGATTACTTGTTGCCACAAATGTGCCTGGAGCTCTCTCTAGCACCTCCTATGTAAAAACATAAAAATCCACCTGTGAAATTCAGCACAATCTTGAGCAGAAAATTACTTGCTTTCAGCTGCCCACATCCTTTTCCTATATTTTGTCATGAGCAAAGAGGAAGAAAGAAAAAATCCACTAATGATTGCAACCTAGCTCTTCTCATTGTCTAGGCAGTGGTAATAGTGTGAGGGATCTAGCGCACCATATGTCTAGTTTGGGAGTAACTAATCAATTAGAAAGAGGAAATAATTGACTTATGTGATACAGTCATGTCAACAAATCAACATTTCAAAATAACTCATTATCTACATAACCTTGACATCTTACAGCTTGAAAAAAAAAATCACTGAATTTTTACTTTGACTCATCTTAACAGCATTTAAATCATATTTCTTACCAATTACAGCCTTTTGGGGGCTTGGGGATATGTGTGTTGGGGGAGAGGAAGGAGAGAAGGAAGGAAAATCGCCCCATTTTTTTCTCCTAAACAGCAACTAGGAAAAAAGGGTTTCTGGGAAGTGACAAAGAAACATAATGGTACAGACAATTGTCTTTGAAGTGACAGCATAGTTTACAAAATGCGTTCACATGTCTCGGGCACTTTGTTTCTCACATCTACCTAGTGTGACAGCTGTTGTTTCCATTTTCGAGTTAAGGAAAATGACTCAGACAAGTTAGGCATGGTCAGGGGTCACAGAATTCATGGACCCTTGAATCTACTGCTGAGGAAGGGGATTCTCTCTGAGGTAGTCTGGAAAATGTCTTTTGGTGAGGCAACCTCTTCTGGGCTCAATCTTTGAGGTGTTTCTCAAGTTGAAGACTTACACAGTGCAAATTCAGTTGTTCTCAGAACCTACTATTCTCCACCCTTTGGAAGGGTCTCAGCTCAGCCAAAACTTTAATCTTAGTCCAGGAAGACTCTGACCTCCAGAACTGTAAGAGAATAGGTCCATGTTGCTTACCATCACTGAATTTGGGAAAATTTGGTATAGAAGCAATAGGAAACTAGTGTGATTTTTGTACCTGGAAGTGGCACACTGCTGTGACAAATAGCTAAAAATGTAGACATGAATTTGATTGGGCAATGGGCAGAGGCTGGAAGAATTTTGAGGAAGACCATAGAAAAAGAATCCAGATTGCCTTGAATAGATGATGAGTAGAAATACAGATGTTAACAGCTCCCTGATGAGGACCCAGAAGAAAGTGATGATCATGGGACACACACACACACACACACACACACACACACACATACCATTTTAAAGAATATTTACAGCATCCTAAATAGTCCATAAATAAAAATATTAACATCAAAGGCACTGTTGGTGAGGGCTCAGATGAAAGGAGGAATATGCCATTGTAAACTGGACAAAAGGGATTCTTAGAGTTGCAGAAAGCTCAGCTACATTGTGTCCTGCAGTCACATGGAAAGCAGAATTTGTACAGGATGAACTTGGATATTTAGTTGAAGAGATTTTGAAGCAATGTGCTGAAGGGGTAGCCTTGTTTGTCCTGTTGCTTACAGTAAAATGTGAGAGGGAAGATGTAGAAGAAGGGAAGAATTCCTGGCACAGAGGGACCAGGAACTGATGCTTTGGGAAATTCTCAGCCTATCCAGACTGCAAACTGGGACACTATCAAGGAGGAGCGCTCTGGAGAGAAAGCCAAGGATGTGGCTGGACACATTTTGCTAGTGCCTGGGAAAAATCAAAAGGTTGGCGTATTCAGTTAAAATCAAAGCTAGATAGAGACGAGTCTTGAAGCGTCCCTCGGCAGACAGAACCAGTTTAGTTACTCAGGCAAAGCTTAATTTAGCTTATTTTGTGAGAATAACTTGATCTGGATTATTTCTTGCCTGTGCCTCTAGAAATGATAAGCAAAACTTAAACTGTTTCCCAAGGTTTATATGAGGTAACCACTGAAAACTGTAATACTAAAACCCATTGCTGTGAAAAATAAAGTCACTACTCTCTCATTATACAAGTTGCTTTATAAAAATATACCCCTGAGTCTCATTTCGTGTTCCAGTTTGAGCACTTCCAGTTTGCAAACTTTTTGGTGTGTGCACAGTAATTTCTACATAATTCCTATTTCAGTGATTCATTGGTTTCACATTGGCTATTTTGAACTCTTGACAATTTAATCATACATAGTCATTCACATGTAGAGTACTGGTCAATCATCGAAAAGATGAGGCATGTGACTGTTTCCCCTCAGCAATGTCAAAAGAAGCCAGGAATGTAAATGGAATGATCCAAGAAAAATCTGTGGAGAAGCCTCTTACTGATGGAGTCAATCCCTGTCACGTACATGAAGGACCCACGATGTTCTTGGGAATTTTTGTCCCCAAATGGATCATATTGAGATCCCCACACTAATTTACATGATTTAAATGGTGAGATTTGGGACTTGGGAGCTGAATGAGATTTATATGAGATCTTGGACCTCGTGCTGATACTGTGATAGGTTGAGGTTTTTGTGACTGGTGGGACGGGGTGGTATATTTTGCATGTAAGATGAACATAAATCTTTGGAGGTTAGAGGGAGCACTGTGGTAGGAAGAATGATGTTTCCCAACGATGTCCATGTCTTAATCCCTCAAACCTTTGACTATGTTACCCTACATTACAAAAAGGGCTTTGCAGATGTGACTAAATTAAGGACCTTGAGATGGGAAGATTATCCTAGATTATCTGGGTGCGTTCAACATAATCACAAGGGTTCTTATAAGTCAGAGGCAGGAGCATTAGAGTATGAAAAAAAAATTGAATTCCAGTGGTCTTTAGAAACCAGAAGAAATAAGAAAATGGATTCTCCCCTAGTCCACTCTGTATTTCATTTATTTAGAAGAATTTAACCATTTTATATTTATTTTATATTGTTCTGAGACTAACTTTTGTCATTTTTGCAGGGAATGGGAGGTAGGGAAAGAATAATAGAGACATGTTTGTTTTCAAGTTGGCCTTGCTAACCAGACTGTTTTTACATGTTGTCTTTATAACAATTTAGAAAGTATCTATATTTAAGTCAATTATTAGGAAAAAAAAGGTCATTTAAAAAAAATATGTATATGATTAATGACTTGCTGGAAAGGAAATGAGTTTCCTAGCACCACTCAAATTGTATCTTGAATTTATTGGTTTTATTTTAAATGTGGCATTGGCTGAGGATAGACACTGTGGAAGATGGAACCTACATAGAATAGAGTAACACTGAAATTAGAGTGCCCTAAATTCCAACATTGGGCTCTAAGCAAGAGCACAGCCATCGGAAAAGGCAACCTGAGGGAGGGCATGGCACATACCAGTAAAATCACTGAATGTATGGGGGAAGAAGAGCAATACTCCCTTCTAGAGTAATAATCCATGAACATTCTGGAAACGTCCCCAGATATTTGAATGTAGTAAAATGGTGCCATTTTCCCCAAACCTTTGAGAAACAACCTGTGTCATACACACATATACATATAAACATATCTTTGTGTATGTATACCTAAACAAACAGATCCAATCTCAAACAGAAAATACAGTGACTTCGAGTGAATGCTTCTACATGGAACATTCGTTTTTACTTCCACATTTTCAAATCAGATAAAGAAGCGACATACTTCTTGCATTGTGTTGTTATTGGTTTTGTCCTAATTAAAACAATTCAGTAAATGCACAAAGTACACACTATAAACTCATTTAGTAGTCACCAAATGCCCACAAGGTATTATTATCGCATTTTTCCACATGAGGTACAGTGAAGTAAACTGAGGCACAGAGAAGCACCCAGAGTTATTGTTCATACCGTACACTGACATTCTCCTGAAACATTTCACTTTTATCTGAAAGAAATGTAAGAAAATTCCCCCTCGAAATGCTCTACAAATCTAGGCCATAAAGCACCAACTCACTGTTAAGTGGGCCCCAAAATGTGTCTGTTTGGAAGCCGTGAGAGATGCATAATGAATAATGCAAACCTGGGGCTTATTACATACAACCTATACTGGAGCAGCAAATCGAATTCGGTCCCAACGCTTTAATATGTATGCGTACGTATGGGGAAGACGCAGAAGCAGCCTTTGTGATTACACACAGTCCCCCGAGACGCCGCTGCCCCGCAGCAAGTTCTGACTCTCCGCACTCGAAATCACAAGGAGTGAGGAGACGGGGGTACTCCCTCCGCCGTCCCGGTCGCGCGCGGTCCGCGGGGCCCAGGGCGCATGCGTGGCCCGGGCCGCGGAGCTGCGCGGTGAGGCCGCAGGGGCGCTTACCTGGTGCGCCGGGAGCGCAAGCACAGGACCGCGAGCAGCAGGGCCGCGGCGAGGGCCAGGCCCGGGAAGCTGAGTGGCTGCGGCAGCAATAGCTCCTGCGAGAAGAGGGCCATGCCCGCGGACACGTCTTCCGCCGTCTGTTTCCCGCGCGGCCGCAGCGGACTGCCAGGGGGGTCTCTCTCGGGGCGGCGACACTACGGCTTCCCGCGGCGTCTCTCGGCGGCTCTTTCCCGGTCCGGGCGCCAGAGGCGGGCCTGCTCGCGGCGCCTCCAGGAATGTCACCGCGGGCCCCCGAGGCTGACTCTCAAAGTTCTTGCACTCCCCTCCCCCGGCCCAGCCCCCACCCACGCGCACCGCCCCGCTCGGCGACTGCCTCCGGCCAGGAGGCCTCTGGAAAACGGCGCCCGGGTTCCCAGGGGCCGGAAGGAGGGCCAGAGAAGAGGGGGAAGGGGTTAGGATTTCCTGACGACGAACCTCTGGAGGCCGGGAGGAGGGAGATTTCTGTTCGCTTTTGGAAGTGAGTCGCTTGGATTCCTCATCCCCTAGCCCGCGCCCCTCAGGAGGAGGGACCCCCGCTCCTTGAAGAGCGTGGGACTGTGCCCGCTGCTCAGTGGCACCCTGATCTCTTAGGCGCGACCCAGAGAACAGAGAACCGGGCGAGCGGCAGATAACCTGGCATGTGCGCTGCTTGCAGCCTGGTCCGGGCCGCCTCTTTTCGCCCTGCACATCCCGTTTGCTCACACGCTTTTTCTGAGAGCCTACTGTGTGCGAAGGCTTGCCCGAGAGAGGCCAGGAGTGGAGACCAGGGCGGTGAGGCACACAGTCCAGGAAGCGAGAAGAAAGACCCGTCTATTGCACAACAACGCTAAGGGCCCAAATAGAAGTGGCACAAGCCCCACAGGTTGTTCTTACAAAGGATAAGGGAGAAACTTATGAAAATATTTCTGCTGGAGTAAGGCCCATTTACTGGGGACTTCACACATGTTTATTTACTTTCCACAGCAAACTTGTGATGTAATTTGGAGCAGTATTTTAGAGAACATACAATGATACTCTGATTAAGTAATTTACCCTCATTGCTTGTTGATAAGTAACTAATAACCACTCTTGCCAGACTAGTCTGAGACTATTGTGTTTTCTACTTTATATGAGTTTTTATTTCCACGGTTCTCTGGACCATCACAGCAGCCTGTGGACTGAGCTCAGGTCTTTGACCTTTCCGGCCCATCCTCCCCATTGCACATCCTACAACACAGACTTACTCTGTTTTTACTCTGTTCAGAACTCTTAGTGCCTTTGTGACAAACTCATAAATCTTCGATCTGCAATGAGAAGCCCTCTGCAATTTGTCTCCGCTGTGTAACTCCCACAGCTAGTATAGTACATATACACTAATTCTTGAGCCACGGTGTCCCTCACAGTCTGTCCTTTCACACCTGTGCTCATGATATTCACTCTGCCTGAAAAGTTTTCCTCTCTCCCCTAAATCTCCCCTAAAATTCCACCTACCTCTCAAGGTCCAACTCAAATCTCACTTCCTTCTAGAAAATACCCCAACTGTTCTTTTGTAATTAAGCTCTTCATCCTCCATACTTTAACACTCTCAACTCTTCACCCCATCACATTTTTCTGCCATATCTGAGTTATTTCTAACTAAGTCTGTCTTTCTGGCTGTAGAAGGTGAGAACCATCTTTCAGACAGCCTGTCTGCACCCACTCTCAAACCCACTTCCCCTGAATCCCCACTCTGGAGTTGAGATAACATAAATCTAAGTACTTTGCATGTGCCTGGCTCTTAATGCTCCATTAATAAATTACTACTGCATTGCTGTCCTTGGCCCTAAAGCTGTAAATGGCTGGGCTAGCCGTAACACCAGTGCTTATGTGTAGTATCTTCATCTTCGACTTTTATTCTAGGGTCTTTCTATTGCCTCTCCTTCCTCCTGTCCTAAATTCAAATTTCCAGGAAATCCAAAAGGATACAGTGAAACAACAGTTACTAGATCTCCTCCAAGGGAAAACAAATTGGTTTCTGTCACTGCCTGGCCAGCAGAGCCAGCTTACAGGATGATATCCATGCTGTACATTTCTATAACCTCTGCAGAAAGCCCCTCTCACTACTTTTCACAGCATCCTCAAATTTTTCTTTTATTTTCCATTTGATTTCCTGGGTGACTCTTCTGTTTGGAAATATAGGTAAAAATATTAAACATTAATCAATCTATTGAACATTTACTACGTACCAGGTACCATGCTAAACGTTTTATTTCCTAACAATAATAGCAAGCACCTGCAGTTAATCACACTGTCTTAGGAAAGTGGAAGAAGGATGGCCACACTGTCATCTACTAGATTTGGTTAGCCGCTGTGTCACACTCCTATAATATCTGTATAGTATTTTACTTTGAACATTTTACCGTGTTCACTTAACAAGTTTTGAATGTATGTTTCTCTTATATTTTCCATTTATTTTAAAAGGGAGCTCCATTCTGTAGACTGACCTGGTTGCAATAAAATTGAAAGACTTTATTATTTTGCTTTCATAACCCAGCATCAGCATCATCATATACAATCTAGTTCAGTTTATTTTACCTCTGAAACATACCTTTATTCCCATCACTTTTCTGACAGAGATGACTACTTGGTCTATATCTACTTTGCCCTTGCTTCTCAGTAATAGTCTTTGATTTTTAACTGAGCATGTGACTGTCCACTGCAAAGACTTCTTTCTCAGTAGTTAGATGTGACCATGTGACCAAAGCCTCACCAGTAAGCTAAGTTTAAGGTATGTGTTCAGAAAAGTGCCCTTCACAGGAATGAACAGTTTTGTTTCTCTCCCTCCCTCTATGTGTGAAGCCCAAGCAGCCATCTTAGCACATTTAAGTATATCCTGAATACTACATTTAGTATTTGTTGTTTATAGGAAATTCAAATTAATTTATGTTTTATAAATTTATATTTATATTTTTATTACTAAATCTGGCAATTCCAACTTACTTCCAACACAGGCATTCATAAGGTATACAGGAGAGCAAGTGTAAAATTCTGACTGCTCAGCAGTCTCCTTCAGAAATGAGTCACAAACTGTTCCTTCAACATTGATTACCAATGTTAGTGTCTTGTGTACCTTGGCCGTACTAATTAGACCAGGGTTAACAGATCTAAAAGAGTCATGGGGTGGCCCTTAAACTTTGAGGTGTGCAGATGTGGAAGTATGTTCAATACAGATAATATCTGGCCTAGTCATCTTTTTCCAGAAAATATTGATCGTGAAACACACAGAGAGAGAATTACAAGCAAAAACAGAAGTGAAATCAGAGAGAGTAAAGGGAGAGGGTGATACGGTTGTTTCTCTAATGTAAAAGCCATGAAAATTCAGATGATGCGTTATCCTCCAAAGTTTCCCCTACCTGCTCCATTGACCCTCATCTGCCAGGTGGTCAGAGCTGCCATTCTCTTTCTCTGTTCTCTTTCTAATCTAATCTCAAATTCTGGTCCAATTTCCTTTGTGTCTTTTCATTTTAAAGAGACTGTTTAGAAGTCTCCCGAACTTGTATTCCAATATAGCCCTCTGCATTTTAACACGTATGTCCCAATTCTCCCACTCTGACTTTGATAATACTACTACATTGAATTGAGACCTCCAAATCCACCTACTTAGTCAACAACATTTTGTTAAGTGCAAATGTTATCCATGGCACTGTAGTTGGCCTACTGGAGCTATAAAAATGAATTAGATGACCCTTCCTTCAAAGAGCTGGGACTAAGAGAATAAAAAGGATTGACATCAGAAAGGAGAACAAAAAGAAGCCACATGAAATTGTAGAGTGACAATGGAGAGATTACAAGCATGTGCACTCATATGGCTTTAATTTTGTGAATTCCTAGGAGGCAAATAAGTGCTAGAGAAAGAGTAGATTACATTCTGGCTTCAGCTGTTGGGAAATATTTGAAAGTACTCCTGTGAAAATGTCAAAGTGGACTCCACATATTTTTCCCCCAATATCAAGGAGTTCCATATTTTTTCCCCAATATCAGGAAGTTCCTAAAATCAGATTTAATTACTTAAACCAGAAAGGTCCTATCAACTTTTGACATAAAATATAGATTGGATTTTAAGTTATATCCATAATTAAATAATGACCGTGGTTTTCTTTTCCCCCTTCTTTGTGAGCTCTGTCTTGACTTTGATTTCTTGTCCCCTTCTGTAGAATTAAGACCACCTCTGGGCACAGCTGTGAAGCAGAGGAAGGAAAGATAAGGAAAGAAGAAAGAAAAGAGATTGAGAGGACTTGCCAGGTGCCAGGTACTGCTTCATGTCTTAACATACATTGTTTTACCTAATCTTCAAAGCCAGTCTCGGATCTAGGTATTACTTCCTATTCCATAACAGGAAGACAAGAGGCAAAGAGTTTCAGAGCACCCCTGATTAGTCTGCTTCTTGATTACACTGAGAAGTTGCCCCTCTTGTTGCTGTATCATCTTGCCTTCTTTTTTTTTTTTTAAAGATTTTTTAAGATTTTTTTTTTATTTATTAATTTGACAGAGAGAAATCACGAGTAGACAGAGAGGCAGGCAGAGAGAGAGAGAGGGAAGCAGGCTCCCTGCTGAGCAGAGAGCCCAATGCGGGACTCGATCCCAGGATCCCGAGATCATGACCTGAGCCGAAGGCAGCGTCTTAACCCACTGAGCCACCCAGGAGCCCCTCATCTTGCCTTCTTTTAAAGCCTTCTTTCACTAACCCTTTACCATTTCTGTTCAGTTATTCTTACCTATCTTATTCTTACCATTCTTACCTATTCTTTTTTTTTTTTTTTAAGATTTTTATTTATTTATTTGGCAGAGAGAGATCACAAGTAGATGGAGAGGCAGGCAGAGAGAGAGAGAGAGAGGGAAGCAGGCTCCCCGCTGAGCAGAGAGCCCAATGTGGGACTCGATCCCAGGACCCTGAGATCATGACCTGAGCCGAAGGCAGCAGCTTAACCCACTAAGCCACCCAGGCGCCCCATTCTTACCTATTCTTATCCATTTTTATGGATCCTGTTTTTACCTTGAACTGCACCTAACCAAGATACCCCCGGCAACAAATGGGCCTCTGCTTTGTACCTTGGTCTGCTGCAGCCCTTGTCTAATTTGGAGGCTATTCTCAGTTTTCCCATTTGTAAAATGATATAGGACTACCTTCCCTATAAGGTTATGAGGATTAAGTTGTGAGGAGTAAATATATGAAAATAGAAATGCCTGGAGTTTCTCCTTTTTCACATTTGAGCACCTCTGCTCCACTGACATAGAGTTTAAGTAGAAATGAGTTAACCAGAAAAATTCCGCCCAGTTGAGGGGTTAGCTTGTCGATATGCTACTTTTGCCTAATTAAAATATAAAATGTGCCACTTTCTTGTTTCATTAAGGTGACTCTTCCTGTTGTAGCTGAGATGGCAGTAATGGTATACACTGAGACCTGAGAGTGCTATAAGCCTGACAGTTACTGTTCAGTTGTCACATTGTAAATAGTGAGGCATCTTAGATACCAGCCCTAAACCTGACTACAAATATCTTAAATTACTACTGTTTCCTCTTATTCTGGCTTTCTTTACAATTTAAACAATGGTACTTTCCCTTTAGTTTTCCCTTCTCCCAAAAAACCGGTTTATAGTATTAACCTAGCACTCAGTTTACACATAGGGACATGACAGGCAAAGATGCTTATTAAATAAAATGCTGTTGAGTGAACAGAGTGACCCAATGACAGAGAGCATTGCTACATTTAAATCTCTTTTTTATAAAGTACAATTTTAGGTAAGACAGGAATGTAATTATTTTGAAGCAGCTTTAAAAATGGTGGAACATGTGCCCCTGAAGCAAATAATACATTATATTTTAATAAAAAAAAACTTGCCGAATTAAAAAAAAAAAAAAAAATGGTGGAACAGATGGCTCTGATTATCTCCAAGAGGCAAGGAATAGATTAAATAGTTTCGTCATTTCTTGTTTAATAGTCTTGGCATTACTTATACACACTTGAGTTTTGAATACTCTGGCTTACAAATTCACAATCCCATGTTAAACCTTAGTTCATTCTCACGATCTGACCCTACTTTTATGCCAGTATTTGAGATTTATTCTCTCTGTCTCTGACTCACTTACTGGCTTTTCCAACATTTCATTTCCCGCTTAGGCCTTGAAACCAGATTTCTGAGGACAGAAAGTACAAGGATCTCTCTGAGCATTCCTTTGTATAAGAACCTTTCCCCCTGCCCTCACTCCCCAGCTACAGCAGAGCTCTGTTAACTAAAGGAAAGTTTTATAGAGTCAAAACCTTTTTTTTTTTTTTTTTTTGATCAAGTTAGGGTGAGTCTTGGAGAAGCAATAAATTGTCCTGGTCCGAAATAAAATCTACCCACACCACCTCTCTCCTACCAGGTTCTACTGTTTCTGCCCCTTACAAGAGCGGTCCTCGAAACAGACTCAGAGAGACCAGTGCAGGAATTTATTATTAGGGCAGACTCTCAGAATTATCACCAGGGGTGGGAGAGGGAAGCAAACACATAGACAGAGGGAGACTTGGGGCTGGGATGCAGTTTCAACAAGACTCAGCCCCTAAGGATATCTAGAATTCAGATGGCGCTTCAGAATTTGTCCCAAGGTGAAGATTTAGATCTTTAGAGCAGAATAGCAATGAGCCATTGCTATGGACTGCCCTCAGGATGGTGAGGAGGGCAACCTTAGGGAAAGGAATTCTCTTTAGCCGAAGACAGTTTCTATAGCCTAAGACAGTTTCTGAAAGCAGCTGGTAAACCTCGGAAGCTGGAAACACAGGTCCTCCCATTCTGACAAAGACTCTGAGCACCACAACACAGTGCCTACTAAACACACAGTGTCTACTGGGATGCCACAGAAATTTTTCAGGGGCAGGAGCACCTGACTGGCTTAGTTGGTGGAGCTTGCTACTCTTGATCTTGGGGTTGTGCGTTTGAGCCCCATATTGGGTGAAGAGATTGCTTAAAAATAAAATCTTAAAAAAAAAAAAAAAAGAAATACTTCAGGAGCAGATAGCACAACAATGGTGATGACTCTTGGATTCATTCATTTTGGAGTTGTTTTCTTTTTGATGAGCTGAACTAGAATAACACTAGCCTCCCAGTTTCTGGAATGATACAGCAATCGTGTTTATTAAATGATTCTCGTTGTAAAGAAAAACTGCACACTATTTATGAATCAAAGTTTTAGTATAATTTTGCAAGAAGGAAAGCCTCTAGGAGGTCCGTTCTACCATTTACTCTAATTAGGAACATTATGGAAAAAGAATGTTAGCTAATCATTGTTAGATTAGCTACAAAAGGAAAAGAACAGCTTAAAATGACTCTGCTCTTGGCTTATGGGTGACAGTCAACAAGCGTGAGTTTCCCCAAGTCCAAATCCCATGAAATTTTATCAAAAAACGACTAAAGCATTTTTTAGGGATACTAAGTTCTTCCTTTTCATTGGGCAAAACGTTTCTGCTTCAAATAAGACTCAGACAATTTTTCTTTCACATTAACAAGTTATATTTCATTTACTCACTCTATCACAGTGACCCTTCCTTCACAGGGTCCCATCCCTCTTATCAGGCTGCTTGCAACTTGGACTCATAATTGGTCCTTGCCTACCCACCCCATTCTTTAAAACCTAGGGAAAAAAATACATTCATATTTTATCCCCCATTCCTCTCTGATTCCTCATTGTTTGAACTCTGTTTCTAGATTTCTTCCCACTTTTCTCTTAATTGTTCAAGGCTCAACTGAAAAAAATGGTCAAATTCATTCCTGCAAGGTGTTCTGAGACTTCTTTCTTAATTTCTCATGCAGTTTTCTTTTTTTTTTTTTTAAAGATTTTATTTATTTATTTGACAGAGAGAAATTACAAGTACACTGAGAGGCAGGCAGAGAGAGAGAGAAGGAAGCAGGCTCCCTGCTGAGCAGAGAGCCCGATGCGGGACTCGATCCCAGGACCCTGAGATCATGACCTGAGCCGAAGGCAGCGGCCCAACCCACTGAGCCACCCAGGCGCCCCCTCATGCAGTTTTCTAATCATGAACATTTTTGTGGTTGATCCATTCCTTTTTCCCTTTTCTCTGAAGTCTCATATTTTTTCCACTAATATTGCCTAATTTTTGTATTTATAAAAGCAATTAATAATTGTAACCATATATACAGTGGAGGTTTTAAATATTCTGATTTATGAGCAAACCTTGCACTACTACAAGAAGAAATTAATTGATTTGTAATAATTCTGAAAAGCAGTCTAATTGTTTCCTTACCAGGGTTGAAATACAACTAAAACAAGTAGACACATACATAACCCAGCATCAGCCAAGAGCTTCCTATGGCTGCATGTGTGGGATGTGTTTTGACCCTACAGCAACTAGCAACCAGAAGGCAGAGCTCTGTAATTTCACTTGTTTCTACGAGAAACCAAACCCAGCAGACAGTAAAGTCTTTGCTGCAAATTTGTAAGAAATCACATCGTATAACAATGCGAAATTACACACTCACACAAATCCTCGACATTTTATGTCCCGACCCTCTCAGACCACATTGCAATAGGAAACATCTTTCTCTTCTCCCGGACAAAGTTCACACTTTCTGGTTCTACTTTCACTCCAGAATTTTCCTCTTCAAATCAAATATGACCTGCCTCTGTAATGTAAAGCAATTCAACTCATGTCTTTTATTTGAGGAAGCTACTGGAGTCTCCCATGTCTAGAAGCTATCAAAAAAATTTCTTCTGAACAATGAGCATATAATACTTCAAAATTATTAAAGTATATAGTAAATAAATATATAATATAAATTTATTAAAATTATTAAAAAATATTTAATTATTAAAGTCATCATCTTCAACAATAGCAATTTAAAAAAATTAAGTGAAATTAATCATTTTCTCTTTTGGAAATGTAAGTAAATGTTAGGGAAATTAGAGAAGAATGGTATCCTCTCTCTCCCATTCTTAAAGACACTCTAATGACAGTGATTGGCCTATCAGGGTGTATGTAGACTGACAAATATCAACATGCATACTTTCTGCATTTATAAATGCCTCAGAGAATCCAACTTATAGTCATACCGTGTCTTTTCTCCACTTGTCTCTCAAGCTAGATTCTTGGTCTAGAAAAGTGCAAGGACTAATTCAGGCTTTTCAGAGTTTCCTCCTACCACCTGTGGGTGTTCTAGGACCCCAAAATTCTTTCTCTTTCCCCATGTCTATTTGTCTTTGCTTCTACTTTATGTCAGAAATCTAAAAATCTATTCCTTATCTAGATTTTCACTGACAGTCTCAGCAAAAACACTTAGCCCTCTGCCATTTATACAGCCCTCATGCCAAACAAACATAGTGTAATGCTTTAAGGAACTTTCTTATGCTCACACAAAAGTTGAGATATATATTAGAATTCTACCTTCTGACTTTTCTCTATATTTCTGTATCAGGAATCAAAACACAGTTATTTTGTAATTAGAAGTATGAAAATGAACCAGCATAGGTCTTTTGAAAATGAACCAGCATAGGTCTTTGAGTCAATAAGGCATTTTCAATTATTATCTCATGTGACCTCCTGATCTTCTAGTGAGCTGAATATTGTCTTCACTTTACACACATACCTGGTAACTTCCCTGACAACAAGCACTGTCTCTGTCTGTATTTCATCGATGTACACATAATGCATGGCAGAGTATGTGTCACTTTGTAGATTCCAGAAATATTTGTTAAATGAATGAAAATTAGAAAACTAATGTTAAGAAATAAAATGAAACAAATATTTTTCGAGTACCCACTATGTGCTGATCACCAAGTATGTAACTTCATATACATTTTATCTATGCAATATTCCTATAAACTTGACCAAGTTCAAGAGCCAGATTGTGGAAGCAGATGAATACTCATTTGTTAATCTGAATATCAGTAGTACTTTTTCTACTATATAGGTTTGCCTCACTATATAGAATGCATTTCTAGATCTCTTCTGTATCAGCCTGCCTTGCAATTTAGTTCTTCTAAAAAGTATTTCTAAATCTTGGGTCAATATTTACATAACATTGAAGCTTTAATTTGAGGAAAACACTATGAATACAGATCTAAGTGAGAGAGCAAGGGGTAGGCTTAATTAGTTACTTCTGAGAAATAAAAAGAACAGTTCAGGTCACAGGGATAGACACTGGGACCGATCTTACTGGGACTGGGATTGATCTTACTGAATTTTGTTTTGTTTTTATGAAAAAAAAAAACAACAAAACAATGTGCAGTAGATTTTTAGACATTGCAAGAGTCACATGCCAAGATAACAAATAAGTTGTCTCTCTGAAGGCTTAATAAGATATCTCTTTTGGAAAGAAAACATCTCAGTTGTATCTAGCAGGGTCCTCATTTTGACAGCTTCATTGTGTTTAGTACAAGGATTTTTCAGTGTTGAGGACAAAAGAAAAAGAAAAAAAAGGAGTGGTCCTGCCACTACTCCACTTGGAAGAGATTTTGGACCACATGAAATACACAAACTTGTTCAGAGGTAGAGTCTATAGGAAAGAGAAGGGATAATTTTGGGATTAGTAGTCATTCCTTTTTCCTATGTCTTTACCTCTCTCTCCCCTCACTTCCTTTGGAACTTGAGACAGAGTCTTAGAAAATGAAGGCTTTTAAAGGGGAGGGGGAGAACAATTTTGCTGAATTTCTGCAAGATTGCAAGATACTAGTAGCACAGTAACACAAAGTAGTATCATTTTGTCACCCACATATCACATGTAATGACATGTAATGTAAAAGGAAGCAAGGGTATTTTTCCTAATTCGTGAAGCAGTAGCCTAGGAGCCCTAGACCCAGGTGACCAAAATCTGAAGGATAGAATTCTTCAGAGATAGGATTCTGACATAGAATTCTGAAATATAACTGTAATATAAAATATGATCTCTAATATATGAAATATAACTCCAGTAACTCAAATATGACCTCCAGTAACCCAATTCCTTGGTACTGGATTTACTGTTCATTTTTTAAGTCATCATCTTACTTGCCTTCTCAGCAGTTCCTTCAGTCTCATGAAATACTTTCTTCTCTGCACCTGTAGGACAATACACTCCTGAAAGTCCTCTTAGCTTTGGCTGTCTCTTAGTCTCCTTCATGAGTTATTCCTTTGCATGATCTCCATGTCAAAGGGCTTGATCTCAAATGCTATTCTGTCCTGCTACAAACTCTAAACAGAGAGAAAGGAATCTAAGCATACTGCTAAAGAAAGTCATGAAACCACAAAGGAGAAGTTCAAGAGAAGAAGAAAGGAATAAAACACCTAGAAAACAATGAACAAAATAGCAATATGTAGATCCCTATCAATAACTGCTTTAAATCTAAATGAACCAAATTCTCCACCTGAAAGTCATAGAGTGACTGAATGGATAAAAGAAAAATAAACCCTGTGTTGCCTACCAAAGAGTCACTTCAGATGTAAGGACACACAGAGACTGAAAGTGAAGAGGTGGAAAGGTATTCCTTGCAAATGGAAACCAATAGAAAGCTGGGCTAGCTATTCTTATATCACACAAAATAGATTTTAAAACAAAGACTGTTCTAAGTGTCCAAGAAGGACATTACATAATGATAAAGCCATCAATCCAACAAGGGGATATAACATTTCTAAATATTTAGCCACCCAAAAAGGGAAACTTAAATATATAAAGCAAATATTAACAGACCTAAAGGAATAAATAGCAATGTAATAATCGTAAGGGACTTTAATTACAATTAAATCTAATTACATCAATGGCAAGACATAGACCATCCAAACTGAAAATCAATAAAGAAATATTAGCCTGAATTGGCACATTAGACCAGATGGACTTAACAGATAAATACAGAATATTTCATCCAAAATGAACAGAATACACATTCTTCTCTAGTGCACATGAAATATTCTCCAGGATATACCATATGTTAGGCCACAAAACAAATCTTAATAAATTTAGGAAGAATATGGAAATCATACCAAGTATATTTTAAAACTAGAAATCAACTAGTATAAAACTAGAAATCAACTTCAAGAAGAAAAGTAGAAAATTTACAAATTTATGGAGATTAGACAACATCTCACTAAATAATTAGTGGGTGAAAGAGAAACAAAATACCTTGAGATGAATGCAAATGGAAATACAATATAACAAAACTCATGGGACACAACAATGGCAATTTTAAGAGGGAAGTTCATAGTGATAATGCCTACATAAAGAAACAAGAAAAATCTCAAATATTAACAATCTAACTTTATACCTCAAGGAACAAGAAAAGAACAAATGAAGCCCAAACTTAGTAGAAGAAAGGAAATAACAAAAAACAGACAGAAATAAATGAAATAGAGACTAAAAGACAATAGAAAAGATCAATGAAACTAAAAGCTGGTTCTTTGAAAAGATAAGTAAGATTGACAAAACTTCAGGTAGACTTACAAAGAAATGAAAGAGGAGACATTATAACTTATACCACAGAAATGCAGAGGATCATATGAGATTACTGTGAACAGTTATATACCAACAAGTTTGACAATCTAGAAGAAATGGATAAATTCCCAGAAATATACACCTACCAAGACTGAATCAGGAAGACATAAAATATCTGAACAGAGCTATTGTCAGTAAGGTGATTGAATTAGTAATCAAAATTCTCTCAACAAATGGAAGTCTAAAATCAGATGGCTTCCCTGGTAAATTCTACCAAACATTAAAGGAAGAATTAATACCAATTCTTCTCAAATTATTGTAAAAATACAAGAGGAAGGAACACTTTCAAATTAGTTTTATGAGGCCAGCATTACCCTGATACTAAAACCAGACAAGGATGTCACAAGAAAAGGAAATGACAGGCCACTATCATGATTAACATTTGTTAATCAACAAAACATTAGCACACTGAATCCATCAATACATCAAAAGGACCATATGCAATGATCAAGTCAAAATTTATTTCAGGGATGCAAAGATAATAACATCTGCAATTTTATATGATAAACCACATTGACAGAATGAAGGATACAAAATTATAGTTATGTTAATAAATGCATTTGACAAAATTCTACATTAATTTGTGATAAAAAGTCTAAAAAAGTGGGTATAGGCCTCAAAGTAATAAAGGCTATATTTGACAAACCTACAGGTAACATCAGACTCAGTGATGAAAAGTTGAAAGTTTTTCCTCTAAGATCAGGAATAAAGCAAGTATAGTATGTACTACTCAGTGTGGTACTGGAAATCCTAACCAGAGCAATTAGGCAAGAAAAAGAAATGAAAAAGAAATAAAAAAGAAATAAAGAAAAAATAAAGAAATAAAAGTCATCCAATTTGTATATGAAGAAGCAAAAATATTTGCTGATGACATGATATTGTACATAAATAACCCAAAAGACTATACCAAAAAAAACCTGTTAGAACAAGTGAATTCAGTGAAGTTGCAGGATGAAAAATCAATGTACAAAAATCTGTTGCATTTCTACACACTAATAATGAACTATCAGGAAAAGAAATTAAGAAATACAATCCTATTCAAATTGCATCAAAAACAGATACCTAGGAATAAATTTAACTAAAGGTGTAAAAGGCCAGTACACTGAAAATTATAAGATATTAATGAAAGAAATATAGGAAGACACAAATAAATGGGAAATATGTTCCATGCTTATGGATTGGAAGAGTTAATATTGTTAAAATATCCATAGAGCCCAAACAAATTTACAGATTCAATGCAACCTCTATCAAAATTTCAGTGGCATTTTTCACAGAAATAGAACAAACAACCTTAAAATTTATATGGAAACACAAAAGATCACACATAGCCAAAGCAAAGATTTTGCTTACATAGCTCCATAAGAGCTTTATTATGAGATATAATTGGCATGCAATATCAATTATATACATACATAATGTACAACATAATGATTTGATATTTGTAAAGAATTTTTAAGTTGAGGATTAGTATTTTGTATTAGAAACTTAAGTAGTTACAAAAAGTTAATTGTAGGTATATGTTATAAGTATATAACTTTATTATTTTTTTTTAAAGATTTTATTTATTTATTTGAGAGAGACACAGTGAGAGAGAACATGAGCGAGGAGAAGGTCAGAGAGAGAAGCAGACTCCCCTTGGAGCTGGGAGCCGGATGTGGGACTCTATCCCGGGACTCTGGGATCATGATCTGAGCCGAAGGCAGTCGTCCAACCAACTGAGCCACCCAGGCATCCCAGTAAATAACTTTATTAATGAAACTGTTCTATCACTTTAAAATGTATTCAGTAGAATCTAAATACCACAGTGATTTGACACCCACCACCATCCATTTTTTAAAAAGATTTTATAAGTAAAAAATTTTACATTTTTTTAAAAAAGCAGTATGGTATTAGCATAAAAACAGGTACATAGATTAGTAGAACAGAATAAAGCTCAGAAATGAACCCACACATATATGGCCAATCAATTTATGATAAAGGAACCAAGAATATAGAATGGGGAAGAGATAGTTTCTTTAATAAATTTTGGGAAAACTAGATAGCCATATGTAAAAGAATGAAATTGTACCATTATCTTATACCATACACAAAAATTAACCCCAAATGGATTAAGACTTGAATGTAATACATGAAACCATAAAACTTCTAGAAGAAAACGTAAGTGGTAAACCCTTTGACATCAGTCTTGGTAAAGATTTCTTGAGTTTGACACCAAAAGCAAAGTAAAAATAGATAAGTGGGGCTACATTAATTAAAAAGATTCTGCACAGCAAAGGAAACTATCAACAAAATGAAAAGGCAACCTACTGACTGAATGGGGAAAATGTTTGCAAATCTGATAAGGAGTTAATTTCAGAATATATAAATAACTCATAAAATTCTATAGCAGAGCAAACAATCCAATTTAAAAATGGGCAAAAAAAAAATGGGCAAAAGATCTGAATAAACACTTTTTCAAAGAAGAAGTACAGATGGCCAACAGGTACATGAAGAGATATCCAACATCACTAAACATCAGGGATATGTAAATCAAAACCACAAGGAGGTAGTAGCTCACACCTGTTAGAATGACTGCTATCACACAGACAAGTATTTGCAAGGAATTGGAGAAGAGGGAATCCCTCTGTATATTGTTCATGGGAATATAAACTGGTGTAGCCACTGTGGAAAACAGTATAGAGTTTCCTCAAAAATAAATAAATAAATAAAACTTCCATATGATTCAGCAATTCCACTTCTGGGCATTTATTTGAAGAAAATGAAACACTAATTTGAAAAGACATATGCACTTCCATGTTCATTGCAGTCTTATTTACAATAGCTAAGATATAAAAACAACTTAGGTGTCCATCAGTGGATGAATGGATTAAGAAGTGTATTACATATATGTGTGTATGTGTATATGTGGAATTTAGTGATATATATATTTATATATATTTAGTGATATATATCCTCAGCTGAAACCAAGAGTCCAATGCTAAACCACTGAACCACCCAGGCACCCCAACCATATGATTTTTTTTTAGAGGCAAATCCAGTCATGTCACTTTAATATTTTAAGTTGCTACAATGTCACAACCTTTTTTTTTTTTTTTTGGATAAAATTCAAAATCCTTAACCTTCATGGTGCTCAACAATTAAACCCTAGGTTTATCTTCCCTTACTAGCTCCTACAGCACTCTAATGCTGACTCACATTTGGTTCCTTTAATGATCCTGGTTCTCTTTAAGCCTTTATCATAATCTTTCTCTCCATTGCAATCTGACATCTACCCTTTCATGGACTAGCTAAATTCTGATTCTACTTCTGAACTGAAAGTAAGCAGTATTTACTTAGGGAAAACTATTCTTGATTCCTTAAACTAGCTCAGTCCAATCTGTTCTTTGACTACTTAGACTATCAGACTTCATTTTTTCAAAGATTTATAGGAGGAAGGGGTAGAGAGAGAGGGAGTCTCAAGCAGACTCTGCATTCAATGCAGATCCTGACTCAGAGCTTGATCTTATGATCCCAAGATCACTACCTGAACCGAAACCAAGAGTTGAATGCTTAACAAACTGCACTATGAGCTTTTGCCCACCTGGTGGATTTCCCTTCACAACTATTTTTTTTAGGGCCACTCCTGAATGGGGCTGTAGTATTACAGCTGTTTACTTTTGGGTAGTGCCAGCGTTATCATGCAACAGTCTCTGTAAAGTAGGCTGAGATTTTTCTTTCTTTCTTTTTTTTTTTTTTAAGTTTTCTTTATTTATTTGACAGACAGAGATCACAAGTAGGCAGAGAGGCGGCAGAGAGAGAGAGGGGGAAGCAGGCTCCCCACTGAGCAGAGAGCCCGATGTGGGGCTCGATCCCAGGACCCCCTGACATCATGACCTGAGCCGAAGGCAGAGGCTTAACCCACTGAGCCACCCAGGCGCCCCTCTTTTATTTCTTCTGAAATCATCAGATCATAGAAAATATTTGTGGGTTGAGATAGGAGGTAATGTAGCAGCAATATGAGACTTGGAAATCTGAGATACTTACTTACAGAATTAACTTGTGCTTCTAAGATTTTCTTAGCCTGATAATGAACAGTTCTACCTGATGATGGAGACCCGATGTATACATCCAACTTTATGGTTTGGTGAGTCAGACCTTGTTCAATTTGGGAAGCTCAATTTTCACAGTAATTTGGTTACCTCCATCAAGTGTTTTTCTTTCCATGAGAACCCTGAGGCTAGCCAAAGGTTGTTTCTCAATAGAATAGTTATATGCAGAGAATGGTGGCTTTGTTTTGAAATCTTCAAGGTTTGTTCTGTGATTCACCATTAGAGACCTTCCATTAGCTTCATACAACATATCTGACACCATCAGATCAGCTAGGTCAAATGAGCAAAGAGAGCCACTTGCATTACAGCCTGAACCTGTTCAAACCTGTGTTTTCCTTTTGACTTTAGTTAATCCTGGAAGTCTTCTGGGTTATTCAGTAAATAGATTGTAGTATCAGACCCAAGTGAATATATGCTGCCTCAAAAATCTAAAAAGGCATAAAATGTAGGATAAGTCAGTTGCAGCAACTTATCCTTCTTGACCCCTAAATATTCCATCCAGGAAGTATACAAATGTCTAGACCCCTAAAAATTGCAGCCAGTGGGTACACATATGTGTACCCCTAAAAATTCCAGTCAGGGGGTGTACATATGTCTAATGATGTCTAGAAAGGTCTAATTTCCTCTTCACAAGGTCCACTAAGCATGATAACATCAACGTAGTGGACCAAGGTGTTACCTTGTGAATGAAGAAACAATAAGGTCTCTTTGACTGGATTATGATTATGATAAGGGATGGAGATTTGATATAGGTAAGACAATTAGCATTTATTGCTGGCCCTTCTAGGTGAGGGAAACTACATTTGCCAGATACATAGCTAGCACACCAGGGGATGTGTTATTGTGCTATGATGATTAAACCACATCTAGAAAAGCAGCTGCAATTTAAATCATCACCTAATTAAACTTGTACTATGCTCTTGTTGTTCTTTAAGATTAATATGTCCTCTGCACTGTCCACATAGGAAAATTAAGAGGTATTAATATCTGCTAATATCCCTTTATAAATGTGGCATTTCTTTTGGTTTTCTCTGTTGTTAGCTAGAGGTAGTCCTAGAGATTTTCATTAACTTTTCCTACCATAATTACCTTCTGTCTCCAGGTCAAGGGACAATGTATGGATTCAGCCAATTTCTGAGTATATTTAAGTATATTTATTCCCTTTTTTTAAAAAAAGATTTTATCTATTTGTCAGAGAGTGAGAGATTACAAGCAAAGGGAGAAGCAGGCAGAGGGAGAAGCAGGCTCCCTGCCAAGCAAGGAGCCCTGTGCAGGACTCGCTCTAGGACCCTGAGATCATGACCTGAGCTGAAGGCAAGCATGTAACTAACTGAGCCATGAAGGCATCCTGAGTATATTTATTCTAATGATGCATTCTGTAAGTGAGGAAACAACCATTGAGTGCATTCATTTAGGGAGCCCCCTATAAGATTGACATAAGCCAAACCCCATTAATCTTTTTATTTCATAATTGTCTAGTAATTTATTGTTCACCAAGCACAATGGCTATATGTCCCTTTGAAAACAGCCTAGGAAGAAGATTTACAATAAAACTTTTGGCAGTGTAGCAGGGCCTTTGCTTCAGGGGAGTGGACCTATTCATCATTAAATGGGTTTGACTCTGCAAACTGGTTCAAATAAAAGAATTCATTGGAGAACTGTAATTTGTGATAAATCAAGTGAAACTTTTAGATTTAGAGCTTTTCTGCTTTTTCTAGGAATACCATAATTACTTACCTGATACCAAAGATCTCTGTGCATTAAAATGTACTGGTTTTGAAATTGTGGTAATTCTGACTTCATAGAATGAATTATAAAGTGTTCCCTCTGCTTCTGTATTTGAAAGGGATTGTAGAAAATTGGCATAATTTCTTCCTTAACTGTTTGGTGCTCTTCACCAGTAAACCCATTAGGCCTGGGTCCTATCTGTTTTGGGAGATTATTAATTACTAATTCAAATTCTCTAATAGATACAGGCATATCAGATTGTCTGTTTCTTTTGTTTGAGTTTTGATAGATTGTGCCCTGCAAAGAATTGGTACTTCCATTAAGGTTATCAAATTTGTGCACATAGAATTTTATAAATTCTTTATTTCTTGATTATCCTTTTAATGTTCATGAAATCTGTATTAATGCCCCCTCTTTCATTTTTGATATTAGTAATTTGCATCCTTTTTCTTTTTTATTTAATTAACCTGCTGGAGGCTTATCAATTTTATTGATTTCTTCAAAGCACCAGGTTTTGAAGATTTTATTTATTTATTTGACAGACAGAGATCACAAGTAGGCAGAGAGGCAGGCAGAGAGCGGGGGAAGCAGGCTCTCCACTGAGCAGAGAGCCCAATGTGGGGCTCGATCCCAGGACCCTGGGGTCATGACCTGAGCCAAACGCAGAGGCTTTAACCCACTGAACCACCCAGGTGCCCCTAAGTACATTACTTTTATGTCTGTCTTTATATTTAAAGTGAGCTTGTCATAAACAATACATAGTTGAGTCTCTGATCTACCCTGATAATATCTGTCTTTCAATTGGTGCATTTAGGTCATTATTATAATGGTCTAAAGTGATAATTGATATAGGTGGATCAATTTCTACTATACTTGTTACTGTTACTGTTTTCTATTTGTTGCATTTGTTCTGTTGCTATTTTGTTCTCTGTGCTCTTTCTGACTTTTGAAGTTTTTTTTTTTTTTGTAAAGATTTTATTTATTTATTTCAGAGAGAGAGAGAGCACACAAGACAAGGGTGGGCAGAGGGAGTGGGAGAAGGAGGTTTCCCACTGAGCAGGGAGCCCAATATGGGACTCAATCCCAGGACCCCAGGATCATACCTGATCCAAAGGCTGATGCTTAACTGACTGAGCCATCCAGGTGCCCACCACTTTTTGAAGTTTAATTGAGCATTTTATATTTTCTCTGCTCTCTTAGCATATCAAATATACCTCTTTTATTTCTTTATTCAGCTGTTACCCTAGAATTTGCAACTAATTTAAGCCCACTTTCAAATAACATTATTCTACCTCTCAAGTAGTGCAAGCGCCTTATAATAAAATAATCTTAATTCTTCCTCCCATCCCTTGATGTGTATGGTTCATCCTTATGGGTTGTGCTTTGTAGCTGGATCCTTAGAGCCATCTGGGATGTGGATCTATTTATAGAGCTAGAAGCAGTGAGAGGTGATGGGAGTTGATGCTGAGGAGGATGTGCAGTACTGAGTAAGAGATCTTTTATAATTACTTCAGACAAGAGGAGGTTGATCTCAGAAACTTGTAGAAATACTGATTTAAATGTCAAAGGGAACTGCTGAATTTGGGTATTCAAAATTTTCAGCTTTATTAGAATTTGCCTGTATGCCCTCCTCTCAAATGTTGGGGTTTCATTCTTTTCCATTCAATTCCCTAAGAGACCCTGAGAAGTTATGAATTAAATTTGCATTGTTATACAGCCTTCTTCTGGATTAAGTTTTGGATTTGGTTTTTAGAAATTTCAATTCTGTGACTATAGAGGATAAAGTTAACTTCAGGGCAGTTATAGAAGCTTTTTGGTTCCTTAGCAAGACTTTCAGTTGGAATTTTAAAGCCTTAATCTCATTTTTTCCTTCTCCATGTTCTCCAGCACATTTAGAACCAACCAGATCAGTCTGATAAATTTACTCATATTTCCACTAAATTTTTCTGCACCAGCAACCACTTGGACATGCACGGTCTTTCCAGGTGGCTACAGATGACACTTTAGGTAGTGTTTTCACTGCATGCCATGGACTATCACTGCCCCATTTGTCACTGGCAACATGATCCCAATTATCTTTAAATCTAGCCAGATCAGAGAACCAATTCCATATTCCTAATACTCAGATTCTATTACTCAGAAATTATTTTAGGTAAAAATAATTGTGTCAGTGAAGAAGCAGAGTCATCATGCATATTTTTTTTCAAAGATTTTTATTTATTTATTTGACAGACAGAGATCACAAGTAGGCAGAGAGGCAAGCAGAGAGAGAAAGGGAGAAGCAGGCTCTCTGCTGAGCAGAGAGCCCGCCTCGGGGCTCGATCCCAGGACCCTGAGATCATGACCTGAGCTGAAGGCAGAGGCTTAACCTACTGAGCCACCCAGGTGCCCCCATCATGCATATTATAAGAATAAGAGATTTATTATAAGACTTAAACTTTACATAATTGTGGGAGGAGCTAGTACAGAAGGGAAATTTGGAGGACCAGAGAAGGAAGCACTAACCAGCCTCCTGAAGCACTGTGGCAGGTGGACATGTTGGCGCTTATAGAAAATTCCTGAAGCCAAACACCCCTGCCAAAGTGGACTGAGAAGGGGGAGCTCATGCAGAAGTTTATGGGAAGGTATAGTGTCTCTACGTGATTGATTTTGTGAGTCTGCAGCCAAGCACTTGTGGTGTGGTCTTATGGCCCCTGCATGTCAGTTCCACGGGGTCAGTGAGCTGAACAGGAAGTGAAGCGGAGTGAGGGAAATCTGGGAAAGTGAAGGTGCAATGAAAAATTTAGAGGATCAGAGTCAAACAGACCTTCCTGGTTTCATCACATACTATTGTGGACTTGGAAACATTAATTTTTGTGAATTTCTATATTTCTAGTTATAAACACATATGAAATATTTACCTTTAGGGGTTGTTGGCATGTCCCTAACATTTTTGGGGAACTATTTTTACTTTTATGTCCATTTTTAAATTGATAGTAAGGGGTGCCTGGGTGGCCCAGTGGGTTGGGCCTCTGCCTTTGCTCAGGTCATGGTTTTGGGGTCCTGGGATCAAGCCCCACATTGGGCTCTCTTCTTGGTGGGCAGCCTGCTTCCCCCTTCCCCCGCCTGCCTCTCTGCCTACTTGAAATCTCTCTCTCTGTCAGATAAATAAATATAATCTTTGAAAAAAATTGACAAATTTTTTCATCATCAATTAATTTCACAAAAGATATGATTTCTGCCATACCTTAATTATTGACACTTGGTATAAGAGTTGTAATATTCCTTTCAAAAAAATTATTCATATAATTTGAATACTATAGTGACATAATATATCTATTTGATATAATTTAAATACTATATTTTATGCCCACCATCATCAGTTTTTAAAAATCCATGAATAAGTTCTTCTTTAACAACCAGAAATTTTACATTGTTCCATTTTCTCCTTGAACTCATATTTCCATTCCATTTCTCCCACAGAATTTTATCCTAATATAATACATTTTTATGCTTGGAGGCCTTTTATTGATAACAATTTGTATCTTTCTGGTATAAAAAAAAGTATATAAATTGAAATTAATTTTTTTATATTCTCAGTGACCAGAGACCTAAATGTTATTTTCCCTTCATCTGGATTAAGTTATCATTACAGTTATTATTGGCACATTATTAATCAAAGAAACAAATATATTACAGAAATTGATAGATAAATCTAAAAAGTAAAGTTTAGTTAGAAATGCATATTTTAGGGGCTCCTGGGTGGCTCAGCTTCAGTTAAGTGTCTGCCTTCAGCTTGGGTCATGATCCTGGAGTCTTGGGATCAAGCCCCACATGAGGCTCCCTGATCAGCAGGAAGCCTGCTACTCCCTTTCCCTCTCTCTCTTTAATAAATAAATAAAATCTTAAAAGAAATGCACATTTTAATATGTGTAATGCATATGAATATATATATGCTTATATAACTCTTCTCTGACAATAAGAAATTTGGATCCCATCAATGTATTTACTCATTTGATCAGTCCCACCTGTATGCAGACAACCTCCTGTTACCAACAACCAACATCCCCCACTCCCACAACCTTCTCACATACCTCTTAGCTCTGACAACACACATATGGGCCGTGTGCAGATGCCTCCTTCACCTTGCTTAAACACTCAGTGCTGGGCTTGCACTCCCTTCCCTAGCTGTGTTATTTTGCTCTGTCATACCTCCTGGTTTTGTTTTGTTTGTTTGTTTTTAAAGATTTTTTTTATTTATTTGACAGAGAGAGATCACAAGTAGACAGGCGGGGGTAGGGGAGAGCGGGCTCCCTGCTGAGCAGAGAGCCTGATGAGGTGCTCAGTTCCAGGACCCTGAGATCATGACCTGAGCCAAAGTCAGAGGCTTAACCCACTGAGCCACCCAGGTGACCATACCTACTGGTTTTTGAAGGAAATCGTTCTGAAAGGAAAGATAGGGTGGGGAAAGAGAACATGCATTTTTATAAATCTTAACTCTTTATATTCTGAGATAGATAATAGATAGACAGACAGGACAGAGTTTATATATGCGTTTTCATCTAAATGAAATAACCTACAATGCCCTTCAGTATTTCCTGGCACAATTTTATTGCTTTTTTTCCTCAGGATTTTCCTCAGCATCAACAATTTCTTTGGCAAAAATTGGGGAGATAGAAGATAGATCTTTAGAAGAAAATGGTCACTATTCCTTTAACCCAACTCTGTAAATATATCTGATTTTAGAGTATCCTAACACAGGCAAAATACCACATTTCTAATGCCCCACTGTCTAGAACAGTAAAGCGTGTGAGAAAGAAAAGACAAAAGCTTTATCAGACACTTTTTGGTAAGAGTTCGGAGGGTTAAAACAACTGTTTCTACTGTAATATGGGGGAAGCTTGGTTGTGAGAAGGGAAGATAGAAAATATAAACCAAATTGATGCTTTGACCACAAACCTATTCTCAGACAGATCAATTTTGGCAAAAAGTAGACATGAGAATATGAAAATGGATTTTCTTAAGTCTTTCACTGCCTACAAAGTTCTCAGAAAACCTTCATGGATCCTCAGAGGGACATGTACCAAATGTGGTAATTATTGGCCAATGTACTTAACCTTAGTTTGGGTCGCTTTAACAAAGTACAGCAGACTGGGTAGCTTATAAACAACAGAAATTTATTTCTCACAGTTCTGGAGACTGAAAATCTAAGATTGGGGTGCCAGCATTGTTGGATTCTGATGTTGGACTGTCAAATTTTTGCTGTATCCTCACATAGTGTAAAAGTGGTTTTCTGGCCTCTTCTTATAGGGGCACTGGTCCCATATTCTCATAACCGAATTATCTCCCAAATGCCCCATCTCCAAATACTATCATATTGGGGATTCGATTTCCACATACGAATTTTGGGGGAGACACAAACATTTAGTTCATAACAGCACTCAAAATATTAAAAGTAGCAATTAATTTTAGTGAACTGATGGTTTGAGAAAACAAAATAATTCATGCAAATAATCTATACACAGGTAAGAATGAAAAGTGTGTTAAAATGTTATTCATCTATGTGAATAAGTACAAACTACTTACAAATTATACTTTTATAAAATAGAACATGTAATGGAAACTGCAAAAGTCTTTTTTTAAAAATTCTATTTTTTTTGCTTTTTAAAATCCAACTTTTTATAATAATACTCAGCTCATCTCTGTTATATTATTTGGGATGTTTAATGAAAATTAGCTCAACTATTTAGATCTAAAATGTAAATTACTCTTTAAATCTTAAAAGCAGGAAGTATTATCAGGGGTTGGGGTATACCTATTCATGCATGTTGTTTCATCATTTGACAAATAGTTAAATGCCTCCCAAGAGCTCAATGCAGAGACAACACAGGAGATGTAATAGTGAGTGAAATTAGAAATAGTTCCTGAATCCACAGAGATATAGCCTAGAACCCTTTGCCTAAAGCAAATGGAACCATAACTTAAGCAAGAAAATGAGTTCTGTCTGCAGAATACACATTAGCTTGACAAAATAGAAGACAGAAGCTAAAGTTTCTCTGTGGTTTTCAGCTTTAGGAAACAAAGCATTCTTTGTGAGATGACGTCATTGGATCAACCAGCCACAAACATCTCCATGTATAGGTCTTTGCTCTAATTTAAATCCCTCAGGGGGCACCTGGGTGGCTCAGATGGTTGAGCATCTGATTCTTGGTTTCAACTCAGGTCATGATCTCAGGGTCATGAGATCAAGCCCTGTGTCTGGCTCTGGCTCAGTCAGGAGTATGCTTGAGATTCTCTCTCTCCCTCTCCCTCTGCCCCTCCCCCATTCATGCAGTTTCTTTCTCTAAAATATATTTAAAGAATCTTTAAATTCCTCAGAGGTGAGTATGGTTGATGTAACTTGTAGTTCTTACCTTTAGGGATAGTTGTGTAACTGTAATTTTTAGGTGTACCATAATCACAGAGAATGAAGTTCCTTAAAAAGTAGGGGGCGGGGGGAAAAAAAAAGTAGGGGGCGGGGAGAGGTGAGGTTTGGAGGTCTCCTGGAAGAAAGAAAGAAAGAAAGTATACTGAGGGTAGGAATGTCCACTCCAGTTTCTACCATGAACCAAATCTGTATCCTGTTCATCTTCCTATATAAAAGTTAGTTTGCTAGTTTATATTAGTTTAAAATTTTAAACTCTGATTCAGTAGCTACAGTGTTGCTGTTCTTCCCTCCTGTCCTCATTCCTGTTCTCTTCTTTTCTTCTCCTATCCTCTCCTATTTCTTTTTTCTTGGGCTCTCTTTCTTTCTTTTTTTTTTAAGATTTATTTATCTATCTTAGAGGGAGAGAAAGAGAGAGAGCACACACGAGTGGGGAGAGGGGCAGTGGGAAAAAAGCAGACTCCCTGCTGAGCACAGAGTCCATGGTGGGGCTCGATCCAGCAATCCCAAGATCATGACTGGAGCTGAAGCCAGGAGCTAGATGTTCAACTGACGAGCCACCCAGGCATCACTCTTTTTCTTATTTATATAGCCGTATTGAGCAGCTTTCCTTAGAGTACCCTTCATCATCTTTATATAAAATTCACTTAAAAGTCAGTATTGTAATATTTTTCTATAATTGTAATAATTACAATAGAGCTATAATTTACAGATTTGTAAAAAGATATATGTAATTATGCACATTCATATATATATATACATACATTTGCCATACAATGCACATATGATTGTGATTTTCATAGTGAAACACATTACATAGAGAAGCAGCTCAATTACCAACCAGTGCCTACACTTTGTAACATCTGCACTTGTGACCTATTAATGTCTAGAGTGAAAGAAATGCTTCATGGGAACTATAGGGGTTTAAAAAAGTGAGGATGGTCCAAGGAAAGCAGTGGGGTTCTGCGTATAAAACACTAGTTTCCTTTTACTACAGCCTGTGTAAAAAAATTTTTACCTTGATGTCATCCAAAAAAAAAAAAATTGTGTTGTTTTTATTTTGCTCTATTGATAACCATTCTAGTAGTTCTGGAGGCTAATTAATTGACCTCAACTTGGAACCTTTGCACTGTCTTTTACTTTTACTATTTATCCGTTAACGACAGATTTCAGACATTGAATTGATATTACATTCCTTGGTTTGAGGCTCATATTTAAAACCATTGTTTGTTTTCTCTGTCCATGGGATCTTAATATGCATGGCATGTTTCTCCTGAGTGGCAGCCAAATTTCCCTCAGGCTGGACTTTTAACTATCAGTGGCAAGCCTGTCCGGATTTGCAGTCACATGGGCATCTGGTCATGCCTCAGTTTCAGCTGTTCTAGAATAGATGCCTCTTAGTTGGTTGTCAGCCATTCCTCACATCGCACTTCAGTCTTAGGTGTCCTCGACAGAACATGCCTCTTCTGGGTGCTCTCAAGAGATTAGCCTTTATAGACAACCTTTGGACTCACTTAAAATTCTCATTTTTGTTTCCAGGCTTTTGATGATGTGAAATTTAAAGATTTGCTCATTTTTGAGGTTGATTTTTGTCTAGTATAATTTCTTATGGCTTTGGCCAAAAGAATATTTACATTAATCATATTAGGAACTTAACGAACATTTAGAGCCCTCTCCATTTAAAATGTAAAGCATTTTTCCCCAAAATATACACTATGTAACTAATAGAAATCTTTAAAATTATGCTCTCTTACCGCCCTTACATAAGTAACATGATTGTGCATAGTATATAGTCTATATTTTAAATCAAACCATTTCAAACATACTCTCAAAGTCTGGTGAAAAATTCCATTTGTTTTCATAGGATATGATTTAAAAAGAGTAAAACAGCACCTTTATTTATAGAAATTAATACCTCACTGATGACACAATACAAAACCTGTTTCTTGCTGAAATCCATATTGAGTTCTCTGTGCACTGGAACTGATACTGTGTTGCTGGATATTTCCGTGGTAAACCTGGTCTCTCTCCCCAGCTCTATTACCCAGCATTCCCAGAGGAGCCCAGGGTAGCTACAGGTTTAGAGCCTAACTGCTAATATGGTTACAGTCACAAAAGAGTACTTGGAAGTTATTCTGCTTTTAGAGCAGAGCACAATGGAGGGAATGCTTGATTACTGTGGAAAGGAGTGTGAAAAGTGAGATGTGCCAAGAGAATGGCTTGACTTTTCTGAATTTAGTGCCAACCTTTTTTGTTAAGACTTTGTAAAAACAGTCGTTCTTAAAGGATGTTTTGCTTTTTTTCCCCCCGGTTTTGTGAAATTCAGCATTTCTGTCCATTAAAAAATAAATAAATGAAAAGTGAACATGACATGTAACTGTTGTCTCCAGATCACTGATTCTTACAGTGTCATATTCATATACTCTAATTGATTTAAGAGATGCTATTTTAAAGTACTGCTGATAGGATGTCAATGTCTATGCAACTTGCAAGAGGAATTAACAAAGTCATATTCAATGTGACTATGGCTTTCTGGTTGTTGGGAAGCTATTTCATTTGTCTTCTATATGCCTTCATCTTGTCTCTTTACTCTCTTGTGTGAGCCTTTGAGAAAATTTACCAAAATTCTGTTAAGAGAAAAGTAACTTACCAACACCTTTGGTTAGTGGAGGGACCCATGTCATGTATGATCTAGGAGAGGCTGACAAGGCAGTCATCCAGCGAGAACACTAGCTTTAGTAATTTCTGCTCTTTTAGGCAACAGTGTGATGACTAGACACTTTTCCTTGCTAAATTTATTAAAATTTTGAAAGCCAGTAGTTATTACTTGAGAGTAAAATTACAAGTGACTATTATTTTCTTCTTTATAAATTTATGCATTTTGCAAATGTCCTCAATGAGTTTGAATTTCTTTTAAAAATTCTAAGAAAAGTAATTTTAAAATTAAGGTAGCTATTTCTAAGGTAAGTAGTTTACATTTACATCACGGTCAATAGCTTAATTTAGCTCATATGAGTTAAAGAGGAGAAAATGCTTTAGAAATTGACATATTCAGTGTAAGAAGATTAGGAAAAATATATACCCAATATGAACAGTGGCTAGTGGGGTTTAAAGTAGTTAAAATATTTTTAAACTTGTCTGTATTCTCCAAAATTTCTCTTGTTAGCGTATAATACTTTTATAATTAAAGAAAGGTCCTTAAAGGCATTACTGAGGACTGTCTGCATTCTGTAGGTCTTCAGTTCTGCTTTTATCAACCCTATGGTTCCTTTCTGTTTGCACCACAGAAATAAATAAAAAGCTTGGAACTCTCACTATGCCATGTTGCTATACTAGAGCAAAATGCAGAAAAATTTTAGCTTTACAGATGGTACTTAAGAATGTAGAAAAACCACTTGTGTCAAGTCACTCATGCCTGGAAAGATCTGCCAACCTGCCTATTCATGCCTCCTTTACTGGAAATAAAATTCTGCCCTTAAAGCCTACAATTTCACATTTAAAACTCTTATTTTAAAAATACAACTAGCTGTCATTTCTTTATTTGAATGTGGCTAATCATCGTTGCTTTACTCCTAACACTCAAATTATTTCAGTTCACAGAAGCACTGGTGACATGGGTATGGGGTGGGGATGGTATGATCATTTTTGGAACACTGAATATTCAAACAAAGAAAGGTGAATCTGAAAGGTTCCTGCTGGGTGGCTGGAGATTTGTGAGTGTGCTCTGGGTACCTAGAAGTAAAGAGGAAAGCCCGAAAAAGTGTAAGAGATTTATGAAATGAAGAAGACACAGAAGCAAACTTCACTAATTTTAGAGTTAATTTGCCAGGCGATACAGTCTTAAGGGCACAATACATAATATTGTGTGGATCTACAGGGTCTTATTTCAGAAATCCCAAAAGTCCAGATAAACAAACACCTGCTCTCCAAAGTCCTTTTGGGTCTATTGTCTGGTAATTGAGTTGACTTTAATACTTAACCAAAGTAGAATACCTTCAGCAGAAGTAATGTTTTAAAGATAAAAACAAGGAATGGGGAGTGACTGCTAATGGGTATGAGGTTTCTTTTTGGGGCGATACAAATTCAACATTGTGAGTTACTAAAAACCTGAAATTGAAAAAACTGAATTGTAAGGGTAAAATCTTGACATATGAATTATACCTCAATGAAACTGTTACTAAAAATACCCTTCCTGGGACGCCTGGGTGGCTCAGTGGATTAAGCTGCTGCCTTCGGCTGGGGTCATGATCCCAGCATCCTGGGTCCTTGTCCAGCTGGGAGGGAGCCTGCTTCTCTTCTCTGCCTCTGCCTGCCACTCTGCCCGCTTGTGCTCTCTCTATGACAAATAAATAAATAAAATCTTTAAAAAAGAAATCTTTAATAAAAAAATGCCCTTCCCTTCTCCCTCTAAAATAATACAAACTATTTTAAGTTTTAATGAAGAATAAATAAATTAATAGCACAGTTCAGGAAAGAAAGCAATCTCAGCATCCGATTGGAAGACAAAGAGGCAACTCCTCAAGGTGCAAAGCTGAAACTAACTAGAAAGCAGTGATGACTGACACTTGACTTCCCCCCCACAATGGCAAAGCTGGGAAAGAATTGGTGGTCGCCATATGTGGCAATAGAACACTTTTAACTGGACCTGGGATAGATAACTCCGGTGTCTAGTGGTCCCCAGTAGGCAATGTAAATGCATGGAGTAGTTCTCTGGTAAACTGAGGTATGTTCCCTGTAAATGGGGGCAGTACAACTGAGCTGTAAATTATTATCATCAAGCGAAAGTGCAGGATCATTTTTCAAGAAAAAAAAAATGGCCATCTAGAGTTTTATATCATATCTTATTTTTGAATGTTGGCAAACAATTAGGAAACAGAACAAATTAAAAGATCACAAATGAAAAACCACTTGGCTGGGAATACTTGAAGGGTCACACAGATGTCCCCAACCCCGGGGTTAAGCACCTGGACTGGTTGAGGAATTGAAAGGATGATTTGAAGAGCAGAGCAACATTTCTAGAAGTCCCACCTGAATATCCAGCTGTCCCAGCACCATTTATTGGCTCAACCTTTCTTCCTCCCTTATTGGCTATGCGAGTCCGCCACATATGAGAGTTGCATATATGCAAAGGTCCTTTCCTGAGCATTTACTTCTATTTCATTGGTTAATTCATCTATCCCTGAGCTACTATCAAGTGTACTAACTCCTATTGCTGTGTAATATGTCCTGCTACCTAGCAGGTGAGTATACTCTTTTCTAAGTGTTCTGGCAGTCTTAATACTTTATTTCCTGATGTTTGTGTGTGTATGTGTATATGTACATGTAAGTGTATCCATATGTGTATATATTTTTATATATAGTATTTTAAAACCAGTCTCAAATTTATAGAAAATTTCAAGCACACTACCAAAAACATGTCTTGTTCTGAATAATTTGAGAAAAATTTTAAAAACTTTATGGTTCATCGCACCCAGACATTCGACTATATTTCCTATGATGACATTTCCCCAATGTAACCTCAATACAACTATTGAAATTAGGAAATTAACATTGATACATTACTGACATCTAATCCATATACCTCTTTAAAGTTTGCCAGTTGTCCTAGTAACATCCTGTATAGTGAAAAGATTAATCTCAGAATCATGTTGCATTTTGTTTTCATGTCTTTATTTAGACTCCTTCAGTCTGGCATAGTTCTTCAGTGCTTCCTTAATTTTATGACTTTCAACACGTGGAGAGATTATAGGCCAGTATATTTTAGAATATCCCTCAAATTTGGTCTGTCTTGTGCTTATATTCAGGTTATTCTTTGACAAGAATATTGCAGAAATGATGCTGCACTATTCTTATTGCTTCCTATCAGGAGGTACATGATTTTTATTATTTTTTAGATGTTGTTTTATAGCTAATGTTCATGTCACTCTACAGATGATGTTTACATTGATCAGTTGGTGAATGTAGTGTATGCAGGCTTCTTCCTGTGAAGAAATCCTTTTCTTTTTGTAATTAAGTAGTATATCATTGAGAGGAACTTGGAAACTATGTAAATATCACATTTTTCATCAAAGTTTTACTTTATTCATTTGCTTATTTATATCAGTGTAGACTCATGATTTCCATTTTAATGGAAAATATATATTCTATTATCATCATCTTTGTTTTGATGCTCAAATTATCCAGTATTAGGCCAGTGGAAACTAATTCATGATGGGTCCCTTATTCTTTTGATACCTCCTTTTCATTTTTTGAGCATTTCTTTGCTTTCTAGCACATAAGATTTTCCAGACTTAGCTTGTATATTCTCTGGCTCATCCCTCCAAGAAGCTATGGTTCCTTTTGAGGGAGGATAGTATTTGGCAGTCACATTGTGATCGCTAATTGCCCAATATTGTTGGGAAGTTGCTGCTCTCAGATCATCTTAGTGGACGATACTATGTATGTATATTGAACACCATGATGAGTTCACACCAATACCTCCCATCCCAATCCAATACTGCAGAATTCTTTTTAGCTTTCTGCTTTTCATTTTGCAACTCTGAAAAATATAGTTTTCATCATCCTTAATATACTTATTTGATCAATTTTCCTATCTGCAATCAACTTCTCATTGCTGCTGCTATTTCATCCTTCCCACAGGTTTCTTCTTTGCCACCACCTGAGGTCCCTGGGTCAAGCTAGTATATTACCCTCGGGACAACACCTCTCTCCCTTTCTCCATGCTCTAGATGCCATCTGCAGGACTTTATTGCAGAGTAGAAGCCCTTCTGGTTCCAATACCTCATTTTGGTTGCATACTTCATTTCGCCAGGGCTTTGACATTCTGTATCCAAGCTGTCCCCCTGAGGAACATTTAGCTTACATCTTCCCCTATGTCTTATATAATATTGTTAGTACTCTTGTTGAATATTTTGTTTTTGTTTAGTCCCATACAATAGACATTATTTTTTTTATTTTATTTATTTATTTGACAGAGAGAGATCACAAGTAGGCTGAGAGGCAGGCAGAGAGAGAGGAGGAAGCAGGCTCCCCGCCGAGCAGAGAGCCCCATGCAGGGCTCAATCCCAGGACCCCAGGATCATGACCCAAGCTGAAGGCAGAAGCTTAACCCAGTGAGCCACCCAGGCGCCCCACATTATTGTTTTATACTAGAAATATTTATCATTCTGTTTTCACCATCGCTTCCTATGTTTGAGACCATCCTTCTAGCATGATTCTTCTTTTTTTTTTTAAGATTTTATTTATTTATTTGACAGACAGAGATCACAAGTAGGCAGAGAGGCAGGCAGAGAGCAAGGGGGAAGCAGACTCCCTGCTGAGCAGAGAGCCTGATGCAGGGCTCGATCCTAGGACCATGGGATCATGATCTGAGCTAAAGGCTGAGGCTTAACCCACTGAGCCACCCAGGTGCCCTAGCATGATTATTCTTCTTAAAGTAGATTCTTTCACAGTTTGCCTAAAGCAGATTTCTAGGTGCCAAATGCTTCAGTTTTGTGCCTACCTAATTTCTTAACAATTTTGCCCCTATTACTATTATCTTATTTTTGAACAAAAATTTTCCTAGGTACACTATAGGTTGACAATACTTTTCCTTCAACAGCTTATAGGTACACTTTACTGCCTTCTGGTTTCGATTACAGTTAAATAGTTTTAGGTGATTGGGGGCACCTGGGTGACTCAGTTGGTTAAGCATCTAGCTCTTGATTTAGGCTCAGGTCATGATCTCAGGTTTGTGGTGAGATGGAGCCTCACATTGGGTTCCATACTGAGTGTGGCACCTGCCTGAGTTTCTGACTCTCCCTCTGTGCCTCGCCTCCTTCTCTTTCTCTCTCTCTCTCTCAAAAAAAAGGAAAATTTTGAGGTGATTTAACTATTGTAGTCTTTTATAATCTGTCTTTGCTTTCAGGCTACTTAAAAGATTTTCTTTTGGTCTTTGATATTCTAGGATTTCAGGGGCATTGATAGAGGTGTTTCTCTACTTAACCTGTTGTTATCTGTGGAATCATGTTTATCCATTATGGAAAAATTTATTTAAATATATGTTCTTCTCTGATCTCCAGTTTTTTTTTTTTCCCTCTGAGACTTTGAAGAGGTATGTACAGTTTTTTCTTCTAATATATGTCTTACTGTCATTTTATATTTTCCATCTCCTTAATTACTTTACTTACACTCTGGGTAAGTTTTTCAGGTATATTTTCCGGGTCATTACTTTTTTTGTTCAATTAAGTCTCATTTGCTGTTTAACCAAGCATTGAGTTTTTTCTTTCGATGATTATTTTTCATTTCCAGATATTCCATTTTTTAAAATGTCTGTTTACCTTTTCAGGATTTTCCCTGAGGTATACTCATCTTTGTAATTTTATCATGTCTTCCTTTTAGCATTTTTTGTTATTTCTGCCCTTAAATTGCTACCTCATTTTAAATCACATTTTTGCTGAATACACAATTCTAGATTGATAGTTGTCCTCTCTCAACACATTGTAGATATTATTCTATTGTCTTTGATTTATTATATGGTTTTAATTGTTATTTATGACAATTTCCACATTTATTGTCCTTGTGACTGAATTTGTTATTTCATTTTTTTCTTGACTGTCACTCATAACTTGCCTGCTCATGTGTTCGATATCCTTTGTTTATGAGTACATACTTGGCTATAATTTGCAGCAGTCCAACAGTCCCAGTGTGGGGAAGCTTTTCTTCAAAGGCAGAATGGAGCAGCTCCCATCCTAGAAATACTTCAGCTTTCTCAGAAAAGTGTTTCTGACTATTGCTATTTCAAAAATCCTGTGTTGCCAATACTGTGATGTCAGGTCAACACCCCTCCTGGTACCTGCTGTCAGAATTATTTCTCTATCACTCTGACTCCCTACTGTTTTTTGTTTGTTGTTTGTTTGTTTTTTAATTTAAATTTTTTATTTTTTATAAACATATATTTTTATCCCCAGGGGTACAGGTCTGTGAATCGCCAGGTTTACACACTTCACAGCACTCACCAAAGCACATACCCTCCCCAATGTCCATAACCCCACCCCTCTTCTCCCAACCCCCCTCCCCCAAGCAACCCTCAGTTTCTTTTGTGAGATTAAGAGTCACTTATGGTTTGTCTCCCTCCCAATCCCATCTTGTTTCATTTATTCTTCTCCTACCCACTTAAGCCCCCACATTGCATCACCACTTCCTCATATCAGGGAGATCATATGATAGTTGTATTTCTCCGATTGACTTATTTCGCTAAGCATGATATGCTCTAGTTCCATCCATGTTGTCACAAATGGCATGATTTCATTTCTTTTGATGGCTGCATAGTATTCCATTGTGTATATATACCACTTCTTCTTGATCCATTCATCTGTTGATGGACATCTAGGTTCTTTCCATAGTTTGGCTATTGCGGACATTGCTGCTATAAACATTCGGGTGCACGTGCCCCTTCGGATCACTACGTATTGTTAGAGTAAATAACCAGTAGTGCAATTGCTGGGTCATAGGGCAGTTCTATTTTCAACATTTTGAGGAACCTCCATGCGGTTTTCCAGAGCGGTTGCACCAGCTTGCATTCCCACCAACAGTGTAGGAGGGTTCCCCTTTCTCCGCAACCTCGCCAGCATCTGTCATTTCCTGACTTGTTGATTTTAGCCATTCTGACTGGTGTGAGGTGATATCTCATTGTGGTTTCAGTTTGTATTTCCCTGATGCCGAGTGATATGGAGCACTTTTTCATGTGTCTGTTGGCCATCTGGATGTCTTCTTTGCAGAAATGTCTGTTCATGTCCTCTGCCCATTTCTTGATTGGATTATTTGTTCTTTGGGTGTTGAGTTTGCTAAGTTCTTTATAGATTTTGGACACTAATCCTTTACCTGATATGTCCTTTGCGAATATCTTCTCCCATTCTGTCAGTTGTCTTTTGATTTTGTTAACTGTTTCCTTTGCTGTGCAAGAGCTTTTGATATTGATGAAATCCCAATAGTTCATTTTAGCCCTTGCTTCCCTTGCCTTTGGCGATGTTCCTAGGAAGATGTTGCTGCGGCTGAGGTCGCAGAGATTGCTGCCTGTGTTCTCCTCAAGGATTTTGAGGGATTCCTTTCTCACATTGAGGTCCTTCATCCATTTTGAGTCTATTTTTGTGTGTAGTGTAAGGGAATGGTCCAATTTCATTTTTCTGCATGTGGCTGTCCAATTTTCCCAACACCATTTATTGAAGAGGCTGTCTTTTTTCCATTGGACATTCTTTCCTGCTTTGTTGAAGATTAGTTGACCATAGAGTTGAGGGTCTATTTCTGGGCTCTCTATTCTGTTCCATTGATCTATATGTCTGTTTTTGTGCCAGTACCATGCTGTCTTGATGACGACAGCTTTGTAATAGAGCTTGATGTCTGGAATTGTGATGCCACCAACTTTAGCTTTCCTTTTCAATATCCCTTTGGCTATTCGAGGTCTTTTCTGGTTCCATATAAATTTTAGAATTATTTGTTCCATTTCTTTGAAAAAGATGGATGGTACTTTGATAGGAATTGCATGAAATGTGTAGATTGCTTTAGGTAGCATAGACATTTTCACAATATTTATTCTTCCAATCCAGGAGCATGGAACATTTTTCCATTTCTTTGTGTCTTCCTCAATTTCTTTCATGAGTACTTTATAGTTTTCTGAGTATAGATTCTTAGCCTCTTTGGTTAGGTTTATTCCTAGGTATCTTATGGTTTGGGGTACAATTGTAAATGGGATGGACTCCTTAATTTCTCTTTCTTCTGTCTTGCTGTTGGTGTAGAGAAATGCAACTGATTTCGGTGCATTGATTTTATATCCTGACACTTTACTGAATTAATGTACAAGTTCTAGCAGTTTTGGAGTGGAGTCTTTTGGGTTTTCCACATATAGTATCATATCATCTGCAAAGAGTGGTAATTTGACTTCTTTGCCAATTTGGATGCCTTTAATTTCCTTTTGTTGTCTGATTGCTGAGGCTAGGACTTCTAGTACTATGTTGAATAGCAGTGGTGATAATGGACATCCCTGTCGTGTTCCTGACCTTAGCGGAAAAGCGTTCAGTTTTTCTCCATTGAGAATGATATTTGCAGTGGGTTTTTCATAGATGGCTTTGATGATATTGAGGTATGTGCCCTCTATCCCTACACTTTGAAGAGTTTTGATCAGGAAGGGGTGCTGTACTTTGTCAAATGCTTTTTCAGCATCTACTGAGAGTACCATAGTTCTTGTTCTTTCTTTTATTGATGTGTTGTATCACATTGACTGATTTGCGGATGTTGAACCAACCTTGCAGCCCTGGAATAAATCCCACTTGGTCGTGGTGAATAATCCTTTTAATGTACTGTTGAATCCTATTGGCTAGTATTTTGGTGAGAATTTTCGCATCTGTGTTCATCAAGGATATTGGTCTATAGCTCTGTTTTTTGATGATATCCATGTCTGGTTTTGGGATCAAGGTGATGCTGGCCTCATAAAATGAGTTTGGAAGTTTTCCTTCCATTTCTATTTTTTGGAACAGTTTCAGGAGAATAGGAATTAGTTCTTCTTTAAATGTTTGGTAGAATTCCCCCGGGAAGCCGTCTGGCCCTGGGCTTTTGTTTGTTTGGAGATTTTTAATGACTGTTTCAATCTCCTTACTGGTTATGGGTCTGTTCAGGCTTTCTATTTCTTCCTGGTTCAGTTGTGGTAGTTTATATGTTTCTAGGAATGCATCCATTTCTTCCAGATTGTCAAATTTGTTGGCGTAGAGTTGCTCATAGTATGTTCTTATAATAGTTTGTATTTCTTTGGTGTTAGTTGTGATCTCTCCTCTTTCATTCATGATTTTATTTATTTGGGTCCTTTCTCTTTTCTTTTTGATAGGTCTGGCTAGGGGTTTATCAATTTTATTAATTCTTTCAAAGAACCAGCTCCTAGTTTCGTTGATTTGTTCTATTGTTTTTTTGGTTTCTATTTCATTGATTTCTGCTCTGATCTTTATGATTTCTCTTCTCCTGCTGGGTTTAGGGTTTCTTTCTTGTTCTTTCTCCAGCTCCTTTAGGTGTAGGGTTAGGTTGTGTACCTGAGACCTTTATTGTTCCTTGAGAAAGGCTTGTACCGCTATATATTTTCCTCTCAGGACTGCCTTTGTTGTGTCCCACAGATTTTGAACCGTTGTATTTTCATTATCATTTATTTCCATGATTTTTTTCAATTCTTCTTTAATTTCCTGGTTGACCCATTCATTCTTTAGTAGGATGCTGTTTAGTTTCCATGTATTTGGGTTCTTTCCAAACTTCCTCTTGTGGTTGAGTTCTAGCTTCAGAGCATTGTGGTCTGAAAATATGCAGGGAATGATCCCAATCTTTTGATACCGGTTGAGTCCTGATTTAGGACCGAGGATGTGATCTATTCTGGAGAATGTTCCATGTGCACTAGAGAAGAATGTGTATTCTGTTGCTTTGGGATGAAATGTTCTGAATATATCTGTGATGTCCATCTGGTCCAGTGTGTCGTTTAAGGCCTTTATTTCCTTGTTGATCTTTTGCTTGGATGATCTGTCCATTTCAGTGAGGAGAGTGTTAAAGTCCCCTACTATTATTGTGTTATTGTTGATGTGTTTCTTTGATTTTGTTATTAATTGGCTTATATAGTTGGCTACTCCCACGTTGGGGGCATAGATATTTAAAATTGTTAGATCTTCTTGTTGGACAGACCCTTTGAGTATGATATAGTGTCCTTCCTCATCTCTTATTATAGTCTTTGGCTTAAAATCTAATTGATCTGATATAAGGATTGCCACTCCTGCTTTCTTCTGATGTCCATTAGCACGGTAAATTCTTTTCCACCCCCTCACTTTAAATCTGGAGGTGTCTTCTGATCTAAAATAAGCTTTTTGTAGGCAACATATAGATGGGTTTTGGTTTTTTTTATCCATTCTGATACCCTGTGTCTTTTGATTGGGGCATTTAGCCCATTAACATTCAGGGTAACTATTGAGCGATATAAATTTAGTGCCATTGTATTGCCTGTAAGGTGAATGTTACTGTATATGGTCTCTGTTCCTTTCTGATCTACCACTTGTAGGCTCTCTCTTTGCTTAGAGGACCCCTTTCAATATTTCCTGTAGAGCTGGTTTGGTGTTTGCAAGTTCTTTCAGTTTTTGTTTGCCCTGGAAGCTTTTAATCTCTTTTTCTATTTTCAATGATAGCCTAGCTGGATATAGTATTCTTGGCTGCATGTTTTTCCTGTTTAGTGCTCTGAAAATATCATGCCAGCTCTTTCTGGCCTGCCAGTTCTCTGTGGATAAGTCAGCTGCCAATCTAATATTTTTACCATTGTATGTTACAGACTTCTTTTCCCGGGCTGCTTTCAGGATTTTCTCTTTGTCACTAAGACTTGTAAATTTTACTATTAGATGACGGGGTGTGGGCCTATTCTTATTGATTTTGAGGAGCGTCCTCTGAACCTCCTGAATTTTGATGCTCGTTCCCTTTGCTATATTGGGGAAATTCTCCCCAATAATTCTCTCCAGTATACCTTCTGCTCCCCTCTCTCTTTCTTCTTCTTCTGGAATCCCAATTATTCTAATGATGTTTCGTCTTATGGTGTTACTTATCTCTCGAATTCTCGCCTCGTGGTCCAGTAGCTATTTGTCCCTCTTTTGCTCACCTTCTTTATTCTCTGTCATTTGGTTTTCTATATCGCTAATTCTTTCTTCTGCCTCATTTATCCTAGCAGTGAGAGCCTCCATTTTTGATTGCACCTCATTAATAGCTTTTTGATTTCAACTTGATTAGATTTTAGTTCTTTTGTTTCTCCAGAAAGGGCTTTTATATCTCCTGAGAGGGTTTCTCTAATATCTTCCATGCCTTTTTCGAGCCTGGCTAGAACCTTGAGAATTGTCATTCTGAACTCTAGATTTGACATATTACCAATGTCTGTATTGATTAGGTCCCTAACCTTTGGTACTGCCTCTTGTTCTTTTTTTTGTGGTGAATTATTCCGCCTTGTCAATTTGTCCAGATAAGACTATATGAAGGAGCAAGCAAAATACTAAAAGGGTGGCAACAACCCCAGGAAAATATGCTTTAACAAAATCAGGAAAGATCCCACATCATGACGGGGGAGAAAGGGGATACAAAGAGGTTCTAAAAGAAAGAAAGAAAAAAGAAAAGAAAAGAATTAAAAAAAGAAAAAGAATAAAGAAAAGTATAAAAAAGAAGAAATATATATATTAGATAAACTAGTTTAAAAAAAGTTAAAAAAGAAAACGGTAAAAGTTAAAAAAAATTTAGCAGAAGAAGAGGAAAAAAAATGAAAAAAAAAATTAAATTAACTGCAAGTCTAAAAAATCACAGGGAGAAAGCCATGAGTTCCGTGCTTTGCTTTCTCCTCCTCTGGAATTCTGCTGCTCTCCTTGGTATTGAAACCACACTCCTTGGTAGGTGAACTTGGTCTTGGCTGGATTTCTTGTTGATCTTCTGGGGGAGGGGCCTGGTGTAGTGATTCTCAAGTGTCTTTGCCCCAGGCGGTATTGCACCGCCCTTACCAGGGGCAGGGCTGAGTAATCTGCTCGGGTTTGCTTTCAGGTGCTTTTGTTCCCTGATCGCTTTCCGTAGAGTTCCGGAGGACGGGAATACAAATGGCGGCCTCCTGGTCTCCAGCCCGGAGGAGCCGAGAGCCCAGGGCCCCACTTCTCAGTGCGCCCTCAGAGACAGTGCCCAGTAACTCCCGTCTGCCTGACCTCTGGCCGAGCTCCGAGCTCACCGAGACTGCGACCGGTTCAAGGTAACACCGAGCTGTGAGCTTACTGTCAGCTCTGTCTCTGTAGCCGGCTTTCCTGTTCCAATACCTGCAAGCTCTGTGACACTCAGACACCCCCGATCCATCTGTGACTCTGTGGGACCCGAGGCCACGCTGACCCCGTGTGGGCTTCCTCCGGGTTTAGCCTCTGGAGCGATGTCCCTCAGCGGAACAGACTTTTAAAAGTCCTGATTTTGTGCTCCGTTGCTCCGCCGTTTGCCGGGAGCTCCCCCCCACCCCGTCCCCGGGTCTACCTTCCCGTCGCTTTGAATTCACTTCGCCAGTCCTACCTTTCAGAAAGTGGTTGTTCTTCTGTTTCTAGAATTGCTGTTCTTCTTCTCTTCGATATGCTGATGGATTTGCAGGTGTTTGCAATCTTTAGATAAGCTATCTAGCTGATCTCCTGCTAGCTGAAGTAGTCTCAGCCTGCTACTTCTCCGCCATCTTGACTCCTCCCCGACTCCCTACTGTTTTGACTTCTGGTTTCCCTGGCCTGGCTCTTCACCTCTATGATTTTGCTCCTCACCTCTTTGGGACTGCTTAGGGTAGTCACAGTTTCCCTCTAGTGTTCTAGTGAGACCCTTTTATTTCTCTTGGCTCTAGGAAGTAGAAACATAGGATCTCTGCACCAGATGCTGCCCTCTTTCTGCTTGACTCCATTCCCATTTTCTTTTTTTCCTGTTTGCTTGTTTGCTGGACTCAGGGGATCCACAGATGCAATTCATCCAAGAGCCCCTTATATCTGTTGCCTAATTGATTGATCAGTTGTTGATTGGGAAAGTTATTCATGATTGGAAAAGGACATCAGATAACTTTCACCTTACAGTTTTTTAAAACTAATTGATAGCTTTTGTTGTTGTTGTTGTTGTTGTTGTTGTTGTTTTTACTTCCTAATGACTTGATTTATCTGTGCTTACTGATGTAGTGGTATATATATCTATATGTATATATATATAAGTATAGCCATATATATACATATGAATGGGTGTATATGTACCTATATGTATGTACATGTTCATATCCCTTTAAAAACTAAGATAGAATGGAAAACTTCTATGTTTAAATTATTAAAATTTCAAATACAGTTATTTTTCACAAGCCCTTTAGTCTTACTTTTATAAATTATGTATAAAAAGAGCCAGTGGGATCCAGATGGTAAATGGCAAATGGTGATGATTTTTCCTATTATATTAAGGTTAAACATTCTTTTTTATTGAACTTAGAGGTTTCAAAGATCTATTTTTTATGCCTATTGTCCCACTTATAACTTTTATTAGAATAGAATATGCCTTTATTTGTTGGTGTCTCTCCTCCAGGTGTCAGCTGCCCCTTGGTCCATCATTGTCCTCCATTTCCATATGTTTCAATTTCTTGTTCTCCACTCACCCCCCAAAATCAGTAGCACTTGGTTTCACTAAAAATGTTCTCAACCCTTTTGCTGTATAGCATTAAGTAAATGTTTAGCAATCTATTTTCTTCTTTTTTGTTACTATTTTAGTTTTTTTGATACTGTTTTAGTTTTGAATGGAGATATGTTGATACTTAATTCTTTATGGTTTTTTTGCATCAAATATACTCTTTTATCATCTCATATTCGATTTCTTCATAGAATTATTGTTCACTTTGGGAGGTATTAATTGTAGGAATTTTCCTCTGTTTTCTGAATTTATGTATTACTTCTGAGTGAATGACTAATATATAATTTTTGCTGATTTTTTTTCTCTAATTTTTTTGTTGTAGGAATTTTACTCATTGCCATGCTGGTTTTTTGTCACACATATTTCACAAGAACAATTCAGTGTATCTTTCCCCAAGACTTAATTGTTTAAATTTTAAAAAAAGGGTTTTAACTCTATTACTTATAAAAAAATTTAAATGTTTTTATGTTAACATGCTTATGTTCTATAAAATTGATATCTCAAATTTGAAGTAAGTGGAGTGTATATTTTCAGTGATTTTAGCACTCATTTTTCTCCATTTTCATTCATCTTCCTGGGTCTTTTGCACGAAATTCCTTACCAGTATTGTACCTAATGGCCCTGAGCAGTCATGCCTTAGAATCCTATCATGCCAACTATAATATCTGGCAACTAGTGCGGCAGCTAAAAGGCTGGGCATGCTAATGCTATTTGTGATGACTTTTTAGTCTCCTTAGTAAGCTAAAGTCTTACAATTCAAGTGTTTTCAAGGTCACTGACTGTGTCCTCAGCTTTTGAAACATCAACACAAACATATTATTTGAAAATTTTAAAAATATCTAATTTAATTACATAAGTAAATTAACACTAGTGTATTTGAGGAAGTCTTTATTTGTCTTTATTATTAAAGACAATTATATATACATTTTAAGTGAACATAAGTATTAACTAAAAGGGCTTTTTTTTGTGAGTGTGTGCAAAAATATATAAGTTACAAGCAAGAGCTCTGATTCTGCTTAAGATAATGCTTGGCACATAGTTGGTATAAATATTTATTAAATGATCATTCATTCACTGTGGGCAGCAGTGGAAATAAACAGAAGCTATTTTGAGGCTCTGAAATATGTGTTTCAAATATGAACAATTAAATAAATTCAAAGGTTTTCAAAACTTAATCTTTTGATTTTGTGATAATTATCAGTTCACATGGAGTTATATGAAATACTATAGAGATCTGTACCCTTTACCTTGTTTCTGTCAATGGTAACATATTGCAAACTATAGTACAATATTATATCCAAGACATTGACATTGATATAGTCAAGATATAGAACAATTCCATTGCGATAAGGATCTCTGTTACCCTTTTATAGCCTCACCCACTTCTCTACCACCCACAACCCTTTTAAACTCTGAACACCATTAAACTGAAAACCAAGAAAATCTAGCCTTCTCATGGCTAATCTCGTGAGAGAGGGTTCCAACTACATAACTTGTTCTAATCCTAATTACCTCCCAAAGGCCCCACCTCCTAACACATTGGGAGGGTGAATAGGGTTTCAGTATATGAATTTTGGGGAGGACAGAAACATTCAGTCCATAATAAGACATGAAGAGACATTTTACTGAAATAGACATGTAGATAGCAAATAAGCACATGAAAAGATGTCCAGCTTCATTAGCTCTCAGGGAAACATACATTAAAACCACGACAAGATATCTTCGCACATTTATCCAAATGGATAAAATAAAAAGTAAGAACAAACCCAAATGCTAACAAGGATATGGAATAAATGGGACACTCATATATTTCTTGTGGGAATGTAAGTGGTACAGCCAACCTAGAAAACAGTTTGGCACATTCTTAAAAAAACAAAACAAAACAAAACAAAAACCTAAAATTGTAACTACCTTATGACTCAGCAATTGCACTGCTGAGCATTCTTCACAGAGAAATTAAAATGTAAGTTCACCGAAAAGCTGAACAGACTCCCAAACTGGAAGCAATTCAGATGCCTTTCAGTGGCTGGATGCATAAGAAAATTGGTGCATCCATACCATGAAAAACTATTCAACAATAAAAATGAATGAACTCTAGGGGCGCCTGGGTGGCTCAGTGGGTTAAGCCGCTGCCTTTGGCTCAGGTCATGATCTCAGGGTCTTGGGATCGAGTCCCGCATCGGGCTCTCTGCTCAGCAGGGAGCCTGCTTCCCTATCTCTCTCTCTCTGCCTGCCTCTCCATCTACTTGTAATTTCTCTCTGTCAAATTAATAATAAATAAAATCTTTAAAAAAAATGAATGAACTCTTGATACACACAATCTGATTGAACCTCTGAAGAGTTAGACTGAGTATAAAAAGCCAATTCCAAAAGGTTGCATACTGTGTGATTCTATTTAACCTTCTTAAACTTCTTCTGTGGATATGGCTGTTTCACATTTCTTGTGTCCCCTTGGGAGGGAATGTTAAGATAGTATGGCTTCTCTTGATCCTGCAAAGCCAGGACAGGTGCTGACTGCCTCCCATTTGCTTCCTCTAGGATAGTGCTGAATGCTCAAGTTTGTGTGCTTTTTCCCAATCTGCAGAGACAGACCAGGTTTCCGCATGAGCTCACTAATCATCAGCAAGTGTTCATCATGCTGGGTGCCCTCGAGGGCACACACAGGAGACAGCTATGGTGTATGTGGGGGTGAGTGGGGGGTGAGTGGCTAAGACACATAGACTGCTGTGATGCCTACGGACTAGTTGTGGTGATCTGCAGGCAAGGGACCCCCATTGGCTGTGACTGTGCTTCCCGCTGGCATCTGTGAAGTCATTAGTAGAATCCACATCCATTTGATGCCCTCCAAGGGCCCAGGCAGCATTCTCCCAGCCCCTCCTGACTCCTTCATCATGTAGCACCATTCAGTATTCTGGATGAGGTGAGAAAGAAATGGGTCTCTTTGGCAGCATCCTGCATAGTTGGGACAGCTGGGCACTTACCCACACACACCGACAAGTCCCCTGTGGAAGAAATCAGGGGCTAAGAATGTCTCTCTTGGCCCTGAGTTTTGCTGCCCTGGAGGAGGCAGGTGGTAAATAAAATTCTTCCTCTCATCTTCCTCAGTGCATCTGCTCTCAGATATTGTTGCTTCAATGTGCTGGCATTTCTCTGCTGGACTTCTAGGTGTCTACAAAATCACTTTTGTCTATGGATGATTGCTGATATCAGTGTTCTTTGTACAGAAGATACCAAGAAAACTCTTGCTATCATGCCAACTCTAAAACTTCTTTCCTTTTAACATTTGAAAAATGTTTGCCACTTCCTTTTGTTCTCCATATTTTCTAATGAGAAACCTGCTATCAGTCAAATTGTTTTCCCATAGAAGTGTCATTTTTCTCTTGCTACTCTTAGGATTTTTTAGATTTGTTTTTTTGATTTTTCCAGGCATATCACAATGATGTGATATTTTCCTGGTGTGAATTTCTTTAGGTTCGCTCTGAGTGTCATTCTGCTTCTTGAATCTACAGGTTTATGTCTCTTGTCAAATTTGGGAAGTTTTCAGGCATTATTTCTTCAAGTACTTTTTTGGTTCTACACTCTCTCCTCTCTCCTTCTGGGACTTCGGTGACATTAATGTTAGATCTTTTGTTAGAGGTTCACAGATCTAGTCAGATCTGTCTATTTTTCTTTGATCTTTTCCCCCTTCTGTTGCTCATATTGGATAAATTCTATTATTTTAGCTTCTAGTTCTCTAGATTTCTCTTTTCCCTCTAATTTGCTATTGAACCCCTCTACTGTATTTGTTAAATTTTGCCATTGTGCTTTTCAGTTCTAAAACCTTCATTTGTTTCTTCTTTATATCTTTGATAAAGTTTGCTGAGATTCTATTTTTTCATTTACTTCAAGTGCATTTTTAAGTGCTCATTCATATTTTTCATGGTGGCTGGTAATTATAACATCTCTGTCATCTTGATGTTAGCATTTATTGACAATTTTTTATTTAGTTTGAGATTATCTTGGATCTTGTTACGACGATGTATTTCCAGTTGATACTTGGTCATGGGGGGTATTGTATTGTGAGACTCTGGATCTCATTTAAACTTTCTGTTATAGCTTGTTTCCTTTCTCACTGCTCTAGTAGAGGAAGAAGGAGGTGCTGTTTTATTATTGCCACTTGAGAGTAGAAGTTCACACCTGGCCTCCTTTGACACTTGAGGTGAAATGTCTTCTAGTACTATTGGTCTGGGAGTCTGGGGTGGAAGTTCTGGTTCTTGTACTAAAACCTTCTCAACTAGAAGGAGTAAGAGTGTTTTGTTACTGCTTCCCTCAAGATTTCTACTGACACTTTCGTAATGGGGACAGGAAACAGAATTCTAGGATACTCATTGGTATCTCTTGATTCTCCATTCCCTAAGGAGGGGAAAATTCTAGCTACTTACTAAACTTTTTCCAACACTACCCTGGTAACAACACTGAAACACGTCACTGGAGCCTAGCAAGGGTATAAATCCTGGCTTTTAACTCAGTCTTTGATGACATTGTGGGGCAGAGCCATCATTTTTTCTCTGTTAGTTGCCTGTAATAGAATAGTTATTGTGTTAAATTTTTCTGTCTTGTTAGGCTGCCCCTTTCTTGGTCCTTTGGCAAGAAAGAGCAGATTTTGGGGGTGCTTTTTTGGTCAGTGCCTGTTGACAATTCTATGTTGCTGTCAAAAAGAAAACTAAGGAAATTCACCATTATGTCATTCTTTGAGTCCCTAGCCAGTTCTACTTTCTGTTACCCTCCTTGTACATAGCAGTAAGAAGAGGAAAATTTATGTCTACTCCATCTTTCTGAAAGTGAAAATCTCTCCATACATTGTCTATGGTATTTTTGTTGTTTGTATTTTTTGTTTTTAACTTTTTAAAGCACACTTACTTTCTCTCATATTTTTCTTATTAAAAATAAGTCCTTGGGGCGCCTGGGTAGGTTAAAGCCTCTGCCTTCAGCTCGGGTCATGATCCCAGGGTTCTGGGATTGAGCCCCACATTGGGCTCTCTGCTCAGCAGGGAGCCTGCTTCCTCCTCTCTCTCTCTCTCTGCCTGCTTCTCTGCCTACTTGTGATCTTTGTTAAATAAATAAACAAATAAAATCTTTTTTAAAAAGTCCTTAAAAACGTACCAACTCAATAGACTTCTTAAAAATAACAATACATCAAATTTGCTTCAACACATATATAATGATAGTGCAAGTGTTCTTTAATAAATAAAACACACATATACAATTCTGTAGGATAACAATGAAAATAAAATGTTTCTTTCCTAATAGATTCCAGTATTTCACAGGAATGTGTATTCTGTCTTAGCAGCTTTGTTACAGTAATACTACATAAAAACTCCACCCCAAAATTCAGTGACTTAAAACTTATTCTCATGTTAATATATCTTCAGGTTGGGTGTAAGTTGGCTGCACTGGGCTGGACTCCAGATTTCAGATCCCAGGCTGCTCTTTGGATTCCTGTCAGAGGCATGTGTCTCTCATCCTCTTTGAACCAACAGCTCCTAGGGCATGAGAACTGCTCATGTTTCTCATTCTAAATTTCAGGCTGAGATGGCAGAAACTATCTTAGGCACATTCTTTTCATGGAGGATCACTGGGTTACCAAATTCTACAAGGCATTCAGGATCTCCGCCTGTATCTCATTTACATTCCATTTGCCAAGCTCAGTAATAATGACACAAGGATGTGTACCCCACACACAATGGGAAGTGAGAGGAATTATTATTTGTTGAATGTTTATACAAACTATCACAGTCTTTCTTAATAATTTTGTACCAATGATGAAGGGGAAGGAAAGTTAACTCATATGCTAACTGTCACTTTATAAATGGACCAGAATCTTCCCCCTCTTTAGCCAGTTATTTGGAATGATGCTGCCAACGTCCTCATATTACCTCCTAAGTTAACCACTTACTATCTATTCCCTAACCTTTCTCCTCATGTATGATCTCAAAATGACATCTCCAAGTATGGCCTTCTCCAGTTTCTGAGTTCTTTTAGAGATAAAGTTCCTTTCTCTAACTTTCTTATCATCAAAATACAGGCAATAGAATTGACATCCTGTTACTCCTTAATTTGTATAAATGTATGTGGGGGGTATGCATTTTTAAGTATTCTCTCCTAACCTTCCCTTTCTGTTTTAACTACTATGGAAATAAAGTAATTAGGATTTTGTAACTGTTCTATGAAAAACTTTGCATAGTCACATCAAATTAAATATGTATAAATCTTTCTTAATATTCTGTGTTATATCACATCTACATATTTGAACTAAAAGGTTTGGAACATGAGGAAATACACATTGTTTTTAGTGCGTTTGTATGTGTTTTGTTGGGATTTTTGTATAGTGAAAAAGGAGTTCCTCTAGAATCATTACCCACAAATTTGGTTATTTTTTTTTCTTGCCTTGTGCACATTTCCATATACTGTAATTCTAAATCTCTGAAAGTGTTTCCCTAATTTGAAATGCTGTAAAAAATTACAGGATCGACTACTTGTGGGAAAGCAGGAAAAAAACTTATTTAATTATTTAAAACCTCTGATACCTCCCAGATGTTTCATCTTGGGCTAGTCAGGAACCTTACAGAGACTATTTTCCCACATGCACAGTGGAACTAATGATATTTATCTTACTGGATTATTGTGAGGTTGCATGAGATGGTACATTCTAAATTCCTCTATGAACATCTGTTCAATGATAGATTATTTTTTATTTTTTATTTTTTTTTTTATTTTATTTTTTTTTTTTATAAACATATATTTTTATCCCCAGGGGTACAGGTCTGTGAATCACCAGGTTTACACACTTCACAGCACTCACCAAAGCACATACCCTCCCCAATGTCCATAATCCCACCCCCTTCTCCCAAACCCTCTCCCCCCAGCAACCCTCAGTTTGTTTTGTGAGATTAAGAGTCTCTTATGGTTTGTCTCCCTCCCAATCCCATCTTGTTTCATTTATTCTTCTCCTACCTACTTAAGTTGAAAGGGAACCACTCCTGTATTTGCAGACTAAATTCCAACTCCCTGTATGTAGTAGATGGAAAAATGGCTCCCCAAAGATGTCCACATCCTAATCCCTGCAACCTGTGAATATGTCCCTTACATAGTAAAAGGGACATTGCAGATGTAATTAAATTAAGAATCTTGAGAATGGGAGGTTATCCTGGATTCTTCAGATAGGCCCAATATAACCACAAAGGTTCTTATAAGGGAAAGAGGGACACAGGAGAGTCAGAGAAGTGATACAACAACAGAAGCATAGGTCAGAGTAATGTCATTACTGGCTTTGAAGATGGAAGAGGATCACAAGCCAAGGAATGTGGGCAGCCTCTAGAAGCTGGAGAAGGCAAAGAATGCATTCTCTCGGAGAGTCTCCATATGTAACTCTGTGCTGCTGAGAACCTGGTTTTAGCTTTGCAAGATAATGGTAGGATACTACACTTGTATTGTTTTAAGCCATTGAACTTTTCTTTTGCTAGAGCAGCATTAGGAAACTGATAAAGGCTTGTATCATTCAATCACTCTGTAGCTTTTCCTCTTTTCTCTTGATCACAGGTTCTGTTTACCTTAGATTCAGATTTGTCAGACCCACATTCCTTGGTGAATGCTTCCCACACTGCCCTATGGCATCCTCCATGTTCTTATGCACAAATTCCTTTTCCTCTTCTCTCTTCTACACATTGTCTGTTCTTATCTCCTCCCCCCCCCCCGCCATGGGCTTTATAACCCTTCCCACCAAAGCACCTTTATCTAACAAATAAAGTTTACTATGCATGTGGTCTGCTGCTGTCCCTGAACCTCCACTGAAATAATGATAGCTCTTTTCATGCTTTAACTTCAAAATTAAGAAAAATTTCAATACTTTATATGGAAACAATGTTTTAAATGTCTTAGCTCATATGATTGTCCACCCCCACCTGCCCCAATGAGTAGAACTGATGCTCTGTGAAAGTGTGTCTTGTTCACCTTGGGCCTTCTTTTCCTCCTGACACAATACCTGAATTTCTTTAGGGAGACTCATACTTGAAGAGCCAGACCTTAACCACAACCTGGATTTCCTCTGGGGCATTACATCTGTTAATCAGGATAACTGCATTTTAGTCTCCATTCTGTCATTGCATCCAAGCACGAACCTGGGCAGTTACCGAAATGGCCACCAGGTTCAGGCTGGACAGGAAGACATTTGAGCCAGAAGAAAACATGCTGGGAGATTACAACCCTTGTGAAAAAGAACAAGCGCAAAAGCAATGAGGGTTTGGAAGGTGGTGGGCAAAGAAAGAGTAAACAGAGAGGAACATTTTAAAAATTTGAGCTCTCAGAACTTAAGCAGTCTGAGTAATGTTCAGGTCGCAGGTGTGGCCAATGGGGAGGAAAGTTGTGTGGAAGGGTAATGAAGTTTAACAAAGTTCTGATGTTTGAGGCTGCTGGGAGGCAGAATCCATAGGCAACCGTTAGTCCATACATTGAAGAACAGTTAAACTTGATTTTAGCCTACTTGTGATGGCCACTTTCTCATACTTCTTAGTTGTGTGAAATCATTTTAATGATCCAGTGCCTATGGTATATGGTAATTTTGTCCCAAAGTATTTTTTTCTTCTCATTTCTCACCATTGACTATCTTCCTATAATAAGGAGGCTATAAGAATAAGACAGGCTATCCAACCCTTTGAAAGTAGATGAGACTAAAGAAAACTCTCCATCTGGCATGCAAACACCTGTAATAACCATCTGAAAGCAAATACACCAGCTTATTGAAGAGTGGCAACTCAATGAGGTGCAAACAGTAAATGGTTTCTTTTTTCTCCAATCACTGCTTTCAGCAATGCTGTTTTGAAACTGTTTGAGGTCTTTTAATGACATCTGCCACAAACTTTGTAGTTTGTGTGTCAAACTACAAAGTTTGTATGTCATTTTAAGGTATAAAATTTCCTAACCAGTTTAATCCAATTTAAACCTTAGGTCTTACATTCAATTTTATGCTCTCCTCCTTCCTTCTCCCCAGGGCCCACCAGGCTTCCACTGAGGGAGATCAATGGGGACAGGCAACGCATGCTCCTAAGATACCTCTTTTCTCCTTCCTCTCCTCACAAGTTCCTTACTTCTCCCTGGTATTGAGGCAGGGAGAGGACAGGACCAGTGGAAAGCACACATGTATGATAAGACTCTGGTACTGCGCTCTTAAATTCAATCAGACATGGCATAGGGAGCCATCAGTACCCTCTGTAAGGAAAATGTCTAAATGCTGATCATTCTGTGGGGCTCATGTGTGTTTGGGGGTGGGTGGGAGGGTGTGGCTCATGCATGTGTGTGTTTTCTGGGGAGACAGACAAGGTCTCCCTTCTGCCCAGCTCCTAGGACAGGAGATATATTCTGAGAAGACCTCTGCCCTCTCTGCCCCCTTCTCTGGTAGTCTACCTCACAGATTTTGTTCATGTAGGTCTTTCTCCAGGGGACTGCTCCTCCTAAATGGAATGGGGGAACTCATAAGACGATCTAAGCATGACAACTAAGCTGTGTCCATTTGACTAACAAGAAACTCATACACCCTTGCCACACCAAGAAGCATTAATACAGGTTATTTTGTTTTGCCCAATTTCCATTTCTCTCTTCCTATGTCCTTGTCCTGTTAAAAAAGCATAATGGCAGATCAGCTGGGGAACGAACGTGAGGTTTTTTTTTTTTTTTTTTTTTTTGCAGATATCACATATTTCCATAATTGCTTTTTTTGGTGCCCTGTCCTAAGATAGGGCTCACAATCCCCACCATTGTCCCATTATACTGGGGATGGAAACAGAGCAGCAGTCCTGCCAAATGCTTCCTCCCTGTCTCTTTGGTGAGTAGAGAGTGGGTCCTGGGTTGATGGCTAGGTATAACAAGGCCAGTTTAGCCTCTTCAAGCAAGACTGGGAAGAGGACAGTCTAGGATCCCAGTTCTTTGATACTAGATTATCGTTATCTTTATCTTCGGATTTTGTTCCCAGTCTTCAACTTCAGGGTCACAGGACAGGTTCCTTTAATGTTCTGTTACAAAGACAGAAGAGCTAAAATTACTGTTACAGGTTAAGCTCTCTAGAAGGAAATGCTAAGATACAGTTGGGGTGTAAAATATTTATTGGAGATCAACATTTATGGAAGAAAGTGGAAGGGAACAGATTTGGGCAGAAGTCCAATGGCAGTGTAAGGCCAAGAGAGACTTGATCATTACAGGGAACTCTGGATTACAGATCAACCATCAGAGTGTCCCTTGTTGGGGCAAATCATCCAGGTCATTATATCCCTACCTCACATAGTCACTAAGTGTGAACAACTTCAGATGTGTGTGCTCTCAAATGAGGCCCTCTCTGAAGCTGAGATATACCTTAAAAAGGAGCTGAGACCTGGAGCCTGTCACTGACAACACTCTACACAACTGGGCACCAGGTGCTCCTTAAAGGGAGTCTCTAGGCGTAAAAAAATCCTCCTGCTCTGCCCCAAGTTTTGCTGGTATGTATATGAAGGACCAAGATGCAAGAATATTTACTAAGAACAATTATTAGGATAACTCTGGTGCCTGCTCTTCTTACTTGCTATTTGTGGAGAAGTCAATTTATAAGTTAAGTATGGTAAGAAGTAAGAAGCAAGGAGCATGGTCAATGTAATGGGGGAGAAGGTTTACCCCAAATCTAAAATGGTAAAGTAAAATCATCACAATAAATTCTCTGGAAGGTAGACAGTTACCTGAATTTAAATAAACATCACAGTGCACATCTGTTATGAATTCTGGAAACAATCATTATTTCAGTCTTCTAGAGCATGACAAGCAATCATGAAAGTGATGAAAGTCATCTTTACACTCTCTTCAGTGGTGGTCATTGGGGGAATAAAATAAGCAAATTGTTCAGAAGGCTGACTGAGCTTCTTCAGTTAGTATGTAAATCCCAGCCAACTAAGGTTTAGGAGAGGAAGATATTAAGACTATTTCTTATATCATGTTGTTGATAATCATACAAGGAATTTATGTGATTTATGCAAGAATCATGGATTTTCATGTATTTCTTCCTTGAGTTTTTTCAGATTTCCACAAAATACTAGTTGATCAGTAAAGGAAGACGTTGTTGAACAAAGAAATTTAAGTCCTTTCCAACATGACTTTTTGAATTACAGTCTTTCTATGTAAATTTGACCAAATGTGCTGTTTTTATACGCCTTTATATACTGTATATTTGAACTGCTCATCAAATCACTTGCTGTTTATAAACACTTTGTACATATATAGATAAAATGAAATACAATGAGATCTCTCTAAGGATTCTTATTTTTATACTTGTCTTCTGAACATCATCAAGTAATTTTTTCATCCAATAACTGAAGTGTTCAGTTTTTATAAGCAATGGTTACTTTGAAGGAATGAAAAGGGGTGAGGTGGTAAATGATGCTATGTATTTATACATGTCACATGCCTCAAGGCATGAATGATGCATTAGGTTTTTGACAGATTAAGGTAAATAAATGAATGAAAATAGGAAAGGATAAGAAAAATGGTCAGTTTACTGAGCTCATAAGAGAAGTAATGCCACACTGCAAAACCAGCAAACAGAAATGTAGCAACATTCTGAAGCCTCATTAAAAAATGAGTTGCATCTGACAGATGTGTAGTTGTATTCATTTTGAATCTCAGCCATATGGAGGCAGAAATCCTACTAAAACAGTTCTGTTTCAAGCAGTTTTATCTATGGAAATGCATCAGAAATAATGAGTCTCATTCAAAATTGAGAGGTAAAATGGGCAACTAGAGTGTTCCTGTAAGTTTAAGTAAGATGTCCAACAAAGAATTGGCAGTAGGGGATAACTGTGTAGCTCTGCAGTGTATCAGTAGGATTTCTTATACTTTTCTACTTTGTTTTAATGAAAGTTGTGTCACTGCACGTTGACACTTAGTAACTTACTAAAACTTTTATTTTTTTAAAAGAAAGACATAACTCCAAATAGTATTATGAATAATGAATTTTTTTCTGATTGGATATTATGTCAAGGGAAACTCTCTATCTCTCACTAACCTAATATCAGAGCATCTTGACCAGGCAAAGAATTCTAAGAGCTTCCAAATATCAGGCAGATCAGCTTTTCAGATCTTAACACTTACGACTTATAAAAGCATTGATAACACTAATTCCAAATGATTTTATATTTTTACAACTAATAAGTAACTAGTTTAATCAGATGTTCTGCTAAATTGAACTTCTATAAATGGCTGCTTTTTCTTCTCAAATTAGTAGAATATAAATCATTAAATCAGGCAGGCTAACCTTCCCAAGACCATAGGTTACAACCTCTGATGCAGGGATAATAGCATTTATTTTTCTTTCAATTTTTTTTTGTAAACAACATCAAATAAAGGTGAATTTCTAATTAGCTAAATTTAATTTGAGGTTTTTAGAGACTCCTTTTAAGTTTTTAAAGTATATTACGATTATAGGTATGTACGTGTATATAAAAATATATAAATAATATTGTTACATTTAATACATATGTAAAATAGAAATCACAATAAATGTTGACAGTAGAAACAGATTTGTAGTTAATTTTTATTTTCTTAAGTTACATAAAATTTTCAAAGAAGAAAAAAAATATAAAGTGAGGTAGTCTGTGGAGAAATAATTAAAGAAATATGGCCATTTAGTACCTACCACTAGCCAAGTAGCTTATAACAAGTTCTTCAGCTTTGCTGTAGCTTTTTTTATCTGCAAAAGATTGAAAATAATAGAACTCATGCATTTGTGAGATAATGCATATGAAGTATTTAATAAAATGCCTAGCATGTAGTAAGAACTCAATGAATGTAAATTTTTAATAAATCAAATCCTAGGGGCGCCTGGGTGGCTCAGTGGGTTAAGCCGCAGCCTTCGGCTCAGGTCATGATCTCAGGGTCCTGGGATCGAGTCCCGCATCGGGCTCTCTGCTCAGCAGGGAGCCTGCTTCCCTCTCTCTCTCTCTCTGCCTGCCTCTCCATCTACTTGTGATTTCTCTCTGTCAAATGAATAAATAAAATCTTAAAAAAATAATAAAAATAAATCAAATCCTATTTCCAGATCTGTGTAATATTAGACAAAATGACTACATCTTATATTGAATAGACAACTGAGAGTAGTAGAATTTTTTGTGGTTTAAATGGACAATTTTCCATAGAATTGTCCTCTGCTTTATAAGAAAAATGATACTTAATGTTGAATCTCCAAGAACCTTAGATTGAGGTAAGATAAATATGACACAGATGATTAGTTGGTTCCTGATACCACACCTGACAAGGTGATAGTTTGTTAGTGAGTTCAAGGGATTATGGTTTTGTGGGTGGAAAAATTTTATTTTATATGGGTCAGAACAGATCAGATTTTCTGGAATTTGATTCACATTGAATAAAATGACAAGGGATGGCTCAAAATGCCAATGTGTTAATTTTCCTTCTCAAGCAAGAAATATTTTAACTCTTTATTAGAGGGTATCAATAGTGAGTCAGATGTGGGATTTGGCAAGGGAAGAAGAAAAAACATTAGGAAATGGATGGTTTTAAGAAGTAATATCCCTTAGACTGGGAAAAAAGAAAGTCTCATGAATGTTTCCTATGACAAAGTAAGTCCAACTTTCTAATTAATGGGTCACTTTTTCCTACTAAAATCAGGGTCTGTTTCCTTACTCAGGCTATGTAAAGATTGCTAAATTTATAATTTCTTAATCTCATAGTTCATTCTTCTTTGAATATCATTGGGCAGACTGCATTTTTCAAAGATAGCTTCAACAATATCTCCATTTCTCTTGCTATTATCCATGAAAAGGTAGGAGTCTATGTCTTTATCCAGGGGATAAAGACTCAGTCACTCTGGGTGAGTCCTGTGGCTGCTCCAGCCAAGAGGCTGTAGTAGAATTGATGCTGAGTAAGTTCTGTGGGTAGCCCTTCACAGGCTTGGCAGTTTCTTCTTCCTGAGTCTTGGAATACTGGCTTTGGGATGCTTCTTTCAGAACCCAGCAACCTTGGATAGGTGCTCTAGTTGCATTCTCACCTGAACTTCCAGCCAAGAGCCAGCACCAACTGCCAGTTCTATGAGTGAGCCACTTTAAATATTCAGCCCATGTTAGAAAATTAGCCCTGTGTTCCATCTGACCACAAGCACATGAGAGACCCCAGTCAAGAGCTGTCCAGCTAAGGATGGTCAAACCACAGAACTGTGAAAAACAATAATAAATTACTGTTTTAAGCCAATAAGTTTTGGAATGATATCTTATGCAACATTAAATTCTAGAAAGAATCATCTACTATCCTTTGTCCATCTTTTGATTCAATAGGTTAGGGTATTGAATATACTTCCTATTCTTTTGTATTCAGTTATTCATTGATTACTTTCTCAAGCCCTCTTCATTCATTCATACAGCATATATGCCGTGCTACTATATATCAGTTACTGTGAGTTTCTAGATATTGAAAATATAGAAGTGAAATATTCCCTCCCTTCACAGATCTTATATCTTACCTGAGTGAGGGAGGCTGAAAATAAATAAAATAAATGAGTAATAAGCGCAAAGAAGTAAAAAATAAAACAAGGAAAGAAAATGTGAAATGCTGAGAGACAGCAGACAGATAGGGACAGCAGTAGATTTGTGGAAGTTTTATGTAGGATGGGAAGGGAAAACTTTCCTAAGAAAATGAGTAAATACCTACAGGAAGTGAGGGAGCTAACCTAGTGAACAACTGAGGGACAGTGGAGTGTGCCTGGTGGCAAGAGGATAGTTAAGATGGAACACAGATGAAAATAAGAGATGAAGTCAAGAGAGCTAACATTGAGCCTTTTGGCTCACAGAAAGACTTTGACTTTCATTCTGAGTAAGATAAGAATCTACTGAAGAGTTTTACATGGAGGAATGAATAGCTAGACTTATGTTTAACAGAATTATTCTGAATATTGTGTTGAGAACAGACAGCAAAGGGACACAAGTAGGGAGACCAATGGGGAAACTATTGCAATCATCCAGGTAAGAAAGGGTTATTTGATGAATGTCAGGGGTCTGGGATGTGATTTTACCCTACTTATATAGTAATTTTTAAGCTGCAACTGTTTCATAGATTCTGGCAGAAGACATGAGACTCTTGGGTCAGAGACAAAGGACTTTATTACTCATGACATAACAAGCAGCATGAGCTTCATGTTTGTGTTGGTTTGCCTTGTCCTGCCAAGTCCCTTGGAGGCATTATGGATGGGCCCAGATGAATGCTATATAATTGGTGGGCATGTGTTGCAGCTGAGGAACACTGAACTAAGGAAATCCATCTCTTTTATAGTAGTAGGAAATAAGTAAACCTGCTCTTTGTCCTGGAGGGTGACTTTGCCCCATCCCTTCAGGTTGCTCACTGCAATTATAACCCTAAAACATGTCTCAAGTGAGGAGTGGTCAGGGCTTTGCATTCTTGGCAGACTAGGTAAGAATACACAAAGGCTCTCAGGTGGTTGCCTGGGAGGCTGAAGTAAGAAGTGGTCAAATTCTGGATACATGTTAAAGATAGAGTTAATAAGATTTTCTGGGGGCTTTGAATTGGGAGGTATTTTTCTAAGTAATCAAACTTTCAAACAATCAAACTTTCATTAGTTTATCTTATTTGAGAACAACTTTATCCATTAAGTATTGAGAGTACATTATATTCATTTCCAGTATATCAGAATACACCACATCCTATACAACTCTGCACTTGAAAGTAATATACCAGGTCACAACATGATTGAAGATCCTCAGATGAAAAAATGGATTAAATATCTGAATAATTTACCTTCTCTCAAAGTTGTCAACTAGTAATAGAATGCACTAGATAATAAAGTTTATAAAAAGTGGAGAAATTATAATTTAATTTTTTTCTAACTGAAGTAAACATTCTCTGAAGAAACCTTAAGAAAACATGTGCAAATCTATGACATACCATCAGCTTCTAGAAGATATTCACTTTTAAACTGTTTTTATTTGTGGAAATTTCCAATTATACTCTTCTTTGGCTTTACCAGAGACTTAAATATCCAAATTTATAAGATAATAGTAATATTATCAGGAAAATTTTTTACTTTATCAAAGAACCAAATGCATAAATTTTTGTTATATAGTGCACCTTCCCTTCTTTTCATGACATTTGTTTGCAAGGACTTTCCTACTCCTAAAAGAAATTATAATGACACTTGTAAGAATATAAACTACATAAAAACAAATTTGAACAAGAATTATTATCACATTATAAATACCAAACAATTATTTTCTTTAAAATATCTTGCTAAGGTAATATCTTCTCTATCTAAAATTATCTTTCAGAAATTAAAACTAGAACAGTAAGTGGCAAAAGAAACCCCATGGAATTTGACTGTCTTCTATATAAATAATCTAGAATTCTTTGGAATTTTGTGTTTGTTTGTTTGTTTGTTTTTTTAATCTCAAGGTAAACAAATGCTGATACAACCACTGTTGCCATTTGTGTAGGACTAACTGCTATGATCTGGCATTAGTAAAAGACATCTATGGTCTCAACATTTTTCTGTTTCCATTATTGCTTAGGTATTTGATGACTGTGTAGGCCTCTAGCTTATGAATGATGATAGAATTGAGTGGTCTGGTAAATAAGAGATCCTGTTTTACTAGAAAGAGATCACTTATCCAAAAAGCATAAACCACTGTTAAGGAATTAGAGCATACAAAGATGTATGCCTGTGATAATAGTTTCATCTTTTTTTCCCCCCTCCATGTTCTATTAGCAAGAAGATAGAAGCTTTCTACTTCTCCCCATCAGCTAGAGTCATGACTTTGTGTTCTAAACAGTGTTAGGCTGGAGGTAGGGGAAAGAGGAAGAATGAGGGTTTTGGGGATAGTGATAGTATTAATGTATATTTAAGTCTGTGGCTTCAAAAACCAGATCCCCTGGCTTCAAGTCTCAGTTCTGCCACTTACTATCTGTGTGATATTGGGCAAATTGCTTAACCTATTTATATCTATTCTTAATCTTTAAAATGAAGACAATGATAGTTCCTACCTCACAGGGTTATTATGAAGATTAAGTTAATATATGTAGTATACTTAGCATTTAAAAGCTAAATAACATATGTAGTATACTTAGCATACTTTATATCATTATTTAACTCTTATTATCAAGAAATTTCACAAACCAGGGCTGGTACCAACTGAAATTTCCATTTATGTGGGTAGAGTCTGATACATCACATCCTGTCATCTCTGCAACTAATAATACCAATTAACAAAAGTGACACATTTTATTATCCAAGAAATGAAATGCAATCCAGTTTGTCATAGAAAATTCCCTTTTACCCAGACTTTCTATGGGGGATTCACCTACTTCAAATGAGAGTAAATCTTGAAGAAGACATCTGTTTTGTCTTACATGTTATGTGTGTCTTTATATTCACAATGATAGCATGTACTTTTTGTGTTTTCTAACCACACATACAGCAGATAAAGTTACAGTCACATTTTACTTTGTATTCAACATCTGGTATCAACAGAAGAAAGAAGAAAATATCATGATTGTACTCTCAGAGTCAATTCAGGAACATTAATCTGCTTTTATAATCATGTATACTATATCATGTCTAATTGGCCTTTGTGAATTTTTCTCCCTTGTGCCACCAAGTGAATTTAATAACTAGCATTTAAAAAAAATGTAGTCATGTACATGGTTCTCATTCATCTCTGATGCTGCTTTATAGGAACTGGTTTTGAGTACTTAAGAAAAAAAGCTGATCTACACCCTCCCTGAACTGGTGTTAAACATCAGCTTCATGGCAAATGACCAATGGCCCCAAAACAATGCCCTCTCAGGTGAGAAAATTCCAATGACGTTGGGATATGAGCTGTTAGAAGGGATACACAGCAGTTTCAGCATTTGAGGGAAGGTGTATTATTATGTCCCTGTTTAAATGGCCTTTGTCAAAGAGTAACTATGATAGGAGAACGGCTAATCCCTAACCAGCTGTTGTGGTGGAAGGCAACCTCTATCCATACACCACTGCACACAGAAATAAGGTACAATAATGTTTGAAGTTTAATACATTTCAGACTTACAGCCACCCTTTTGTTTAAAACGAATTCTAACTTTCAGTTTCTGCCTGCTTCATTTCATGTTCCACACAGTAATTTTCTTTATTTTGCAGAACAGCCTTAACTTCTATTACCCTGTCACATTTTACTATGCATTAAGCATCTGGTATCAATAGACTAAACAACATAGAAAGTAGGATTATGCTGTCAGACTTAATAATTCAGAAATATTAACCAGCTCTCATAATTATCGGCGGTTCTTCATATGTAATTGGCCCTCAACGTACATTCCGTACTCCTGCGTAACTTTCTGCATACCAGTATAAGATAATAGTGCCTAATCTTTCATGTAACTAACAGAGTTAATTTAATTAAATGAAATCAATTCATCAGCAATAGCAGTTTCTTGCCGTAAAAAGATTAGTTAAGCGCACACACAAAGATACACGTACGTGCCCTACCAAACAGCTATTTAAAAGAACACAACGCACTTATTCCATACAGCATCAGATAAGGAAAGTTATTTAGCCTCAAGCAGACTTGAGAAAGGAAGAAAATAAGCCATGTTCAAGAAGACCTTTCCTGTGAAGTTAATGTCTAGGACTAGGTTTGCTGCAAGCTTCAGTCTTGAGACCATTTGCTTCCTTTAATTAAAACATATTTGTTATCTGCTGCAACTCCTTACCTGTAATATTATAGTACTGTTTTAAGATTTGCTTTATACTTTGTCTTAAACAGCTTTATTGCAATTTCAATATGTCATTACCAGTGGAGGAACACTTTACAGAATCCTGACCTGAAGCCATAAGTACTGATCCGAAGTTCTTGTTCTCATAAAATCCTTATTTGAACATTTTGACTTGAAGAAAATCTTTTTTTAAAAAAATTCTTTTATTTACATTCAATTAATTAACATACAGTGTATTATTAGTTTCAGAGGTAGAGTTCAGTGATTCGTCAGTTGCATATAACACCCAGTGCTCATTACATCACGTGCCCTCCTTAATGCCCATCTCCCAGTTACCCCATCTCCCCACCAACCTCCCCTCCAGCAACCGTCAGTTTGTTTGCTATAGTTAAGAGTCTCTTATGGTTTGTCTCTTTTATATTTCCCTCCCTTCTCCTATAACCCTCTGTTTTGTTTCTTAAATTCCACATATGAGTGAAATCATATGATAATTGTCTGTCTCTGACTTATTTTGCTTAGCATAATTCCCACTAGTTCCATCCACTTTGTTGAAAATGGTAAGATTTCATTTTTTGATGATTGAGTAGTATTCCATTGTATAATTATACCACTTCTTTATCCATTCATCTGTCGATGGACATCTGGGCTTTTTTCATAGTTTGGCTATCGTGGACATTGCTGCTATAAACATTGGGGTACATGTGCTCCTTTGGATCACTATTCTTGTATCCTTTGGATAAATACCTACTAGTGCAATTGCTAGGGTTATAGGGTAGCTCTATTTTTAATTTTTTGAGGAACCTCCATATGGGTTTCCAGAGTGGCTGTACCAATCTGCATTGCCACCAGTAGTGTAGAGGGTTCATTTCCCCTTCAACTTGAAAGATAACCTAATAGGTTGATATTAGACATACTTTAAATGGTTTGCTAATTGATATTGGCATTTTACATGCTTCTGCAGTTTCCTCATATCTTCCCTTGCCCTCAACTGCCATTTCTTGTGATTGTCAGTATATCTGAGAGGAGTGGCCTCTTTTCTCTCTGGTTATTTTCTGCTATTTATGTGAAATGAACTTTAAAACAACACAAATAAACTTGCCAAAAGCAAGCGCTACATAGGAATAAATGTTCTGTGAGTAAGGAAAGGAGATTTATGGAGTAAATGTTTTGTGAGTAAGGAAAGGAGGTTTACAGATCAGCAAGGTGAATGAACTCCAGTGCCCTGTCTTCTGTTTAATATGAACTCTAAATAGGTTCAAAGCACTTTTGATTGCTTTCTGTGTCTTAACTATGTTTCAGATGGATAAAGCTTGCGGATATTTGAGTTCTGTATGGGACATACGGAATATTTATAGTGAAGAAAGACTTCATGTGTTGAAGGAAGGATCCACTGAGTGCATTATTCAAGTGATCAGTGACTGCTCCTCAGAGTCTAAAATCATCATGGATCTGCCTGTCTTTCACAAGAGCATACTTACAGGAAACTAGTATAACAAAAGTTATTTCCTATCTGATTTATCAATATTTGGCTGCATAAACTAGACTTTTCATCTCTTTAATAAAGTTTCTAATGAAAAGAAAAAGAGGGAAATTCTTACAATGCAGAAGGTAAGACCTCAGAGAAGTAGAAGATATTTATGAAGAAGCTCAATTATTTTGGCAAATCTAACTCCTAAAAAGAAGCAGAATTATTTAACCTCTTTGAGACTCAATTTCCTCATTTGTAATTAGAATAATGGCACTCAACTAATAGAGGCTTTCTGAGGATTAAATTTGTTATGTAAAGCAGTAAGCATGATACATAATAAATGTTTAATAAATGTTCAGTATATGGACTCCTACTTTCCTAGAATCCATTAAACATTTGTGCCCAAATTAGGTGTAACTCCTTTTAACATGCTGTGACTAAGTTAAATGATTAAATATCACTATTTAATATGAATTATTATGAGTATTAAATTAAAAAGATTAATTTTCCTTTTAAAAATGGCTTTAAAAAGTTTTGTTTTATGAAAAGCAATTTGATTGCAACTTATCCACATATATAATATTTCCCCCAAAGAATTTAATCAATAGGGGAACATTTTAAGACATGACTTAGAGGAAGAAACATCAGGAATATGTGTTGTAAAAAATACAATCTGAAGACTTCAGATATGATTCCTGGTCCATGAATGAGATGTGATTCCTGGTGCATAAATGGCAACAGAACTCTTAAAAAGAAACAATAAATTTGAATAACCTATTTAAAAAATATCATTGTTTTTGTTTCTTGCTTTAGTTTAAAAGAAACTCTTATGAGCACTCTCTGTATACCAAGCACCATGCTAGGGACAGAGAATACAAATACAAAATAAAACACAGCCACTGATCTCATCTTCATAGACATTATAGCCTCTGCTTATAAAAACAATCTAAATGCAGTAATAGAAATAGGCACAAGTCTTTCTGGACCACAGATAAAGTTAACCTGACTTGACCAGTGCAGGAGAAGACAAGAAGATGGGAGAGGCTTCTTGAAGGAGGTGGCACCTCTGCTGAATCTGATGGGGGAAGGAGGCGAAGATGGCAAAGGCATTCTGCACGTGTCCTATGAATGTGTGCCGGGAACTGCAAGTACAGATGTGAGTCAGAGCACGTACAGGTGGAAGGCAGAGCATCAGACTGAGAGCTAGGGCTAGATATGGGATCAGACCATTAGAGCCTTGTATGCCAACTCAGGAGCTTAAATTAACCCAACAGATAGATGAGTATTTAAGGGTTTCATCAGCGTATTCAATCAGTTGAGTTTGTATTTCAGATAAAACAGTCTAACTTTTGTGTGCAGACCAAATTTAACAAGGATTTTGGGGATAAGATAGTGGAAGTGATACTCTGTATTGACACTGACCTCATGTGATTATAAATAAAGACAAAGACCTGGATTAGGACAGGGATAAGTTAATATCCTGCCAATATACTCTCATATGCATGTGGCCCACATGAAAACACATACACTTTTAGCTCTTGCAGTGCTATTTGTAAGACTAGAAACAACTCTGGTGTTTTTGTTTATATTTAATGCCCAAATTCAAATATATATGTGTTTGGTAATTGCAGTGAGAATATCTGGGAGTATATGAAGGAATCAGCAAGTTTGATTTCTCCAGTTTTTTCCCAGTCATGTCATACTGAGTTCCCTCTTACTTATCAAAAGTCATGTTGCTTTGTAAAGCAAATTCAGTTAGATGTAGTCTGAGGAAAACGACAATACCCCTTGGCAGATTAGCCCCACATCATTATCTTAGTCTGCTGTCCTCTGCTGTGGATAATCATTAGAGTCATTTGATATAAATTAAGAGTAAGGCAAATATATGACTATCAACACTATTGGTAAATTTTTCTCCAGAAATTCTATCCAATATAATAAGGCAAGAAAAAATGTATAATGCATATAGATACTGGTAATTAGCTGACAAGTATCTTTGTTATTTTTCTTTTGGTTAAACAGAACAGAATCAACTATAAAAACTGTTAGAACTAATATGGAAGTTGGATAATAAGGCAGATTATGAAGTAATAAAAAAATTTTGAAGTTACTATATATTAATGATCACCTAAAAATAATGGGTAACAGTTTGATTCCTAGTAAAAATCAAAATGTAAAATATTTAGGAATAAGTTAACAAAAGTGTGTAGGAATTAGTGAGGAAAACTGAAATCTATTACTGTAGATGGTAAATACAGAGTTAAATAAATTGAGTGAAATACAAAGTTTCTGAATTAGAGGATTTACTGTTTTCAGTATGCAAATTTTATCTCCAATTAATCATACATTCATGTGAACATAATGAGGATACTAATGGGGAAGATTTTAGAATGTAACACAATTATTCTCATATTTTTGGGAAGTAAAACCATGCTTGAAATTGCCAGAGCAATTTTGAAAATAAGGTGAAAATTAGGGGTCCTTGCCCTAAAACAGTAGCATTTACTATGAAGCAATGATAATTCCATTTATTTTTCTCTTGTTGTTATTGCAGTACTGAGACAAATCAACAGAAAGACTAGAGCAGTATCTATAGGTGTGCCTCAAGAACTCCAGGCCTGTAAGCTGTATAAAGGTATTAAGCAGGATGTTCATGATGTTTAATTTACTGATATACATTTTGAGTTTCTAAGAAGTTATTATACACAATCATTTTCAGGCTTATTTGATCTCAGCAATCTTTTGAAAATGCATCTTGCAAGATAAATTTTCTCATAAATTTGAGGCAAGTTAAAAGAAAAACAGATACATATTTGTACAGTCCAGTCTTGAACAGTGTGGGAGTTAGGGGTACTAATCCCCATGCTGTGAAAAATCCATGTATAGCTTTGACTTCTCCAAAATTTAACTACTAAGAGCCTCGTATTGATCAGAAACCTTACTGATAATGTAAAGTCAACTAACATATTTTGCATGTTATATGTATTGCATACTGTAGTCTTACAATGAAGTAAGCTAGGCAAGAGAAAATATTATTAAGAAAATCCTAAGGAGGAGAAAATACATTTACAGTAGTGTAATTTATTGAAAAAAAAAATCCATGTATAAATGGACTCTCACAGTTTAAACCCATGTTGTTCAAGGGTCAACTGTATGATACTTTAAATTTCCACAAGGGAATACCTCAATTCATTTTGGAAAGTTTAGAATCAAAAATGGAACTTGGGGCGCCTGGGTGGCTCAGTGGGTTAAAGCCTCTGCCTTTGGCTCAGGTCATGATCCCAGGGTCCTGGGATCGAGCCCCGCATTGGGCTCTCTGCTCATTGGGGAGCCTGCTTCCCCCTCTCTCTCTGCCTGCCTCTCTGCCTACTTGTGATCTCTGTCTGTCAAATAAATAAATAAAATCTTTTTTAAAAAAAAGGAACTTAAATGGGTAAAATTTGGAAATAAGTTTCAGACATATTACTATTCAAATCTAAAAACTAAAACCATAAAAGTAGTGGAACACATTAAAATAAATGCATATTGCCCATAAACATCTGAATAAAGGTTCTGCCTCATTATCATCCTCAATTATCAAAGAGATTAAATTGATGAATAATTTTTAATTTATGAGATTGGCCAAGATTAAAAACATATATTTTGTATTACATACTTACAAAAACTAATCACAAACTGAGGTCACATTTCCTGTTTTATACTCAATGTGTCTCTCTAAGTGGAGAAACTGTGTGAAGATGGCTGCCACCATCTTGCTTAACTACAGGAAATCCAGTTTTTCACCAGGATTATCACCCCCTGTGCCATGATTCCCTGGAATCTCCAGGGAATGTATAAATGTTCCAAAGGTGGGTTCTGAAGATCACCTGCCCCCCTCAGCCAGTAGTCACTCTGGGCCTCTGCTCCATATCATTGCTGGCCTTCTTCTGCTCTCTTTCACCACTTTATCCTAAGTGAGGCAATGGATTACAGTTAATTCGTCTCAGACTAGATGAGAACCAACCATACTACTTCACTAGATATACAGAAGACTGAGGAATAACAAGTGAGTATTACAATGCAGAAAATATGCAAGCATTACTTAGTAGATGTGACTTTCAGAATTCAGAAGCCCGGCCTCTCTACCAGGGGTAGCCTGCTGGCAACTTTTCTCTTTAATTCTAGATGTCACCATGTCTTTAAGCTCTGGTGGTAACTACTAATAGGAGTACTCTTGAGTGTAACTCTGCTATCCAAGGCCCATTCTCTAAAGACAGGAGAACAGAATTTTTCTTCCTTTGCATAATCAAAAGGCCAATTAATTTTTTTTCTTAGAACAAAAGAACATTCTGCTCTCAAAGGTATTTTGTGCCATGCTTTAATTAACTTGTCTATGTTCATGTCTATATTATTTATGGAAGAAAGTGTAGTATAGTGGCTGAGAGTGTGGGTTTAAATCTTGGCTTTGCGTCTTCTTACCTAAGGTGACAGAATTCTTACCAGGTGACAGAATTTCTCTGAGTTTTCATTTTCTATAACAGAATTAATAACATCTACCTTTTGGTTGTTGTAAAGATTAAATTAAATAATGTACTTAGAATGTCATGGTGATGGGTCAATAAATGGCAAGTAAAATAACAATGTTCTTTAAATGAGCATATACTTAAGCATCACATTTGAGTTTGAACATGAATCATGCTTGAATATGAACTCTGATTCTAGAGGTAAAAAAGGGTATTTCAATAATTTATTAGTTTTTTCAACAAATTTATACCTTGTTTTGTACTTTTTCTCTAAACATTAAATACTTGCTAGAGAAAAATTAGAAAACTTTCAAGACAAAAACAGAAACAGAGGCCACTTTACAAATACCATCTATATTTTTGCTCCACCAAAATAACCACAGAGAACGTTTTGGTTACTCCTTTTCCCTTTTTCTCTGTCTTTATGCCTCTCTCTGTTGCTTTGTCGAGCTGGCAATCAGCTAGGCTGTCAGCAGAACACAGACAGCGAACCCACACTGGGACAATCTGAGGAAAGTTTCATGTAGAGATATTTACAAAGATATGGGTTGGATGTGGGGAAAACAGAAATGACAGTACAGAGAGCAGGAACCTGTTAGTACCTAGAAGCCTAAGGTGATAATGGGAGCAAGAGGTTCCTGGGACCTGGAAGTGGAGAAACTGTGTGAAGATGGCTGCCTGGTCTTTTGGTGGACAGATACAACAGACTCAGAATGGCTTTGTAGGGATGAACCTTGGGGAATAAACTCTTGCACCTCCTGGGCCTCCCACTACTGTCAACCAGTTACCAGTGCTCCTCCTGGACTAACCTGGCTAGAAGCCAGGCTATCTCTGTCCATAAGGCAGGGCCTCCTGGATGGAAGCAGAGATAAAGGGTGACTTTAAAATTTATTGAGAAAATAAGAACACTTCTGAAAGTGAGAAAGAATGAATTACTCATAGTGCCCAAAACCCAGGACAATAAGCATTACCTGTGAAGTAAGGTAAAAAATAAATCTGGAGGAGAAATGGAAGATACGATGTGTTTTCTCATTCTCTCTCTCTCTCTACCCCCCCGCTTCTCACACGTATACGCACTCTTTGCAATTTTATCCTAGTACACACATTTTATATCCTCTTAAATTTAGGTGTTCATTATGAATCACTTTCTGTATATGATTTTCTAAAATATAATTGTAATCATATAATACTCTGTATCATGATTATACCAAAACTGAACTCATCTTTGGATGCTTAAGCAATTTCTGATTTTTCCATTATAATGCTGTGATGAACATCACTGAACATAAATGATTGTATATCTCTAATTGCTTAATAAATATTACTTGAGCAACTAGTACTATGGGCTACCCACTGAAGATGTAAAGATGAGTGCAACATAGATTCTGTAGGTTATAGGCTAGTGGTGGAGACAACTTCCAACAGTAAGCCTCACCAGAGAAAATACAGGACTTCATACACTAAGCAAAGCTGTATCCCCTGTGTGCTGGAGAGAAAGAACAACGTCATGATGCCAGGCCACAGCCTTGGCCTTTACCTCCACTAGCATTTGTTGTCTTTCCTAGGCTCCTGTGGCTCTGGATTCTATTCTATGGGCATCATTCTTTCTGTCCAAAGTTCCTTCATTCCATCCAGCAGTCACCAGGCTACAGTGGGAAGTGGAGGTGTCTTCCTTTTTTCCAGTTCCCTTCACTCAGCAGGAAGCTGAGGGAACAGGCTTGGCTACCCTGGTCCCTTTTGGCTATGCTGGTCTCCTCTGGCTCTGTGTTAAGGAAAGGGGTATTTCTTTTAAGCAGGTAGTGTTTGAAATCAGAAACCCAGGACAGAATAGTGCCTTAGAAAACCCTGTTGCTTGAAGTTAGCTGTGCCAAAGAGTCTGGGAGTGAATTACAGATTGGTAGATTAGGGGCTGGAGGGGTAAGCTGGACAATTGAGGAAGAGCATGTAGAAAAGGGGGAATAATCATTACCTTAACAAATTTGAGAGACACTGGGTTGGACTTATTGTCAGGATGTCTGTGTATGTGTGGGCTGAATTCAAATTACAGAGCTCTAGATGGAGGCCTGGTGCCCAACTCTATACATCCTATCAATGTGAGCTACCTATCAATAACATCTTTATTAGCCTGAGGAGATTTGCTTTCATTTCTTGCCTCCCCCCCCGATCTCATTGCATTATTTCTTGCCTTTGCACACTCATTTCCCTCTGATTTTCCTCTAACTTGCTGCCCACTCCAACTTCCCAATCTGGTTACCTGCTCTGTGTTCTGCCTAGAGTGCTCTTCCTCCAGATCTTTGTACAGCTGGATCCTTACCTAGTAGGTCCAGCTCAAATCCTATTTCTTAGAGTGGTCTTTCCCTATTTCTCAATTCAGTTTAGCCTCCCCTAGACACTCTATCCTAGTACCTTGTGCTATTTTCCAAGTAGAACTTTCACCTACTAAAATTGCCTTGCGTATCTGATGACGTGTTTATCAGGCATCTTCCCTAATGTGTATCTCAGCCCCATAGGGGCTCACCTGTTTGCTGTTGCTCTATCTCTCATGCATGGAAGGGCTCCTGGTGCATACATCATGTTCAGTATCCACCTCTGGATGGAAGAATATGTGGTGAGTTTTGTTTCCACTCTTAGAAGTATGTAGGTTTTCTAGGAAAAGATTTCTTTAATTAGGTAAGCATTTCTTTTAATGATACAAATATAACACAAATTTTCTTTATATGGTTCAGTTCATTCCCATGGGAAGAAAACGATCCTATTTTTTTCTTAAGATTTTTATTTATTTATTTGACAGACAGAGACCACAAGTAGGCAGAGAGGCAGGCAGAGATAGGAAGGGAAGCAGGCTCCCTGCCAAACAGAGAGTCCGATGCGGGGCTCGATCCCACAACCCTGGGATCATGACCTGAGCAGAAGGCAGAGGCTTTAACCCACTTAGCCATCCAGGCGCCTCCAGTCCCATTTTTTTTTAAAGGATATTGATTTATTATCTTTCTGTAGGTAAAACAGTGACACTAACTCGGAAACCAGGATGACTTCTCCCAGAAGCATTATTTGCCTTGGAATTGTATCTTGGGTTAATCCAGTATGGTATAATTTCAAATACCAGTTTTCTAATTTATAAAGAAATTTTAAATTTTAAATATTTAGGCATCTTCCTCCTCCCACACACTCCCGTTTATCCTATTTCATAGCAAGTGGATCAAGGCAAGTGAAAGATGATTAAAAAACATTCTTAGTTGATGGTTGCCTGGGTGGTTCAGTCAGTGGAGTGGCAGACTCTTGATTTCCACTCAGGTCATGATCTCAGGTTCTTGAGATGAGTTTACATGGTTAATTTTTCTTAGTCCAAAAATAATGTGAAATGTTATTCTGTAAGCAGAAGTCACTCAGAGATCATTTACTTAACAATTCTATACAGATGTTTATACTACAGATTGGTAAGTATTGAACAGCATTTATCTAATTAGCAAATATAAAAATTAGAGAATTCTAACAAAAATATAACTCTTGGAGCAATTTTACAACATGAAATGAAATGGACTTTTCTCCCTTGCCCCCTTGTCTTATTTCAGCTAGAGTTTGTTTATTTAGAGAACAATGAGTTGTGTCCTCTCCTTAACTTGTTAACTAATTGAATCCCAGAAAACCATAAAACATTATAAATATGGGATGAATACTTTTAGCCTGAAACAATTATATGTAAGGGTATCTTGAGTTTTGGAAGGACAGGTGCTTTTGATGGTTTTATAAAAGGAGTTGGGATATTCTGCTCTAAGTGTACTCATAATCGATCTCACCATGGGTCTTTGTATTATTCTCTAATGCCACTGCACATCTGGACCGTGGTGATGAAAACTGGTGACATATCTTGGACCATTTCCTATCTTTCCCCTTTATATACCTTTTCATTTTTTTAAGAACCACGCAGATGTACCTCTAAAATCTTTACTGTAACGATAGAGTCGAGAGCTTGGGAGAACCCACCTGGAAAATCCTCTTATTTTTAATATCTTTCCTACCCTCTTTATAGAAAGCTTATAGGTTAGGGAGAACTTAAGTGAAAGTAATAGGGAACTGTAAAAATGGAGAAAGTAGGGCAGCAACAAATCATAATAAAAATACCAAGTGGGAAGAAAGAAGGAGTCAAAAATGTCCATTCAGAAGAATCAATGGTCTATCTTTAAAAATAACTTCGTGGTGAGATTTATTTATCTTAGGGGTTTGGAGTTTTTGCCTTGGTAATCACAGGACAGACTTTTTGTTCCTAAAAACAGGGACACAAGAAAAAACCTATAGGGAAGTTACTGGTGTTCATCATCTATAGAATAAGATAAGCTGAGATTTCATGGCATTCTTCCTTCTTTTTTCTCCTTAGTTGTAGAAAAGCACAAGTTGTTTTCTTATGAATCTGAACTATAGAAAATTTGAAATATCTCCTAGCTAAGTTTAGGTAAGTACTTAAGAAGAACCTAAGGAAAGATAGAACTGAAACCTTGGTCTTCTGGAAAGGGTTTTGATTCATTCATTCATTCATTTCTTCCTTAATATAGTTAAGAACACCAGCTTTGGCATCAGAATGTCTAGGGGTGAATTTTTATCGCTTCTGAGCTTATGCCAAGAAGTTACCCAATCTCTCTGACCTGTTTCCTTATCGGTAAAAGGGAGATTATAAAATCCTCCTCAAAGATTGATGTGAAGATTCAAATAACTACACTTTGCTTAGAAAAAGGTTTTGAAATTAGAAAACACTTAATAAATGCTAGATGATAAATGTCAGGTGATAGGATAGTATATTTTTTATTTAGTTAATTTTTATATTTAATATTATTTATTTTTTAAAATCAGAGTTAATTATTATCATTACTTTCTCCTATTTGTTGAATTTTCTTTTTTGGTCAGACTCTCTGACAGAAGATGGGAATAAAAGATGCATATGAGAGGATTTCCAGTTTCATCAGATTATCATGGGGGCAATGATATCAAACAAAGGAAGGGCCATTGGTCTGTAAAAATGATTTCATGACAGATTAGAGGGGCCTAAGAACCTTCTCCCTGACCAAGACAGAGGCAACAGCTGACGGGCCCAGGACATCATGGAAAATTAGGGACCCTTTAGAGTTCAAGTAATATTTTATCACAATATTCTTTCATTTCTTGACTTTCTTCAGAAAACCCCTAACATATTTTTTACCAGGAATGCATGCACACACATACCCCTATCTATAGCAATGAAACAGGAATTGAGACTAAAATATTTGACAGAAGTATTTTCAAGTTCATAAGGAAGGGTTTTTTCTGAATCTTCTACAGAACATCATCTAACACCTTTCCAAGCCTGTGCATGATCTCATGGCACGTTGTTGTAATTCCCCTACCAGGTTGTGATTTCCCTAAAGGCAAGAAAGGAGCAGTAATATCTTTCAAACACTGGCATCTAGCACAGGGTCCCCCACTCAGTGAATGGTTAATAAAAATTTTGGTTTTCAATTGTACCCTAACAGAACTATACACTAAAATATATAGGCAGATCCATACATGCATTTCTGGTGAAAGAAGCAGGATTAAATTTAGGAACTATTTTGCCTTCTATGTTGCCAGAGCCAAACCCAAAAGACCCTTTGGTAGCTAATGATTTTAACTTTTTTTTTTTTTTTAATTCCTCAGCTGCCATTTGACTATATGCAATGAGAGAGGAACAGACTGAAGTCAGGACTGGGCCAGTATGTGAAAGGAAAAGGAAGGGTCTCAATGCCATGTGAGAAAAAATAAAAGGAAGAGGAAGGGAGTAAGAGAGGAGGAGCTATCATGTAAGGAGCTGTGTCTCTGTCACCAGTTGTCTGTCACTGAGAGAAGAGTTTGCAATGCACAGGATTTCTATAGTTTCAGTCTGTGTGTGACACTGGCCTTCTAGTGAAGTATTAATTCCTGGAACTGATTAATGTTACATTTTATATATTTACATCTATATATACTACATATATATACTATATATACTACAGAATACGTCCTGAATAACTTCACGGTGGTCTTACCTGCCCTTGAGCTTCAACCTTTCAAGGGATTTTTAGATATCCCAGGACAATACTTTTGTTTTAAACAAAATTTAATTTTTTTTCAAAATGCAATACAAAAGATAGAGGTATAAAATAAACAACTGAAACCTTTTCACAACCCCGAACTGGGGATGAGGGATGATGGAAGGCCCTCAGTAGGGTACTTAAGTCTGGAGGAAGAGAACCAGCTTCTTCTCAACTGTACGTGAGTTTTAGATATCATCTGTCAATGCTATGGGCTTCAACACACTTGCCAATGCAGCTAAAACCACCCACATTAGATCTCATAGGCAGAAATACCTGGTTAAAAATATCTAGACATTGGGAACCAGTGTTCTCTTTGATCCTGCCTAATATGAAGACTACAATGTGGTGTTTGGAAGTTCCCTCAAATCTAATGGTCTAATCTCTTCATTCTCACTTCTTTAATTCAGGTCACTGCTATTTCTTGCCTCCTTCAGGACTGGAATTCCAAATTAGTCTCCTCCTTGAGCACTAGATGATTTGCTATACTTTTATATTCTGCCCTAGCAAGTTGCCCAGCCACACCAAAACTCCTTTTAGTTCCCTTGATCTCTCCCAGGGACTGTGTGCTTGCTCTCCTCTCTGCCTGAAAACTTCTTCACCCATCTTTTCCTTCTCCATGTTACACACATCATCACTGTAGACCTCCCTTCACTTTAATATGAAACCATCAAGTTCTTGTTTCTCCTGGAAGCTGACGTCTATGTCTGGGCTTGGTGCTCTTCCTAGGTATTTCCATGGCACCATGAACCATCTTTAACCTTATATCCGCATTTCCTGTCTGCTCACCAGATAATAAATTCACAAGGCAGTGAAGTGTGGGTCTTACTAACTAATACATCCCAAGTCCAGTAAGTTATCAGTAATTATCCCATGATTGAATAAATAAATGGGGGAACAGGTGACTGTTCAAGGTTCAAGAATGTATTTTGTTATAATTATCTTTTGCAGCTTTTATGTTCATGGATAAAAATGCACATAGCTGCTAATGACATTTCTCTTTATATATAATTTTCAAATGGGAACTAAGAAGAAAAAGTCTTATATGAAAGTGTTGCCAAAGGAGTTTATAAATCATTTTCTACAGTTATAAGTGAAAGATGAATTCAAAATATTCTGTAAATAGGATAATACTGTATTCTATTCATATCAGTTGCCCTAGAACACTTCTTACCAACAACCTCTCTTATTTTTGAGAAGTTTCCTGAGTTTTACAGTAAATTATATGGTCATTCTATTTCTGAATGCTTTGGGAACAAAGAGGAGAGGAAGAAGAATTACACACACAAACACAAAGAACTTTTGGAGGCTTTTCTGTATTTTTAAAACTAGAACATGCAAAGAAAGTCAATGATGCACCCCAATCCTAGTTTGTCAGTGACAAAATATAAATTTGCTCAGAGCTTTGCACAATCATGACTGATAATAAAAGGGAAAGAAGTGATTGTATTAGAACTTCTGAAGAAGTTACCCTTAGTTTTTATCAGTTATTCAATGATAAACATTTATGAGTTCTTTTTACTAGGGGAAGTAAGACTATTTTTAATTAACAGTAAAGAGTAATGTTTCCCAGAGTTCTTTTCAAGCGCCTCAAAAAGTGAGTCTTAGATTGTGTTTTGTTTCCCATCTTTTCTTTTGATTGCAGCTGATTGTTAATTAGAAAAAATAAATTCATACAACACATGAATGTATAATAAATAACTAAGTGGCTTTTGGGGAATGTCCTTGATGGTACACATATTAAATTCTGAGAATACCACATTCCCTCAACAAAATTGTTTGAATTCGGTCAATTGCAGAAATGCAGGAGGATTAATTAATTAATTAATTAATTTCTTTTTAAAGATTTTATTTATTTATTTGACAGACAGAGATCACAAATAGGCAGAGAGGGAGGAGAGGAAGCAGGCTCCCGGCTGAGCAGAGAGCCTGATGCAGGGCTCGATCCCAGGACCCTAGGATCATGACCTGAGCCGAAGGCGGAGGCTTTAACCCACTGAGCCACCCAGGTGCCCCAGGAGGATTAATTTAAATCAAGAACTAAAATAATGACTTGGAAACATGAAAGGTTTTGTTTCTATAAGGTCTATTAACCCTTTCCAATGTGTTTATTTCTTGTATCTTTAATGAAAATTTATTTCATTTGAAGAGGGCGACTGTCTTTATAACATGGCTAAAAAGTGCTGTGAATTAGAGGCTTTTTCATAGGGGAAGTCAATTATATGATGCATTGTTCAAGTTGAGTAAGATTACCCCACAGGGAAGTAAGGACTATGTTTTATATATGTTAACCATGAAATTGCCATCCAGATCTTGATATATAAGGCTATGAATGCCACATGACCCTCTTTTCCTAAGACCAGCAGTGTGGCCCTCCCATTTCTCCCTCTTACACTGCCACTTCTTAACCAAAAGTTGAGCCACAGTATAAACCATCTTCTCCACAAGCTGTCAGTTGCTTTCTCTGCTAGCATGGCTTGTGTTCTACTGTCCTCCATATTGCCCTAAATTTGAAGAGGAACACATGTCACTATGATTTTATGCATTAACTTCTCTGAATGGTGATCTACATGCATTAGCTATCACCTTCCTCAGATTTTCATGGTTTTGTAAGTAGAACCTATTTCACCCAGCTCTTGATCAGGTCAGAATCAGTGTCGATGGTATATTACTATCAGGCTAGTATTCCTCTGTAAGCCTGGTACTTGTCAAGCTGGGGTGAATCTCAGTTGCCCATGAATTCACCTGCTTTGATCATCCCCAAATCTCGTCGTATTTGTCCAGACTTGGACCCTTCCTATGTTTTCTGGTTAGCATTCTATTTCCTTGACTGGGATTTGAACTCAGACAATAATTTGCCAGGCCAAAGCTCTGATATTCCGTATAATTCATGCCACTTTCTCCCCAGAGCCCCTTAAAATCCTGATCCTTCATTGGCATCCTGCCCTATATAACAAGCATCAGTCACCATGATAGGGTATTGAGCAGTGCCCCCCCACCCACACTTTGGAACTTCTGTTCCCATACTCCACTCACAGTTGCTAATCTTGTGACTAATACGTTTGGTTGATCTCAATCAAACTTGGTTTTGTCGTGCTCATGAGACCCATTGCTGAGGCTCAGTTTTACACCGAGAACAGCTTTAATAAGATAGTCCTACTTCCTCCTTCCCTTCTGGCTCACTGTTGATATCCCAGCATATCCTTCTTCAAGGCCCCTGATGGGTTCAGACTCCAATAAAACCATACATCAGGTTCAGTTCAACACATTCATTGATCACTTCCTAGTTTGAGCACATCGAGAAGAGGGATGTGGGGATGATGAGATGGCATAGTCTCAGCCCTCCAAGAATTTATGGCATGTGTGCAAGACAGACACCTTAAGAGGTAATTTTAATGTACTGCAAATAAAAAAGAGATTTACCTACCAATTTGGCAACTGCAGTGTAAGCACCTGAGTAATGCTTATTATATTGCACTCACATGGACAGGCTTTGTTCCCTAAACGTCACTCCCAATAGCCTCTCTACATCATATCCTTTTCCTAATTAATATTCCCTATGTATTTCTTTACTTGGCAGAAAACTGCACTTTGATTTCTGCATCTTTGCCACAATGATATCTAACAACATATTCTCTTTGAGAGGGATAATGTCCTCTTTCTTCCATAAAATTTTTCAATTTTTAATTAGTGGAAAATTACCAAATAAAGTACTGTTTAGTGAGGAATGTTCTGTTAGATGACATAAGATTCATTTTTTTTTTTTTATCAGCAAGGAAAGTTTAAATTAGGTGACACTCACTATTAGTAACTTTTATCAAGTGCCCACAGAGTACTAAGAATGTCTCAGAACAAATGCAAAGTCAGTGTTCCTTCCTGTCATATTTACAATGAGATAAGAAGTATATGTAATGATTCGCAAATTTTAGATCTTTAGTTCTTTTCTCCCTTTATCATAATTGCATTTCATAGACTGATTTTATTCATACCCTACAATCATTCATGATATCCATCACTTAGCATTATATCTTCCTCAAGGAAGGGTTGTATCCCTAGTGCCAAATATGATCAAGAAATAGTTGTATAATTTATATTACTGAGATTTGTTATTTTACTACATTTCCACAGTGCTTTTATTTTTATTATCTTTTTAAAGCAAGATTTCTACATACTCATGTAGCTCTTATATATGCTGGGCACTATTCTAAGAGCTTTGCGACTTGTTTAATCCTCACAGCAAGCCCATGAGGGAGGCATACCCAGTTTATAAGGCAGGAAAGCAAGGCACTGAGGTTAAGTTGTATGGAGAGTGGTGGACGCCCTTTCCAGCTGGTGGTGCTGTTGAGTCCACATTCTCAACCACAACAGGAAGCTGTCTCTTAAAAGTAGCTTTAGACACTTCAGGGCTCATTAGCACATCTAAGAAAAGGTTGTGTAAGGGTCGTTTACCCCATTTCCTGCAGTGCATGATCATGTCTTTTCGTTATATTATTTATATTGCTGCAAAGAAAAACAAAGACTTCCCTGATCTCGTAGAGATGGAGAGAATGGCTTTGATTTCTGTTTTCCAGTAACTGGATTGAATTTATTATAGGATTTATCTGCGCTTCCTGCCTTGGCTCCATTGGGTACTACTGTATTGGAATTTCTATTCATTATAATCAAAGTTGTTGAGTTGGGGGCAGCTAAAGGTTTACAGCGGTCGTTTGGGTACTTGTTGGCAGAGCCAAGTTGTAGACAAGCTTACTCATCATTTTTTACCATTACCACTTTCATCCTCACTATTCCCCTTTCCCAACTTTATCTGTAACAGTAATACCATTTCTGGTGGGGGGGCTGTAGTCTTTAATTTTACTAGTAAACATTTCAGTAAAGTTTTGTTGATAAGTGAAGTCATTGGGTATTACTCAAAAGATAACTTCAGGGGGGTTTAAGAAAGGGAAACAAAGGTTTTGCTGCAGAGGGGCCTAAAAATGAACTTGGGTAAAGTAACAATTTTTGTGGGATTGGCCTTGACTTAGCTTTTGAAACAGGCAATTCTCCAAAGTAGGAGATAACAAAGTTATCTCTATTGGAATCAAAATTATCTATTGGAATAACCTGCACATACTAACTCATCTTTTTTCTCCTTTTTAGTTGTGTGATTAATCCAGGGATGGCTTTATAATTGCATGAGCAAGTTCACAGATGGAAAATATGAATTACCTAATAATCAGTGTGGTCATTACTGAATAGTTTCTAACTTGGTTATTCGGTTATTCTGGAAGCTCTACGGGCAATCAAGCAGTTCCCAGATAAACATCTTACTTTCTCTGAAAATGAAATCAGGAAATGTAAGGTCTTCCCCAGTTGAGGTCAAGATACGGTCCTCTTGATTCTCTGACATAATTAAAGTTTCAATTCAGGAAAATCTCTTTTCTTAGCATTATCATAGTGATGTGGGAAATAGAAGAAAAATTATTAAATTTCCTTACCTACTGGCAAGCCCTTAGAACAGGCAGAGTGACTCTCCTCTAGGGACTCAACTACCCTCACCTTGAGGCTTTGCTAAGGGCAAAGGACAATCCTAGCCTGACTGACCCCTATCCCCAACCAGGATCCTGTAAGTCCACTTTAACAATTCCTTCGGAAACTATATCTCTAAACCTCCAAGATAGTGTCGACAATCATTCCCAAGCATATGGCCCACTGATATACATCTGAAGGGTCTCATGAGAAGGCTTTATTACTGTTAATGAATAACCTTTTCCCCAGATAATAGCTAGCCCCTCAAGGTCCTAGAAACCTTGCTTCCAAAATTCCTTAGAGACTTATGCCATCCCTAATCTCCTCCCCAACTTATAAGTATATAATAGACCACTCCTTATATCCCTGGGCAGCAGCTGTTCCTGCCCACAGGTCCTGTCCCTGTGCTTTACTAAACCACCATTTTGCACCAAAGATGTCTCAAGAATTCTTTCTTGGTCTTTGGCTCCAGACCTCACCCCACTGAACCTCACCTATGTTCTAGAACTTCATCAGTAGCATCAAGGAAATCTTTAAAAACTAATATTTCTGGGATACTTGGGTGGCTCAGTTGGTTGGATGACTGCCTTTGGCTCAGGTCATGATCCCGGAGTCCTGGGATTGAGTACCGCATCAGGCTCCCAGCTCCATGGGGAGTCTGCTTCCCTCTCTGACCTTCTCCTCGTTCACGCTCTCTCTTACTGTCTCTCTCTCAAATAAATAAATAAAATCTTTAAAAAAAAAAAAACCTAATACTTCTGCCTATGGAGATAAAAACATAACCTTCTTTGAGTAATCATTATGTACTATTGTAGAATAACATCCCTTGGAAAGAGTTTTAGAGACAAACAGGAGTAAATGCCTTCATTTTTGAAACTGAAGAAATTGGAAAACTGAGACACAGAATTTCAATGTTCTTTAGTATTATTTTTAAAGCATTCTTTACCTTTAAAAAACTTGTAAGACAATGCATTAGATCATCAGTGTCAATAAACTATTTTCAGGTGTCTAGGAAACAAATGAGGTATCTTTTGTAGGGACTTAAGGATTATGCTAACAGGGATATAGATTTGAAAGCCAATATGTATGTGAATATATGTTTCTTTAAGCTTTATGTTCTCACATAATAAACTGAAAGCACAATTTCATTTTCTTTCAAAAAGTATAATAGGCTAAGATAAGGGAACCAAGACAAAAGTCTAGGGGTGAAGATTATTTTGCAATGTAGGAAAATATTTGGTAGACTGTAGTTTTCTACAATGTCCCGTGTTACTAAGGGGCTATAAGATTGATTTGCTTTTGTCCGTAGCTAATGTTAATCGACATTTTAACAGGATGCTCTCTTTGTGAAATCATCTTATGGCACTACTTTCAACATCAGCGTCTATCACAAAATACGTTTCAACTGTTTTGCAAACAAACTTTCTTCCAATTAATAATTAAACAGAGGAACAGCTTGTGGTATATGCTTGGAACTAACTTTACTATATATAGTTGGAAATGACAAGCACACATGAAGATGTGACTGAAGCCGGGTAACATTTAAATATTCAGTTTTTCCTCTGTTACCTTGACTAGAGTAAAGTTAGTTCCCAAGGTAAAAACTAAGTGGTCTGCCGGCATATGGTATAACCTCCATTTGAGTGCTAAAAGCTGGATACTGTTTTTGTGAAACAGATGTTGTTGAGTGCAGCAATGCACAACTGACTCTAGCTAACAGCTGGGAATCCTTCGTGACCCATATAGCGAGAAATAAACATGGTCCTATGCTTGGCAAAAGTGTAAGAAAGCAAATTTCCATTTGTTAAGCGCTTATCAAAATGAAGAATAAATGTTTTTAGCCATAAACTGATTTTATTCACCAGAGTAATCTTTCCAGCAGCTTATGTGATGGCCTCATAATATTACAGGCACCCTTTGCCAGATGAAGGCTGCAGTTGCACTGACATATAGTACAGATGGAAAATAAACATCTGCCTCAATCAGAAGAGAAGACCAAGGACAAGGTTGACGAATATTATCTGGCATGACTATCTTTGCAGGGAAGCATATAAATGCTACAGGACCAAAACCACTGGCATCGTCTGGTGTTGTCCTTATGTGGTTACTGACCATGAAGAGAGATGATTAGTATGCGCTCTCCAAGGAGGAGTGGTGCAGATGCTCGGGATGATATGATTCCAACTCTCCAGGATCTGCCTTGCTGTAGCCACACCATGCGAGTCACAGAGCCATTCCATTTTATTTTATTTTTTTCATGGTTCGGCTGCATTTATTGTCTGCAAAGTTTCTCTTCTTGTTGTTGAATGCCATGAATAAGGGGAGGAGGGGGATAAAGAAGAGGAACTCATTTGGAAAAGATGAAAAACATCTTTTTTCTGTAGTCGTGGGAAAATGTCAACAAATCCTCCTAATCCAAGTCCACATCAAATACTTTTCTTCAGATGAGGACTAAACCCCAACATTTTGATTGTGTAACACTATATTTTATTACATGGTCCAACTTCACCTTTGGCAGAATCCAAGTGGGATAACATATGTTCTGTGAGAAACGCTCTCTCTCTCTCTCTCACACACACACATCCTGCACTCCTAGCACTGAGTTCCTTTTGTCCTCATTGCAACCAAATGATTCATGTGGCACAAATAATATGACAGATGTAGCTTTAAAAATTCAGTTTTACTGCGAGTGTCTTTTTGACTGAACCTTCTTTCATTTTCTGGTATCTCTTGCGACCATATGGAGTTTAGATGGCAATGAATTCCCTTCTACTAACTCAAATCCTTTTCTGCACCTGGCTACAATTTTGGATAAGGAGGTGAAGAAAAGGGAAAAAGTGTCAGGCTTAATATACAGGATTATGAGTAAAGAATACTTTTACCTTTTTGTGAAAAGACAATTTCATTGCTATGGTTTTGTTAAAGTTCTGTTTTTTAAATGATGTGGTGTAGATTCTATTTATGGATTTTTAATTTTTTTCTTTCCCTTGAATAATAAAGCAAAAGAGTCTTGCTTAGACTCTGATAATCTGATTAAAGCAGAATAAAGAATATCTGAACTCTGTTTACTTCAGATTCTATGAGTTGAAATCTCAGAAATTACTACTAAAAATAGCAAACATTTGTTGAGTGTTTACTATATACCAAAAGTTGCACTTAGTTATATGTGTACTAACACATTTAATCTTTACAAAAATCCCGAGTTAGACATTGTTATTATTATTCCCATTTTGTAGAAGAGGAAATTGAGGTACAGAGAGGTTAAGCAATTTGCCCGAAGTTACACAGCTCACAGTAGTAGAACAGCATTTGAACTGAAGGTTCTGGTGCAAAAGTCCATGCTCTTGACCATGATGCTGTGAGTAGTCTAATACATTAAAGCTCACTGTACCGAATATCAAGGTATTGACTTTATTAATATGAACTGTATTTGATATGATATTTTAAAAGATGTCTCATTTAATTATTACAAATAAGTTAGATTTACTCATTTCCAAAAGCAATTTATGATTATTATAAAGTCAAATAATACAGAAATGTGTAATATTCTCATCTCCTTTCAAATCAACCCTCTTGTGGTGACAAATGTAGTTAGTTGTATATTTCATGCCTTTTTTCTGTGTTAATAATTTCTCTCTCTCCCTTTTTTCCCTCTTTTGTTCTTTCTTTTTTAACTCCCCAAAGGTATCATACTGTATCTATTATTCTGCAATTTAAAAGCACAATATTCCATAGTGTGTATTTATATAATATGTGTGTATATATACAAACACATTATATATAGTATGCATCCCCTAATGGTCAGTTAGTCCTTTATTTTTAATAATTAATTTGGTGGTTTTCCCTAATCCAAACAATGATGTAATAGACATGCTTATACTTATGTCTCCGTGTGTTGTCAGTTAACATATGTATCAAAATTCCAAGAACAGGTAATTATAGTCAAGAGGTGTGTACACTTTTTTATTTGGTAAATTAAAAAAAAAATTTTAAGCACAAAAAAAATTTGACCTGTAGGTATACACTTATTTGTAATGAACTACACAGTTAACTGGTTTTTTTTTTCCAGTCAGCTTTATTAAGCTATAATTTACATACAATAAAATTCACTTGTTCAAGTATACAGTTCTATGAACTTTGATGTGTGCCTAAGTTGTTCAATTACCATCACAATCAAGGTTGTTCCATCAAGCCAAAACTTCCCTCATGGGCCTTTGAGCTCAACCCCCTTCCCACCTCCAGGTATCTGTCCTTATAATTTTGCCATTTTCAGAACATCATATGAATGGAGTCTAACATTCTGTGGCTTTTGGATTTAGCATAATGCATTTGAAATTGATTCCTGTTGTTGTTCATATTAATAGTATTCTCCTTTTTATTGCTCTGTGATAAATAATTGTGTAGTTGTACCACAATTTGTTTATTCACCACCAAAGGGCATTTGGGTTGTTCTCAGATTTACTGTTTATGAATAAAGCTGCTATATTTGCCAAAAGGATTTTGCATATGAGCTTTAGTTTTCATTTCTCTTGGGAAAACACTTATGAATGGAATTTCTTGATCATATGGCAGATATATGTTTAAATTTATGAGAAAGTGTCACACTGTATTCCAAAGTGACCATACCATTTTGCATTCCAAATAGAACTGAGTTTTAGTGCTGTATATTCTTACAGGTACTTGGTATGGTCAGCTATTGTTATTTATATTTAAAGTTTTAATCATTCTGATGGGTACGTAGTGGGATCTCACTGTGATTTTAACATGCATTTTCTTAATAACTAATAATGTTAACCATATTTTCATGTGGTATTTCTGCCACTTGTATCTCTTTGGTAATATATCTGTTTAAATCTTTTGTCATTTTTTAATTAGATTGTTTTCTTGTTTTGGTTGATCGAGGCTTTTTATACATTCTGATGCCAATCTTTAATCAGATAATGTGTAAATACATTCTTCTTTTCTGTGACTTATCTTTCTATTCTTTCAAAGATCTGAAGTTGTTAGTTTCAATGAAATCAAATGTGTCAATTGTTCTTTTTTGGATTATGATTTTAGTGATTTATCTAAGAAATATTTGCCTAAATCAATGGTTTTCTTCTATGTCTTTTCTAAAATGTTTATAATTTTAGATTTAGTTTAGTTTAGATATAGTTTGGATTAGATCTAAATTTTATATTTCAATCTTATGACCCATTATGAGTTAATTTTTTTTTATGGTGAAGGTATGCTTTTTATGTATCTGTTGAAATAAATAGGCTGTGGCATGGTGGATTACACGGGTTGATTTTTTGAATGGTGAACCAGCCTTGCATTCCTGAGATAAATTCCACCTGATTATTATGTGTTATCCTATTTTTATAGATTCAATTCAACAACATTGTGTTGAGAATTTTTGCATCAGTACTCACAAGGGATATTGGTCTGTAGTTTTATTATTGTTGTTTTCATAATATCTTTGTCTGGGTTTAATATCAGAGTAATGCTGGCTTCATAAAATGAGTTGGGAAGTGTTCCTGCCACTCTTATTGTTTGGTAAAGTTTTAGAATATTGATTTTTTTCTTTAAATGTTTCATAGAATTTACCAGTGAAGTTATCTGGGTCTGAATTTTTTTTTTTTTTTGGAAGGTATAGGAGTATTCAGGTTATTTATTTTTTTTAATGAACTTTAGTAATTTTGTCTTTTAGGAAATTTGTGCATTTCATCTATGTTGAAATTTTGTGTAATATTTTCTTATTGTCTTTATCATGTTATAGAGATAATCTCCACATTCACTCCTCAAATTGATAAGTTGTGTTTTCTCTTTTTATCTTGGCGGGTTTGGCTATATCTTTATCAATTTCATTGATCTTGTCAAAAACCAGTTTTTGGTTACTTTTTTTTTTCCTATTTACTGTCCATTATCAGTTTTATTTATTTCTTCTTTTGTCTTTATTTTTCCTTTATTTTGATTATTTTGGGGTAATTTGTTTTTTTTTCTGCTTTCTCAAGGTGGAATCTCAGATATTGAGTTGAGAACCTTCTTACCAGTTCTCACTCAGCATCTCCACATAGATACTAAGTCTTTTGCAGATAATATGAGAAGATAGAGCTGGAAGACACAAATAATCATAGATTTTATAGTAAACACCCATATTCAAATAAATATTCAAATTCCAAAGCTTAAATTAAATCACCAAATAGTTGTTTCTTGATTTTTAGCCCTCTGAAGGCAAGTCTTTGTTTCTTCAGATTCCCTATAGTGAAGACTATGATGTATTATTTATAAATAAATAATGAGAAATGTTTAACATATAAAAACTAAAACATAAAAGGAGGAATTTCCTTTGTTTCTTGAGAAAAATTGGTCCTCCTAGTTGTATTTGTGATGAACCAGTAAAATAGCATCTGAAAAAAATTCACTAATCCCTCTCACCATTTCTTCTCAGAGGAAGGAAGACCCTCCTCTGTTCTCTATTTTTCTCCTATCAGGCTTAGATAAATTTTCTTCAGTCTGGAGTGGTCTTTCCTGGGTAGGACTGAGTGATGCTAAGACCTTTGTGTTCCTTCCAGCCATACCAGTCTTAAGCAATTAAATAATAAAGAGAAAAGATCCTTCTTTCATGTGCAGTACAAACTTTGCATGTAAACAAGGTGGAGTAATTACTTCTGAAAATTAGTAGACTCATTGTAAATGCCTTTTAGGCATCTCTTAGAATTCCACAAGTGTTAAATATTTATTATTAGTATGTTCTCTAACTTTGAGCCTAAAGAGAATTTTTTTCCAACGTGTGCTCATCATGGTAACTTGTCAGATGAAAACTCTATATATTGTTCTTTAAAGAGAAAACATGATTGGTGCTTTACAAATTAAAATCCTCATAGTTTTCTTCTTTCCCTAGGCTTTCTATGAAACAACCTACTTAATTAAAAAGAAAAACAAAAACACACAAAAAACACAAACCAAAACCTAAAACAAAACCAAGCAAGCACACACATATACACACACAATCAGATTTCATTGCTGTAGATCAAAGATCTAGCTGTGTTCAGGGAGTCAGGTAATCTACTAAACTGCTTTGTTTTTCGCCTTTCTTACCCAAGAATTTACTTCATTGGGATGTTCTCATAATTCTAAGATCCTTAAAAATCTTAAATTCTTAAAAACCTTAAGAAAATTCTATCCTAAAAAATACTAAAATTAAAATTTCATTTTTCTAACTCTTTACCTTGCTAGTCTGAGTCTTCACTAAGGTATAACATTCTACCACTGAAAGATAATTCCATTTATCTAAGAGAGTAACCTCCAATAAATCATATGTGCTTAGGGGGTAGACAAGACATTCTTCTTTTTTTGGTCATTAGCATGTTCATATGAATAAATTTAATCAGTTTTCCTCCTTGTGTTAATATAATTAGAAAGAGGTCTTCTTCAGGACTATGAAGCCACTGAGGCTCGTTGAGTAGAGGAAATATGGAAAAATAAGACCATGATTCAGAGTTATATCTAGGAAGACTAAGCCACTACAGAGCTACAGTAAAGGAGCCTGGGTAGCCTGGGACCATGTGATGGCATTTGTCATTCCAGTGGGTGAGAAATGACAGGTAAGTATGAGGATCATGAAAAAAGAGCCATTGGTGGTGACAAATTTTGCTTTTGTCATTCATAAGACCAACTCTGAAGATTAACATTTGAATTCAAGTTTTCTCATACTAGAGTGCAGATATATAATGCCAAATATTTATAAATATTCTTTACTTTGATAATTATTTTTAGTGACATGGTTTGGATCTTAAAACTGAAATACATCACTTGAATGCATGGCAATTAATTCTGAGGTCCCAATTCCATAGGGGGATGGAGAATATTGCTGAGAACTTTGCAAACAAAAAATGGCACTGTAATTTTTCAAGGGCAGAATAAGAGGATTCAAAAAAGCATTGGTAATGACTTCTTGTTCAATGGACGTACTGGGTTGATCCTGTAAACCACTCTTTCTGACATACTGTTCTCTCTAGCACCATTAACTTCTCTCTTTCATAGTAAGCCTCCTCTGCACTGTTACTTTCCACATTCCATTTGACTTCTATCATTCACTGAAGAATGTTTTTTGTTTTTGTTTTTTGCCTCCACCCCTCTCCTGAATCTGCCTCAACCAAGGAAGAACCTTCAAACCAGGAAACCAGTGGATACGAGAAACTTCCTCATTAGACTTCTCTGGTACATTGACCCTGTTGGCTAGCCAGGCGTTGGTGCTGGTAGAAGGGAGAATTCTCTCTAGTCCTGTTTGAGACTCCATCTTAGGCAGTTATGTCCCTTGAGCAGGTGAACCTGGGCCTTAGGGTGTGGGCCTTCTCAGGATCCTGCTCCTTCTCCAGTGATGGTCCTCTAATGATTTGAACTCATGATACTTTCTTGCCTTTCCCTCAGGGGTAGAAGAGTTTTATTTTCTGTTCCCTTCTTGTAGCTTTCATGAATATTCACTTGTGTCCTGTTAGTAATATGTTCTTTCATCAGTGGCTTAAGGGTTTTTTTGTTTCATTTTTGTTTTTATTTTGTTGTTGTTGTTGTTGTTTTGTATGGGAGAAAAGATAGAAGGACCAGAGCAGCTTTGTGACTTTTCCAAAAACAGTAGTTTCTATTCTCCTCTTCTAGACCTCTACACAAGAGGCTTTCTCTGGTTTCTTTCCCTGTTCCCAATCCTTTAAGTATGTGGTGGAGTCTGTGGGGAAAGAACCTGCCAATGAGTTAAGCCTTTCCCTGTGTTTGTGGCTCCCATGGGTTCCATACTTTCATGCTAGCTTACACTCAGCATTTAGCACTTTGTTAAAAAATTTACCTAATTTTTATTTCCTTGTATAATGTATATCATATATATATACATATATATACATATATATATATCTATATATATAGAGAGAGGTATCTATATCTATATCTATATCTATATCTAATCTTCTATAATGTATAATCCCCTGTGTGTTTTCTAGATAAGCAAGTCTCACCCCATCTTTTTCTGGAGGTAATTTTCTCCCTAGACTTCAGGCTAATTCATTGTCCTGTGACCTCAGCTCTCTAGTATGTTTTGTAGATTATTGGTCTTTTTCTTTTGTAAGGATGAGAAGACACTCTTTTTGGCTTTCTACATCCAAAGTGGAAGCCAGAAGTCTTGCCTTCATTTCTGAAGGACATTTTTGATGGCTATAGAGATCTAAGTTGACAGGTTTTCAGTCCCTATTTTAAAGATGTTGATACATTGTCTTGAGGCTTGTGTGGTTTATGATGTAAATTCTGCTGCCATTCTTTTGCTCCTTTGTAAATTTGTATTTAAGATTTTCTCTTTATTGCTGATATTCTACAATTTGATTATAGGATGTTTTTGTGTAACTTTCTTCATCTTTGCTTGGACTTCGTTAAGTTTCTTGTATCTGTGAGTTAATTTTCATCAAAATTTGAAAATTATCTACCATTATTTTTAGGCTTTTTTTTCCTGCCTTTTCTTCTCTTTGCCTTTTGGAATTCAAATTACATGTATTTTAATCATTTGGCATTTTTAACTGCAGTTTCACATTTCTTTCTTTTTTCTGTTGACTATTTTTAGTAGTATTTTTCTGAGTCTCATTTTATAAAGTTTCTATTGCTGTGTCTTCTAAATCACTAATTATTTCTTCTGCAGTGTCTAACTGCTTTTAATCTTAGGGAGTTTTCACTTTCAAGTTATTTTATTTTTCACTGTAGAAGTCTCTTTTATATATTCTATTATTCTTCTCATGTTCATGATTTCCTGTTTTTTTTTTTTAAATATAGAGAGCATATCTGAGATAGTGGATTTAATACTATCTGAGAGTGTTACATAGTGTCTGATAATGCTTTCAATCTGCCATTTCTGTGTCTATTTTTATTGATTAATTTATCTCCTCCTGGTTTTGAGTTCTATTTTTCTGCTTTTTTTTGCATGAATAAAGTTTCTTTAATTAGATGTTAGTCATTGTAAATTTTATGATTTGTATTTCCTTAAATATTGTTGGGCTTTGTTCTGGGCATAGTTAACATTACTTGGAAACAGTCTGTTTTTTTTTAAGGTATGCTTTTAATATTTTATGAGGCATATTCAGAGCCCCACTCCCGAGGCAATATCCTTCTAGACACGACTTGATTTTTCTTATGTTTGGAGGTCTTTTCACTCTGGCTGATTGGAACACAGACTTCCCAACTCACGCTAACTCCAGATGTTGTTGCACGTATTCCCTTTCTTCCTTGTACTTCTTTTACCAACCTCTGCTACTATCTTCTCATGTATATGCAGAGCAGTGCTAAGTCAAACACTCAAGAGAAACCCTCTGACGATCTTGGAACCTATCACAATGCAGTTCTTTCTCTGAGTTCCCCTCCCCACAAAAATTTTAGCAATTTTGGCCTTCCTAAAATTCCTGAAATTCCACCTGTGGCTCTTTTATTCAGCCAGACTTCTGGGCTTTGACTGGGTTTCCGTTTGTACAGAGACCTGGGAAGTTAACTTGGACAGCTGTAATTCTCACCTAATTTGTTTCCTTTTCTCAGGTATCAGTGTTTTGATCTCTTACCAATTACCTGAAAATTACTATTCCGTGTATTCTGTCTATATTTGTAGTTGTTTAAGGTGTGAGGGAAAAATCCAGTTTCTGTTAGCACATCATGGCCAGAAGAGAAAGTCTTCCTAAGCCTGTTCCATGTTATACTGCAATTCAGAACCTTGGTTTAATCCAAACATCTGCCTTCTCTACTTCTATTTCTGAGATGCTAGGGGGCTGCTGGAGGAAATCACATAAATGTGAGCAATGGTGACATTATATTTTTATGGCTCTCAATTTCAGCTGCCTTCTCAGCACCATTTCCCATTACAGCTATTTCAAATGCTTGCCAACCTCTTCAAGTCCCCAACCCCAACATCTAGAATCTTTCTCTAAGCAAATTAACCTCTTTTATATGCTACAGAGGAGATTAAGGGTATCTTAATGGAAATTCCTTAAATCTCCCATCATTATGCCTAAAAACACATCTATTTCTACTTCTGTTTTTAATTCTAATCTTTTAGGGAGATGTATTCTTTTCCTGTATAGACCAAGTCCTTCTTCAGTACTCATTATATATTTTTTAACTCTTTTCTGTATAATCTTGATCATTGCTTCTTTTCTATATTGTGTTTCTTTTGCTGTATTTTTTTTGTTGTACCTTTATTATTTTGTCTGATAACACGATTATTGCAAAAGATTAAAACTTTATGGGAGAGTTAAAGTCATTCTCCACATATATAAAAAAATTACTCACTAATTTTAAAAGTTTGCTATTGCTATAGTTTTCTGCAAGTAGTCTCTTGAGGGACATCCTCCATAACCTTGTGAATGTGGCTGACAGAGACCACTATGCAGAAAACTGCTGTCCTTTGAATAACCAGTTCAGACCTCAGCCAATTGTTCTCCTGTACTCAGAATCCTCCAATGACATCCTCTTCTTTGCAGAGTAATTCTAAAAATGGCCTCAGAGACCCTGAATGAACTAGACTTTTCTATTTCTCATCCCCTATTACCTATCTCTTTTAATTTCATCCTAGCCTCACTGGCTTGTTTATGTCCCTTGTATAAGTAACACATCCTGCATATTTGTCTCTGCTATTCTCTCAGTCTGCAATCCTCTTTCCTAGATATCCATGTGGCTCATATTCTTTCTCGTTTTGGGTGCCTCCTCAAAATTCATCTTACCAGACCTTCAATGACTACTTTGCATAAAATAGCAATACTCCTATTTTGCCCCTGCACTCCTGGCAGTATTTCGTTACCTAGCCCTTAGTTTCACCAATATAGTAAGTTTATTTGTTTATTGATTATTTTACTCCTCTAATCTGCAAGCTCCATGAAGGCAAGGATGTGTGTATTTTTGGTTCACTGTTATATCAAAGGTACCTTGAAAAGTAGTTTTCATAGAAGAAGGACTCAAAAAATATTTGTTGAATAAATTCTTTGTACCTCTCTTCTGTCTATATTCCATGGTTTCCTGGAACACAAACACTTACATGGTAAGGTTTTAATTTGTTTCAGTGATCAGCTAGGACAATCTCCACAAATCTTGGGATTCTTGTTTTCAGCTTTGCTTATGAGCTCATATTCACTATTTTCTTGAGGTAATTTTATTTCAGGAGATTTCCCTGACATAGGTTTTGATGAGGCAGCTCTGGTCCATCTCATTACATCTAGGTACCTTCAGCTCTCAGGGAGCAGATCTGAATATTGTGCAACTATTGACCTAACATACAACTGTGTTTGTCTACCAGGATATGATAACCTTAACGGAATTAAAGACAACTCTATATTTGCCTAAGAGATACTTAAGCAACTCCCTAAATAAAAGTAATTTAGAAAAAAAAAAATAACCTGTTATCTGCTACTACATATGTATGTATACATTTTTAATTGATGTAAGTTGGTTTATAATTATTTACTGTTCTTCACTCAACCTGTTTTCCTTACTTAATAATCTATTATTATCATTTTCCCATGTCAGTACATAAATAGTTGATATACTCTCATTCATGTTTGCAAAGCTGTCATTTTTAAACTCATTGATTTCAATTTATGACTCTTTTAACATCAGTGGAGGAAACATCCTTTTAGGTTCACCTATAAACTATTATTTCCTGAAGGAATTATGAGCAGTGTAATCTCTTGACCAAAATGTGTAAACATTTAAGTTTAGTTTTATTGCCAGATTTCCTACAGAAAAATACACAAATTTATACTCACACCAGTAAAGTAAATTACTTCATAGCTTCCCATATTTTCATAATCACTAGGCATTATTGCTTTTCAATCTTTTTAGATCTAATATGGAAGATATTGTATCTCATTTTTATTTTGCATATCTTTGATTAACAGTTAAGGTTAGACATGTTTCTTATTTATATTATCCATTTATATTTTTTCTATAAATTTCATCTTCATGATTCTAATTTTTCTAAGAAGATTCACTTTTTAAGATACAACTAAAATTTGTAAGATTTCATGTATATAAAATCAAGCCTGTTATTCAAATCATCTGTATGTTTATTTATTGATTAATTTTTGATCTACCAAATTCTAGAATTTTTTAAAGTGTTCCACTACCACCATGGTTTTCTGCAATTCTCCTTATATTTTTAACACCTTTTGCTTTAGTATTAGAATGCAATGTTGTTGGATATACAAAGGTTAATGACTTTTGTGTATATTTGATGGGTCTTAATTCCTTGGCTGAATAATTTCTATTTAGTTGTTAAACATTTTTGTTCCTGAATGTGACATATCTTTTAGTTTGTCTTCAGAAGTTAGGGCTTTGCTAAGGTGTTGGCTTCAACATGTCTTGTCTTTTTTTTTTTTTTTTTTTTTCTTTCTTAATTTGCTTCTTTTCAATTTCCTTGTTATCATGGAAGGCAGTTCGGGAAAGTGTGTTTTCTTCTTTCTTGGATTTTCTGTTTTCCATTTTAACTAGTTCTTTCTAATAATCTTGCTAAAGTTAATTTTAATTAAATAAAAATAGCAGGGAAACTAAAATAATTCTCCTCACCCAGTTTCTTGCTTAAACACTCTGCTAGTCCTCACTTTGAATTTTTTTTTGTCTTTTCATAGTTGAGGTACACAAAAGATAGTGTTTAAACTTCCCAATTCCTCACATTCACCTTTTTGTTGTATTTCTTTCTAAAATCTTGGCTCCTTCCTCACCTCACTATGGAATCTGCTCAGGCAAAGTTACCAATATACCTAAATTGCTACACCCCATCCATTCTTTGTCAAGTCTTGTATTATTTGATCTCTTCTGCATTTAAAATTATTTAACTCTCTTGTAGAAATATTTTCATCCTTTGACTTTTATGACATACTTCTTGCACTCATTTGTCCAAGTCCTACTTGGACTCATTTTGTTTGTTTTTTGTGGTTGTTGGTTTGTTTGTTTTGCTCTGTACATTTTTTACACACAGAAGTTTATCTGCATTCATAACTCCAACATCTACCTGTATCCTAAATTCAATATATGTAGAATGCTGGATAGTTTATGTAGATATCCCCCCAAAATCTAAGAGAACACATGTACAACTGAATTCATTGCCTTGCTTTAATTTTTTTAATTCAGATCTCTAAATAGCACCTGAAAGCCTTTGTTACATCTATTAGATTCTAGGTTGGTCTCCTTCTACTAGATCAATTATATTCAAATGAGAACCTAAATGATATGAGGATCCATAGTGTGTCAGACTTGTTTATCTATCTATCTATCTATCTATCTATCTATTTATTTATTTTTGAGAGAGGGAGAGAGAGAATGCCCAAGTGAGTGGCAGGAGGGGGGTAGAGGGAGAGGGAGAGAGAATCCCAAGCAGGCTTCAGGCCCAGCATGAAGCCCCATGCAGGCTTTATCTCACAATCGTGAGATAAAGACCTGAGCTAAAATCAAGATTCAGTTGCTTAACCAACTGAGCCACCTGGCATCACCATAGTGTTTCAGACGTTTAAGAAGGTTATACCTCTAAATTAAAATTCACTTCTGGAATATCTTGCCCATGTGATAAATGTGGAAACAGCAAAAATAATGGGGAGAGCTAATGTCTTGGATTGCAAACCCTTAAATGTAAGAACTAAGTGTTATTAACCTTTTGAAACCAGAATAGTACCTGAAGCATATTAAGTAGCCAATATATGATTAAATCAATTTGAACTCACTTTTTGTTGAGATTTACTTATAGCTGGAGACTTGGATGAATAGTAGAAGAAAGAGACCAACATTTGTCATGGATAATCCTAACTCTACACCTCAGTAAGTTGGAAGTTTTCTATTAAATTGAAATTTTATGCTAACTTGGATGATTGCAGGACAAAAATATTGAAATCCAAGAAAATGTTAACATTTCTATTAATTTATATAATTTTGCTTTGGCAAAGAATCAAATTTATTGGCACATTTAACTTGTAGATATGTTAACTTTATTATTTGGCATGCAAAAATATGTCATGTTTTTGACCCTAGTGTTTCTGCTTCCTCTTTAAACACTGTTGATTCTTTTATTGAATGCCCTAAAAGGTTCTGCCAGTTTTAAACCCAGGAGGCTGGTACCCCATCTGTTTAACTGGAAACCATCTAATTCAAACAGGCACTTCTCTTCTTAGGAGGTATTTCCAATGCTCTATGAAACCAAAACTTTTCATTCTGTGATGCATATATATCTCTCGATCTGACAATGTGTTGAACACATTGAGGTAAATGCCCAGATGTCCTTGCCACCATAAAGTTTGGCTAAATTCCGGCCAACCCCCAACAATAGAGTTCTAGAAAAGAGCAAGTCACCCACAAAGAAAGAGCCTATATGGATCTGGAATCTGATTTGGTTCAAATCCACATTACTCACAACTTACTGTGAGCTAAAGGGAATCTTACAGGTTTAGATCACATCCAAACCAGCCCATGAGACTAGATCAACTTGTTTCAGAGCCTTAAGCTCTTAAATGTGACTACTGTCACAATAAAAAATGAACCTACAGAATGATAGAAAATTTGATTGATTTTCCAGAATTATAATATATTGAATATTCTTATCATGTGAAACTTCTGGAGAACCTCTATTTGAAGATTGAGGGTATTTAATTTAAGCCATTAATACAGACTACCAAAAATATTTGTTTTTCATAGAGATTATGAATATTGCATATAATACTTTTATTTTTTATTTTGATAAATTATCTCTGGTGTCTGGCATTGCTGCATTATTTTTGGACTGAATACAATGTGCCAAAATATACTATGGCTAAATGCTCCAGTTCCTCTGAATGTCTACTACTTTTTAATTCAATTCCTTGATTTGCGATTTGTTACTGGAGACGAGAACAATGGGTAGTCATTACTAGTTTCATAGAAATATGGCTTCTTATTGTCAAAACATACTTCTTTCCTATCTATATTATTGTTTCTTACCGTTACATTAAGATTCCCCTTCACCATAGAGTCACTTTTTTATAAATGGAAAGAAAGAGTCCAAAAATAATCTTGTAATCTTTTCCTCCTTTATTTTTCTTAATACATTCTATATCCTTTGTATTTTTCTAGTCTTCATTTTATTCAATTCTAATATTTTGTTCTCTTTTTTAAAGATTCTATTTATTTATTTATTTATTTATCAGAGAGAGGGAGAGAATGTGCGCACAAGCAGGAGGAATGGCAGAGAGAGGGATAAGCAGGCTCCTCTCTGAGCAAGAAGCCCAATGCAGAACTCGATCCCAGGACCCTGGGTTCATGACCTGAGTCAAAAGCAGATGCTTAACCAACTGAGCCATCCAGATGTCCCTAACATTTTGTTTTCTTAATGCTTATTTTATCTTATACTTCATTTACACTTTTTCTAAATATTGTCACCTTAAAAATGATTTTTCTAACGCCTTGATCTTCACTTATTTTTTCCAGGTCTCTTTTTCTGTGATACTTTTATTTTTTCCTCTATGGTTTTCAGTTTTTTGCCCAGTAAGTGGTACATATTAGATTCCTTGGAGGTCAAGTAGGTAAGTTTTTATTTTTAAAAACACTTATTTTAATGAGAGAGATCTGTGACTTTCCAGGCCATGCTACTGTTTTTTTTCATCTTTGACTCAAGTATGACCTGAATGTCACAGTAGTTTAGATAATTTGCCTTACCATCTGGAATTCCCAGTCTTGTAGAAGAGATCAAGAAGATGTGTGAATACTAAAGTGAAGAGAAGTACCACATTCACTAAGACCTAAGCAGTTGGTTTTGTCTGAATAGAGAAATAACAGGTGGAGTTAAACAGAAATTTATATAGAACTGCCTCCTCCCCTCACCATGGTACTGCAAAAAGTTTGATATCCTGTTATTAAGGCTCTCCAACATTCAACTGTGTCCACCATGGATTATGCCTAAAAATCCAAGCTGTTCTTTTGTCTTTCTGTTTTGTTCAACTCTCATAGCACCATTAATCTTAAAAAGATGTTCTTAACAAACTCTGGTAACTTTTATCAGTAAGGAAATTCAGTCTTATTAGGTGGCAAATAATCTATATAAAAAAGAATAAAGCATGAGTGTTAGAATGCCAACAGTCGTCTCCTTATTTCTCTCAATGTCTCTCTCAAGCACACACACACACACATACACACACACACACACAGAGAAAAATTTAAGTATCTCTGAATACATGACTTATTCATTCACCTTTTTTGATAATGGAGCACCTTCATTTGCTCAACACTGTTTAAGCATTGGGCACAAAATTATAAATATAACTGAACGTAAAATTATTGTGTGGGTGTTTTATTCATATTTTTCTTTAAATTAAAAAAATTTGTCGGGACGCCTGGGTGGCTCAGTTGGTTAAGCAGCTGCCTTCGGCTCAGGTCATGATCCCAGCGACCTGGGATCGAGTCCCACATCGGGATCCTTGCTTCGCAGGGAGCCTGCTTCTCCCTCTGACTCTGCCTGCCACTCTGCCTGTGCTCGCTCTTGCTCTCGCTCTCTCTCTGACAAATAAATAAATAAAATCTTTAAAAAAAAATTTGTCACTATGGCTTGTAATATTTCATCATATCCATTGTTATGTACATAAAATAAAATAAAATAAATTAAATTAACAATATGAAAACTCAGATCTTACCTGGAAAGCAAACCCAAACTTTTACTTTAATAAAACTACTAAAATACAATTGAATATTAGAAGTGAATAAAAAAGGGACATCTGCATGGCTCAGTCTGGTAAGCAGCCAACTTTTGATCTCAGCTTAGGGGCTTGATCTTGGGGTTGTGAGTTCAAGCCCCCACATTGGACTGCATGCTGGGTTTGGAGCCTACTTTAAAAAAAAAAAAAAGTGAGTAAAAAATCTAGCAATGTTCTTGGTGCACAGAAAGCAGTTAATAAATATCTATTTTTTCTATTATATTATTGTGTTTGTTATAAAACGTAAACTTTTTAAGTAAAAAAGTTTAGCAACTATTTTGTGTTATTCATTAATTAAAAGATTAATCTTTTCTTTTTCCTAAGATATTTAAAAATCCTAATTATAGGAAAAAGAATTAAGATTTACTGAATTTAATGCCTACTTATTCTACTAAAATAGTCATATGTGGGTGTACAAGTTTTGAAAGTTTTGGAACTGCATTACATAGTTTGAAGCAGCTGACATCTTGAATAACTCTGTTTCAGAGGTTTGGATGAGATTGTAATTCGCAAGAAAAGATGTAGAAATGAATATTCTAGTTTCATGAACCTCTAAACGCCACATCTTTCTTAAATTATCTGTGCTTAAAATATTTTCATCACATTAAAAAATGGCCTTATATGACCACTTCAGTCTTCTGAAACCTTTCATATGCTTTCATAGAACACAGTATTGTTTTTAAGGCACTTATCACGTTTGCAGAATTATATGTTGGTGTGATTACTAGATTAATATCTGATTCCTTATAAGACTACAAACTCAGAGTAGGAACCAAATCTGTCTTTTAATCACTGTTATCTTCAAGTCTAGTATGATGCATGACATCTAGTAGGTTTTATATCAATACCTATTGAATGACAACTTTATAGGTCTTATTTCTTGTACTATGCATTAGACATTAATGGCAAATGGCTACTTCTAAAAACAAAGAATGTCTTTAAATACCTGTCAGCTGCAGAGGGAATTACTGGCAGAATTAAGATATTCTCCTACCAACTTCTATTACTTTAATCATTAGTCATTTAATCGTTGATTCAACAGCTATATTTTGAGCACTAATGTACCAGTCACTGTTTTAGGAGTGGAAATAGAGAACAAAGACAGGTACCTGACTCTGAGGAGCTTACATTCATTCTGTGGACAAGAAGTTTTTGTGGATTGACGCATTTAAACACCAAGACGTAGCAAGACTTTATTATGAGGCTTAAGTATCTTTTAGTTGTCTTAGTTTTAAATAGGCTTGTTGTGCAAAGTAAGTATTCATGTCTTCCTTACCTTTCTCACCCAGCCCTACCACCTGCTTCTGAGGCATCCTCCCAACCTTGCTCTCCCCTCTAAACTCCCGTAGTTAAACCAGACCCAGGGAAGAAGCCCCCACACTTTATGGGCCATCTCAGGACTTGTGGTTTGGAAAACAATGCTACAGTATAAGGATTTTTCTGCAGATTTGTTCAGCGCTCTTTCAGACTTAGTTCCTGTTTTTGTTTACTCTCTGGTCCCTTCACTCTGTACCTCAGGCTACTGGCAGGAATAAGCATCACTTAAAAAGTAATTTAGGAAATAAGTATACTTCCCCAAGGGTGCAAATAAAAGGAAAAGTTGTGGTAAATAGCTAATGTAAGCAAAAGGTGCCTTGGGGGAACCCTAAGAGTCACTTCTTTCAAACCAGCAATAACTTCTGGTGCTATCCGTCCTGAGGCAGCAGCCGTCAACATTGTTTAAAAAAGCTCCCTTATGGTGTTCTCATTAATTAACTGCACTGTTTGTTGATTCTAGATTGATTCGGTTTGTTCTCTGGAGAGTGTTTTTGGAAACTCAGTAATGCCTTGATGCAGAATTTCATCTTCAGGCCCTAAATTCCCAGGATGGTGGTTTACTGGGACATATAGAAGATGAAGTGAAAAAGAGAATTTGTTAGATAAAAATGATAATCAAAATATTTTAAATTCAGATGTAATTTTTGAAGATTTTCCCCACAGAGCAAAAAAATTACCTGAAGCAAAGTTTGACTGACAGGCGGGTTTAACAAACACAAGACAAATGGCATGCAAAACAGATAGGGAAGTATTTGTTGCTAATTACTTGAGAAAGCATTTTAATTAAGTTGTTTGCCAATTAATGCCTCATTTTTAACATTCCATAAATATTTAAACATGTTTCATAAACTTTCTTCTTATGGAAACATTTGCAAATGTTATTATGGAGTTTCTTTAGGAATCTCATAAGAAAAAACTACAATTTAGAAGATTCTACTTGCCATTTTCATAAGTAAATAAGTAAATTGTTGTCTTTTTTATCTTGGTAGCTATTATACTTTAAAATGTTCTATCTGCATAAACTTTTCTTTCATGATCTGCCATGAAGAATGAATAAATACAAGCTACATATTATTTTGATCTGCCATAAAAATTGAAAATAACATAGAGCATGGAGGATAGTATGTTTAATTTCAATCTTTCAGTTAAATGCAAGAAAATTATATTGGATGACTTAAAGAAATTCAACAACTAGCAACTGTTAATGTGTCAATCATCTTCAACCTAAAACCTCCATAATGCTATCTACCTAACTGAAACAAAATGAAAGACAATATGCACAAGCAAAACAGAATGTTTCACTGTTACCAAGTGGAGCTTAATTTGTAATATAAACTATCATGAACTTAACCAAAAACATCTCAAGCATTTAGCTTCTCTTTCCCCATTTCTTTCATTGGAACAGTTATGCTTATGCTTGTTGCCTACTTTGAATGTTTTTAATGGAACTAAGAGATTAGAAGAGATTATGTTTAGAATTTAGCTAGAGGACTAAGGACACTAACTTCTTCACCAGCCCATAACATTTTCTCTTCTAAACAAAACAATGGTTTTAGTGTTCTTGGATCCAAATTCAGTGTGAGGAGTGGAGGGGGATGTTTCCCCACACCTCCAATAAGCAATGCTGCAGACAGCAACTGGGTGTCCTACAATGTAACTCAATTCTGACACAATCTACCCAGGTATAGCAGCAGTTCCACAGGTTAAGTGTTCAGTCCTGCAAGACCATCCCAGGCTTAGATACCTGTCGCAAGCCCAAGGGTTTGCCTGTGCTTTTGGCCATCTGTCTATAAATCACAGGTTCTCAGTCTTCTCCTTGGGTTGGATTAATTTGCTAGAGTGGCTCACAGAACTCCAAGATACATATTACTTATTAGATTACCAATTTATTAGAAATGGATATTACTCAGGAACAGCTAGATGGAAGAGATATATAGGGCAAGGTATGGGGAAAGAGCACATAACTTCCAAGCATACCACCTTGTGCAGGTGTGTCACCCTTTCCTTACCCTTGAACCCTGTCCTCTTAACTTTTTATGGAGGCTTCATTACATAGTCATGATTGAGTAAATGGCCATTGATGATTAATTCAATATCCAGCTCCTCTCCCTCAAATGAGGTCACTGTACCTCTTATCACAGGGGTGTCCCTAGCAAGTAGCCCCATCTGTAGGTGGTGTCCAAAAGTTACATCATTAACATAACAGAAGATACTTTTCACTGTCAACACTTAGTAAATTTCAAGAGTTTGGGGAACTATGAGCCAGGAACTATGGACAAAGACCAAATATATTTTGGTCACCTGAATGACAAATATATATTTCTTATAAATAATTGACCATGCAATAGATCATCAAAAGGAAAGGTCTGACCTACCCGGAATGCTAGCCATCAACACATTTGCTAACTGGCCCACTGTGACATAATGTGCAAGGCAGAAGCAAAGGAAGGATCTGGCAATGCTGGTGCCTTTTATTCAGTGGAAATTAGAAGTAAAGGAAAGAAGCTTCATGGAGGTTTTCCTAATTGTGAAGTGTTAGATCCTTCAGGTGTAATGGGAATAAGTGGGGTTGGTTGAAGGAGAGAAAGCGGGCAGTTATGGAGCACCCACTAGGAAATTTGCAATTGTGTGAGCACTGGGAGATAGTAGCACAGCAGGAAAGGATCCAATAATAAGAGTACCACCCAGCATGAGGAAAGCCAAATTACACCTACCCCAAACTAGAGAGTTGAACAGTAATAACAGAATGACCAAGGTATTATAGGAATTCAGCTGTGAAAATTATAGTAACTTAATTTGGTTCAGTTAATTCTGTGACCACGTAAGTCTTTTTGTGCTATCTGCATGAAAACTGAAAGTAAAGGTAACTGTGAGTACAATCTCTTGGAGAAGGTTATCCCTGGCTACCACTTGTGACTTGGAATGGGTATTACATAATGGGGAGGAGGGGCAAAAGAATTATGAGGCCTCTGAATCACTGCCATGGCCCTCTCAGAATTTCTATTTGTTTTGTTAGTGGTGATGAAAGTAGGTCTTTGGTGTTAAATTAACAGACATTAACACTTCGTACTCATCTTGAATGAGTTAAATGGCATTACCTATTTTTGGTTTGTTTGGTGTCTAAATTTTAAATATTTCTGTCTTCCTGGACTTATGGTTTAACTAGAGATTACTTAGACACCAAACTTCAAGTTGTTTTGAAACTATGGGGGATAAAATGAGGAAAAAGCAAGAGGGAAAGGCTCACATGAGGGACATTTTCATATTCAAATAGTGAATGGGAAGAAAATGCTAAGATCCTATGGGTCACACTGCTGCCTCCAGCTATGAGGGAGTAACTGGTGCTGAACTTGCCTTCCTGCTGTAAATAACTAGGAACTGGGAAAAAATATATATATATATGGGACTATTTTCGTACATTGCAAAACAGGACTGTGTGATCCCTGAGAATGGCTGCCTTGGATTTCTGCCTAGAGGCATTTTCCTGACCAGTGTGCAAAGCAGGGATCCCGCAAGGGACTGGCTGGGTCAGGGTGACAGAGGTTGGAGTTAGAGGAAGCTCAAGCAGCTGGAATCTGTGCAGCAGAGAACCAGAGGAGGCAGGGGACAGGTCATAGAGAAAGAGCTCCAGAGATTTATAGGGTCTTAGGTTTGGTTGTTGAACACTAATCTGGGCACAGGGAGAGCCAGCCTCTGTTGGGTGGGGCAAATATTGGGTGAAGCACAGCTTCACAGGAGCTGTGAAGGGAACAAACTCCAGAGCTCTCTCAGGGCTCAGAGAAACTGAGGACATAGCCTGGATGGGGTGTTAGGCTTTGGGAAGAGGCACTGAGATGCAAAATAAACTGAAACTCAGGAAGGCAGTGAGCTCTTAAATAACTATGTACAATGACATAGTCTGAATATTTTGAAATTTCCATTATGATTCCCCCCAACTCTGAATTATTTAGACTCACTTTGGTCTCCAAATATATAAATTTGGGGCAATATATTTTTATTATAGATTTCTAGTTTTTTAGACTTTGCAACATCCTTTTGGGGCCTAATATATAGTCAATTTTTGTGATTATTCCATCTCTCCTTGAAGAATAAAAGTGTTATCTCTATTTTGTGAATGCAGCAGTGTCTTCAGAATAATCCACTGGACTAAATTTACTAATTAAGCTGTTCAAATCTATACCATCACTGATTCTGGCTCTAGATATATGTTTAAGTATACCAGTATGATTGTAGATTTGCTGATCTCCATATTATTTTGATAATTTTTGCTTGGTATGTGAGGCAAGGTTGCAATGAATGCAGGTTGTAATTGTCATATTTTATTGACAAAATATTTCTATTATTATATCACATTAGGTGCTATTAGTTCTAATATTATCAACCATCAGTTTCCTTCTGTCTAGTATTTAAATGTATCTTCTTCTATCACTTTGTAGCACACTTATTATCACAAATAATTATTCATTATTTATTTATGTTTTATGTATATTGTAAAAATTAACAGCTGAATTTGAGTTTCTTTTTATTTTAAAGTTTCATTTATTTGAGAGGGAGAGAGAGAGCATGTGCATAACTCAAAGTTTGTATCTCCTACTCCCCAGTGCAATTGTGAGTTTATTCTTTGTACCTACAGATCTGATTCTACTTTTTGTTTGTTCATTCATTTGTTTTGTTCTTTAGACAATGTTTTGACAAATGGCAATAGCTCATCTTTTTTTATGGCTGAGTAATATTTTGTATATGTATCATCTTTCCTTTATCCATTCATCTATTGATGGACATGGGTTGTTTCCACATCTTAGCTATTGTAAACAATGCTGCAAGAAGTATAGGGGTACATGTATCTTTTGAAATTAGTGTTTACATTTTCTTTGGGTAGCTACCTAGCAGTGAACTTATTAGATCACATATATTTCTATTTTTTATTTGTGAGGAAACCCCATACTATTTTCCACAGCAGTTGTACAGTTTACATTCCCACCAACAATGCATGAGGGTTCCTTTTTCTCCATTTCTTAACCAACATTTGTTATTTCTTGTCTTTTTTATTCTAGCAATTCAGACAGGTGTGAGATGATCTTGTTATGGTTTTGATTTGCATTTCCCTGATGATTAGTGATGTTGAGCATTTTAACCTTTTTGAGGCTATTATAGATGAAACTGTTTTCCTAATTTCCTTTCTTAGATAGTTTATTATTAGTGCATAGAATTACAACTGATTTTTATATGTTGATTTTGTATTTTGTGACCTCGCTGAATTCTTTTGTTAGTTTTAATAGGTTTTGTTATGTTTTTGTAAAATATTTAGGGATTCCAGATTTCAAACTATCCAGTTTGAATGCTTTTATTTCTTTTTCTGCCCAGTTTCTGTGGTGAGGACTTCCAGTACTACATTTTATTAAAATGATGAAACTGAGAATCCTTGATTTGTTCCTAAATTTGGTGGAAAGCTTTCAGTCATTCACTGTTGAGTATGATGTTAACTATGGTCTTGTCAAATATAGCTTTTATTATTTTTTTAAAAAGATTTATTTAGGGTCTCCTGGGTGGCTTAGTCAGTTAAGCATCTGCCTTGTCTCAGATCATGATCCTGGGGTCTTGGGATCGAGTCCCACATCGGGCTCCTTGCTCTGCAGGGAGCCTGCTTCTCCCTCTGCCTTTGGCTCTCCTGCTTGTGCTCTCTCTCTCTCTCTCTCTCTTTCTCTTTGACAAATAAATAAGTAAATAAAATCTTTTAAAAAATAAAAAGATTATTTATTCGAGAGAGAGAGAGAGCGCACAAGCTAGTGGAGTGATGAACAGAGGGAGAGAATCTCAAGCAGACTCCTCCCTGAGTATGGATCCTGACATGGATCTAGATCCCATGACCCCTGAGATCATGACCTGAGCCAAAACCAAGAGTCAGGCGCTTAACCAAGTGAGCCACCCAGGTGCCCTAAGCTTTTATTATATTGAGGTGATTTCTCTCTATTCCCAATCTTTTGAGAGTTTTTAATCATGAAAAGATGTTGGATTTGTCAAGTTTTTCTCCCTAAGCTCATGGCTTCTCACTGATTTTTGCAAAGAACCTGTGTGCCTTTCAAAATCTGCATCACTAGGTCTTTTATGAGCTTACCAAAATTTTCTGAAATTTTGTCTTTGAATTCTTGCGTTTGTTGCAGTTGTTTTAGTTTATTCCTTAAGCAGTAATATAATTTTGAGGTTGTATTGCAATTTCTGGTCCACCATCACCTCTCATTTGTTTTAGTACTTTGTTATTTTATCCTTCTTTCTAAGGGACAATCTGAAGTTTATCCTCCTTATTGCTGAGTTGATTTTATGTGGTGTAAACTATACTCTTTATTGTAATTTTGTGATGTGTTTTAGTTTAGTTTTAGTTTTCCTTAGCATACTCATAGTTTTACTTCAACTTTTTTCTTTCCTCTGTCTTTGTTATGTATGAATTTCCATTTTATTGTATCCTATTGAGTTTTCAAAAGTTTTATGTTAATTTCGATAGTTACAGTGAATCACTTTAGGAGTTCTCTTCTTCCTCTGAGTCTTTTCAGTTCCTTTGTTCTATGACGTTTTTTTCAACTTCTTGCCTTTAAGTTGTTTATTTCATGTTAGAGTGTGTGTGTGTGTGTGTGTGTGTGTGTGTGTGTGTCTTTTCCTTTTTACTTATACTGAAGATAGTTATTCAGATCTGATTCTTTACCAGTAAAGAACTGATTATTTAAGTTTGCAACGGTTTCATTCCCTGCCCAATGGGAGGTCTATTAAACCCAAATCTCAGATCGTTGTTGAAAATAGATTGACATGTCTAGACTCTGTATCACTGAACTCTGAAAGTTCACCATGCTTTCTTCTAGTACAGCTCTGTTGCATTGAGATAGAACCCTGTATTCTAGTCTCTTGGCTCCCCTGCTCTCAACAGACAGACCATATGAAAAGACAGACCTTAAATTAGGCAGAAAGCCCTCCAGTTCTTCCTGCCTTTGGTCCCCCAGGACATAAAAGACTCAAACTCCAATATATACCTGGGGGTCTTCTTTCTCTTCTTCTAAATATTTGTGTAAAACAAATGTACTTGGATTAAAGATAGATCTTCTATAATACATAATTCCTGCTTCTTGTATGATTGTTCTATAAAAGCTGGCAATCTACTTTTGTTATAGAAAAAGAAGTATTGATGGTGACAAGGGAAGGGGGCCAGTTTTCAGACTGACTCCCAAAATAGCAGCCATTCAGTTGAGGTCTAGCCACTCAGTCTCCTGACTGGATCACACTTTGCATGTCCAAGTCTGGGAGGCCAAGAACAGGAACTGTGGGAGTACTTTTTGCTTAATTTCAATGGTCTACCAATTATATTTTTTCAATCCATATTTTCTAACCCTATACATTAAGATTGGAGTCATTCTGATAAAGTTTGAGGCATGAGAATATTGTCCCCAAAATATGGGTCCAGGGTATGGAAAAATGGCCAGTTCTTCTGAAGGAAACATTTTAGACTACTTGGAAAATATCTAGGGAATTTTCTCTGATAGAAAAACAGTTACATATCCTCTTCCCTGGGAGAGTGTGAGTTTGGAAGGGTGGCAGATGGTGTCCACATTTCTATTCAAGAAAGCTTTTGGGCCTGGGAAAGCAGAAAGGGAAAGCATATTTCCTAACTTCCTAACGTTTTAAAAACTGCTCTTAGCCACATGAATGTCATATAGTCCCCTAAACATGCCATGTGCTCTCTTCTTCAAATCTTCATATATGTTCTGCTTTTGCCTGGAACACACTTGCTCCTCTCTCTCCTAATCTGGCTAATTCCTACTTATTATTCAGTTCTTATATTAGATATTCCCTTCCCAGGGAGACATCCCTGACTCTATTACCTTAATACCTAGAATGAATACCCTTTCACCCTGCTCCTAAAGCATCTTGGCATACTTTTATCATAGTACTTATTCTCTTTAACTGTTGCTGCTTATCTATGCCATCTTGGAAAACCAACCAAGGTTGGTTAATTACAGTATTTCTAGGATCTTGTAAGTGGCACACAGTAAATGCTCACAAAATATCAAATAAGTTAATATATGGGCAAATTATGAATGGAATTGAAGAGAATGAAGGAGAGTGGAATAAAGGTGATAGGACGAGGACTTTATTTTACTATTTTCCACTTCCCCAGGAAGCTCCTGTATTAAGGAAATAGATTTGTATTACCTAGTCTTTTTATATTATATATCTGAAGCAATCTCCCATGTAATTTATTAGAATGACTATAGTTTCCTGCAATCTTGCATCAATAGTTACATGATAAGATTTGACAAACAGTGGGAAGTTGTTCACCTGAAAACACCTCTGCATTTGTCATAATACTTAAAATTCCAAATTTTTAGGTTTTTTTTTTAACATATGTTAAATACTGTCAAATAAAAATTTCCCTCCTTATTTTCTTTTAACATGCAGATAGATGCCCCTAACCTGGATCTATGATTCAACTATTCTTTTCTCTGAGCAATAAGAAAGAAGAAAGAGGGAAAAAATATGTCCAACATTCTACATGCCAGCATGGTACTATCATACATCATTCTCTTTAATCTATAACAGCTGTGACATATTATCACCTCTTTGAAGAAAATGGTATTGAGGCTCAGAGAAGCACAAAGTAATCTGGCCAAGGTTACCTGGATTGCAAAGAATATATTGAGATTCGAATCCTGGTCTCACTACTGTACTGTTGGAACTGTAATGTTGTCACTGTCTACTTCCGGTCTTCCAAACAGTGCCACCTAATATTGTGTCCTATAAATAATATTTGTTTTTAAAATTCTTGTTGATCTGAGGTGATAGATTCTTTTAGAGCATCGGTGCTTCCAGGAGGAGAGGCGTAAGAAGAAGAGTAGATGGGAAAATTAAGAAAGGGAAGTGAAAGAAATGTCTGTTAAACCTAGCTTCAGAATCCAAGGAAAGCAGAGATGCAAGCTGTGAGAGGCTGACGTGGGAAGGAATTTGGCTAGATGCAATATTGTCAGGTGGGACCAGGTCCTCTCTACTTGCCTTTGTGGTAGCCCAGTTCTCCTCATACAGGTACAAAAGTAGAGTTAAAAATAAATAAGTAAGTGGTGAGTTTTGCATTCCATTTATAATCCAGGACATACAATTCTGCCTAAAGCAGTGTGGGGTTGGGCAAGCCACATCCATTTCCTCACTCAAGTGATAGTCCTGCCTGCCATCACTACCTCTGAAGGTTGTAAAGGGGAAAAAGGCAATGGACACAGAAAACATTACTATAAGTTAGGTATGGAAAGCATCTTTGAGGTTCTTCAAACATGTCCACATTCTAATCCCCAGAATTTGTGACTATGTTTCTTTATCCAACAAAGGAGACTTTGCAGATGTGATTAAGTTAAGGGTTTTTGGATGGGGAGATTATCCAGATCTGCCCAATGTAATCACAGGAATCCTTATAAGAGGGAGAGGGAAGCAGGAGGATTGGAGTTAGAGAAGAGTATTGAACCGCTGGTTTTGAAGATGGTGGAAGGGGCTACAAACCAAAGTATGTAGGTGGCCTCTAGAAACTGGAAAAGACAAGGAATGGATTCTGCTCTAAAGTCTCCAAAAAAATCATTATTCTTCTGAGACCTTGATTTTAGGTAAATCGCATTTTTGTGCTCTGATGTTCAGAACTATAAGGCAATAGATTTGTATTGCTTTAAGCCACTAAATTTGGGGTAAATTGTTAGCAACAATAGGAATAGAAATAGGAATTAAGAACAGACCTGAGTTAATAGAAAGACAAAAGTAAGCCATTCAATGGAAGCTTTGGTGTTTGCAGCCCATTTGTTTTTTGGGAGGGGCTCCAGAAACATGCTAATTTGCATGGCTGCCTTAAAGCCTATGTCTGCCAGCAGCTAGACAGCTGCTGGTGATTTCCTTCAGCTATTTATTGGCTGGAAGCTACCAAAAGACTCAATTAAGGCAGTTTCACTGAAAGTGAAAGTCGCCCACAGTATCGCCTCTGCTTTGATACACACAGGCCTGTTAGAACTCACCTCACATAAATTTTCTGGGTTGAGCCAGCATTAGCTGCCAAACGCCCAAGAGCCAATCACAACAAATGATTTTGTGAATTTATGGTTTCTGGAATACATGCATATATTTATACTCATAGGAACATGTTTGGAATTGTTATTTACAGGAATATGCTTCTAAAGCAACTTTAGTAAAATCTTTCAGTATACATCAGAGACTAGTGATGATATCCCTTCGTTTTTCTTTCTTTTTCTTTTTTTTTTATTTTGGCAAAGTAGAATGTAAAACAAACAAAAACCTTATTTTTCGTGATAGTTTTAGAACTCCAGAGCAGTTGGACTAGCATGAGGAGGTTGAAAGCCTTGATTCTCAGGCTTGCTAAGGACTTTAAACCCACTTTGATCTGAAGCAGAAGTAGAAATGCTAGATACAAAAAATATATAATTTTAGCAGTAAAGTAAAAATCACAGAATTAGATACTAGGGTGGTTGTGGATTGACAGTCAGCTGCAGGAATCTTGGATACATAGTCACAAGAGCAAGTGCATTGGATACTTGAAGATATCATTGTGCTAAATCCTTTCTTCCTACTTGAGTTGCAAAAAATTAATGACTAACCCAAGGAACCCAAAGGATCACATGTTTGTGAAAGGAAAGAGGCACTGAACAGCTTTCAAACACTTATTGAGGAAAATGAAACTGTCCTTTTTTAAAAAAACAAATGTGTAATGACTGGTAAAGTTGATTATAACTTGTAAGACACTTGATTTCTATAGACGTACTAGCTTTGGCGGTTGCCCATGAACTTGACACTGTTGAGTAGTTTATCAGATTGAAAGTGAGAAGGGGGAGGAAAAACTACATCAATTACTTATTTTTCTTTAGATTTGACCAAATATTGTTCTAGAGGTGCAGACACCGTGGTTTAGGGCAACAATTTTAGGGAAGAGTAACTAGGTATTTAATCTACTCTTATTCATAATAAATGGTACATTGCTTTCTGAAAGTGCCATCAGAACTTGATATAGAATTTTCCATCAAAGAGACTGGAATTCCACTTATTGCTGAGACAAAACAATCAGTACTTTACTCATGAGACATCATAATGTTTCATCTAGTAGAAATTTTTTAAGGGAGGGGGAATTCAATGTACTGAATCAACTGAGAAGAATAAATACAGAAATTAACTTCTGGCACATCTTTTGTTCTGGGCCATTATACACTGTGTTGCAACTGCCCCTACTGAATCACTTCTGAAAAATATTTCTTGCATAATGGCATTTTAGTCATCCCTATAATGTCAACAAACAAGGCAGATTAATGCTTCCAGTCCTGAGATGTCTTGCACTCTGCTTATTAGAATTGTAGTCAGATCTTCATTAGAATGAATGACATCTGATTCCATAAGGCAGTCACAACAGAGGCACCTTCTTGCTATGGTGTCACCCTGCAGATGACAATGTAGGCCATTATGAATGACACTCCACAATTCGTTACTTCCTGCCTCAAATTGTAGTTAATCTTTCATCCAAACTGTACACATGTGCGGCTTTAAGTGGCCTATCACAGCGAGTACCCAGTAATGCTGCAAGCACATGGAGACTGACAGAAGGTAAATTGCTTGTCAGGAGGTCTGTATTTCAATTCACAGCATATTCCAAACACGTCGTGGTGAAAGCACGCCACAACAGCTGCTTTCATTGCTAACTATTTTTGATGTAAATGTCAATAAAGCTCCAGGCCCTTTCATATTTTTGGCCAAGAATGTCCATCTTTCCCTATGCAGGCTGGCAGGTGGAGTTCCATTTATCTACTCTTAGGAACATGTCCTATAATAATGATGGCCTCTGGAGGCCGTTTAGGGTGATTGAGAGCAGTGATTGGGACAATAGGCTGCTGAATTTCATTGCTAGAGTGGGTTGACAGGTGACTGCTTTTATACCCTCTCATCTGGTGGGGAAGGAAATAAAACACACACTTCCATCCAGTCCACAGACAATCACCTCCAGGTTGAAGATCTACCCCTATAGTTCATTCCATTCATTGAAAAAAAAAAATTGAGAGCCATGGTTATTAAAAAATCACAAATTCCCCAGCATATATAGGGTTTTTAAAGAGATAAGAGCATTTATTTTCCTGTGGGATTACAGATAGAAGAATCAAGCAAACAATTTTGAATGGAATGTGTATGCCTTTGAGGACCTTCCTCCTTCTCCTTGCAAATGTCCCTTTTGGGATACCAGCTGTTCCTGCTATATAACAAACTCTCTCTTTTAACTAATGCTCTGAGGAAGATGACTGAAGCTTGACCTTTAGCAGCTGAAAGCTAGCAGATATATTAAAAATCAATTCAAAGATGCTGCTTTTGAGCCCGTTTGCATTCAAATATGTCAGTATATTACAGCACGGGGTATAGAGTATAACAACATAGAAGAAAACTTCATAATCTTTTATTCACACCATTTATTGTGTATCTGCTATAAGCAAGATAATATATTTCACACTAGAATTAGGAATATAAATTGTAATTAGACAAGCACATAGAGGAAGTAAAAATAATCTGAAGTGAGAAAAAGTGTAGTAAAACTAGTATTCGATTTTTATAACACTTCTTTTGATTTTTATTTTTGTGCATTGTTTATAATGTACATAATATATATTATATACTATTGCAGATAAAAATTATAATAAATGTTTGTAGTACATGCTCTGCTTTCTCCTGTTGGAACTAAAAGTTTGGGTACAGTTTTTCTCAAGAAAGGAGCATAGTTCTAAGGCTGGAGTTAGACTGACTTGTTTTAAATTAAATCTCCAGCACTTACTAACCTAGCCTTGGGAGGGTTAAATAAACTTTATTTAAACTTTATTAGATTTCCAGGGAAGATGGTGGAGTAGGAAGACCCTAAGCTCACTTTGTCCCACAGATAAAACTAGATAACACCCACATTAGGGTTAATAACCCAGAAAATGACCCAAAGACTAGCAGAATAGATTCTCCACAGCTAAATGTAGAGAAAAGGCCACAATGAAGAGTGTAGGAAGTGTGGAGACATGGTTGTGAACTTAACAGACCCATGGGACTGTCCATGGGAGGTAGAGCTGCTGCAAGTGCAGAGAGGGGAAAGAGACCCTCACGCCAGGTACCCAGGAAATCCACATGGGGAAGATAAATCCCCATAACATTTGGCTTTGAAAACAGGAGACACCTAATTTCATGAGTTCTTACAGTCAGTGGGTGTAACACCTGAAACTTTAAAAATCATCAGCTTGGTTTGGGGATAGCCAGGAGGGCAGACTCCCAGTCCTTTAAGATAGCACAACGAACAGCCCTCCAGAGATACATCATAGATAGATAGATAGATAGATAGATAGATCTATATATCCTGGGGTATAAAGGAGAGAGATTTGTTTGCTAATCTCAGCATGCACTGTGGGAGCATAGATCACTGGGAGACTTCTCCAAGAAAAAAATTGCTGGCAGGTGACATTTTCCTCCCTTACCCTAACCTAGACATATGGGCACCTGTAGAAACCATCACAGTGCCAATATTAGCTACCTAACTTTCTAACAGCAGAACCAACCCTGTGTTCTCTTGCAAACACCCCCTCCCCACCGCCAGGGCTCAGCTCCAGCCTCCCTCCCACAGCAGATCTGCTGAAGCCTTATTAATACCACATGCCCCACATCTGTGATCTCCTATAGGCCTGCCCCCTCCAATACACCATTGGCCAGAGCCCATCCAAATAGGTACTGTAAGTCTGGTGGTATCCAAGCATCCCTGACAGGGACCAGCACCACTCCATAGTAATTTCTGCCCCAAAGACAGTAGAAAGCAACCACACACACCAATCCAAATGTGGCCCCAACTGTGGGTTCGGGGCAGACATCTGGTTGACTGCAGGCCCTGCCCACCAACTACAGCTTCTTAGGGGACAATACAGGGAAACTACCCTGCAGTATAATGCTATCACATCTCTGAAATATGCCTGGTCTGATTCAACCCAAGTCCAAGGCAGCCAGCCCACTAACAACACAGGGACAAAACCCTGCCCACAACAGGCAGAGAGCCATTACAGATTACTGGATTGAAGGCAAAAGTGGCTCAGACACAATAGTAGGGCACAAACAACATACCTAAGACACTCCCTGAAGTGACAGGTTTTGGTGAACAAGGAACATTGCACTACAGGGCACTACAGGATCTCTTCTTCATAAATACTTTTAAAAACATGAGATTTAGCTGACTTTTTCTAATACATAGAAACAGACACAAAGAGTTAGAAAAATTTAGGATACAAAGAGATATGTCCCAAATAAAAGAACAGGACAAAAATCACAAGAACAGAGCTAAAAGAAATGGAGAGAAGTAATATGCTTGATAGAGAACTTAATGTAATGGTCATAAAGATATTCACTGGACTTGAAGAAAGAATGGATGACCTCAGTGAGACCCTTAACAAAGAGATAGAAAACATAAGAAAAAAACAATCAGAGATGAAAAATTCAGTAACTGTAATTACAAATACACTAGGTGGAATAAATAGTAGATTAGAGGAAGCAGAAGAATGGATCAGCAACCTGGAGGACAAAATAATGGAAAGCAATCAAGCTGAACAGGACAGAAAAAAAGGATAACAAAAAAATGAAATAGACTAAGGGGATTCAATGACACCATAAAGCATAATAACATTTGCATTACAGGGATCCCAAAAGGAGAAGAGAGAGAAAATGGGGCAGAAAATTTATTTGAAGAAATAATACCTGAAATGTTCCTGAATCTGGGAAAGAAAACAGAAACCCAGATCCAGGGGTCACAGAGCCCCCCAAGAAATCAACCCAAGGAATTTCATACCAAGACACACAGTAATTAAAATAGTGGGGAAAAAAGTGGGGTGTCAGGGTGTCTCAGTTGGTTAAGCATCTGCTTCAGCTCAAGTCTTGATTCCAGGGTTCTGGGATCAAGCCCCACATCGGGCTCCCTGCTCAGAGGGGAGTTTGCTTCTCCCTCTCTCACTCCCCCTGCTTGTGTTCCCTCTCTCACTGTCTCTCTCTCTCTCTCTCTCTTTGCCAAATAAATAAATAAATTCTTAAAAAAAAATTTAAAAAGTAGAGATAAAGAGAGAATTTTAAAAGTAGCAAGAAAAAGGAAAACAGTTATATGCAAGGGAAACCTTATAAGGCTATCATCTGATTTTTCAGGAGAAACTTTGCAGGCCAGAATGAAGTGTCATGATATATTCAAAGTGCTGGAAGAACCCCCAAAAACTGCAGCCAAGAATGCCCTGTGCAGCATGGCTATCATTCAGAGTAGAAGGAGAGATAAAGAGTTTATTGGACAAACAAAAGTTAAACAAATTCATGACCACTAAACCATCCCTACAAGAAATGTTGAAGGGGACTCTGAATGGAAAGGAAAGACCATAAGCAGGAGTAAGAAAAGTAGAAAGCACAAAAACAGTAAAATTTAGTTTGTCTATAAAAAACAGTCAAGGCATTCACAAAAGCATATAAATTATGACACCATTTATGTAAAACATGAGGTGGGGAAGAAGAGTAAAAAATGGGTTCAAACCTAAGCAACCATCAACTTAATGTACACTACTATATGCTAGGATGTTATTTACAAGCCTAACGTTAACCACAAATTAAATCAGGAATAGATATCCAAAAAATACAGAGAAAGGAATCCAAATACATCACTGAAGAAAACCAGAAAAATGTGAGAGAAGAGAGCAAGACAAGAAAGGAACAGAGAAGAACTACAAAACAAATTATAAGACGGGTAACACAATGGCAATATACCTATCACTAGTTACTTTGAATGTAAATGGACTAAAAGCTCCAATCAAAAGACAGGATGACAGAATGGATATAAAAACAAGAAGACCCTTCTACCTGCTGCCAACAAAAGATTCATTTCTGACCTAAGGACATATGCAGATTGAAAGTGAAGAGATGGAAAAGCATTTATCATGCACAGATGCAAAAAGAAAGCCAGGGTAATAATGCTTATATTGGACAAAATGACTTTAAAACAAAGACTGTAACAATAGGCAAAACAAGGACACTATAAAATTAGGAAGAGAACAATGCAATGAGAAGATATAACAATTGTAGATATTTATGCACCCAACATGGGAGCACCTAAATACAAAAAGCAGTTAATAACAAACATAAAGGAAGTAAAATAATAATAGAAGATTTTAACACCCCACTTTCATTAATGGATAGATCATCCAACAGAAAATCAACAAGGAAACAACGCCTCTGAATTTCACATTGGACCAGATGGATTTAATGGTTATAGTCAGAACATTTCATCCTAAACAGAGGAATATGTATTTTTTTCAAGTGTCCGTGGAGCATTCTCCAGAATGTATCACAAATCTCAACAAATTCCTAAAGATTGAAATCATACCATGTTCTGACCACAACACTAAAAAACTAGAAATCAACCATAGGAAAAAAAAATCTGGAAAGAAGGCAAATACATGGAGGTTAAATAGCATGCTACTAAACCATGAATGGGTCAAACAAGAAATCAAAGGAGAAATCCAAAAATACATGGATATGAATGAGAATGAAACACAATGGTCCAAAGTCCTTGGCATGCAGCAAAAGCTATTCTAGCAAGGAAGTTTTTAGCAATACAGGCCTACCTCAAAGAAACAAGAAAAATCTCAAAAATCTAACCTTACCCATGAGGAAGCTAGAAAAAGAAGAATAAACAAAACCACAAACCAGCAGAAGGAAGGAAATTATAAAGATGAAAGCAGAAATAAACAAAATAGAAACTAAAAACCCAGTAGAATAGGTCAAAGGAACCAGAAACTAGTTGTTTGTTAAGATCAACAAATTGATAAACCTTTACCTAAACTTACCAAAAATAAATAAAGAAAAAGAGAGAAGGCCCATGTAAAATAAAAAATGAAGAGGAGAAATAAAAACCAATCCACAGAAATACAAAGGATTATAGGAGAATGTTATGAAAAATTATATGCCAACAAACTGGATAATCTAGAAGAAATGCATAAATTTCTAGAAACATATAATATCCCAAAACTGAATCAGAAAGAAACAGAAAACTTGATCAGACTGATTACCAGAAAAGAAATTGAATAGTAACCAAGCAACAAACAAAAGTCTGGGACCAGATAGTCTCACAGGTGAATTCTACCAAATATTTAAAGAGTTAATGCCTATTCTTTTTTAAAAATAGAAGAGGAAGGAAATCTTCCAAATTCATTCATGAGTGAATACCAATACAAAACCAAATAAAGACAATACCAAAATCAATACCAGATAAAGAAACTTAATATCAAAACCAGATAAAGATACTACAAAAAAAAAAAAAGGCCAATATCTCTGATGAACATAGATGCAAAAATCCTCAACAAAATAAAGAAAATATAAGAAAACTGAATTTAACAATACATTAAAAAAAACCATTCACCATGAGGAAGGAGGTTTATTCCTGTGATGCAAGGGAGGTTCAATATTTGAAAATCAATCAACATGATACATCACATCAATAAGATAAAGAATAAAAACCATATGATCATTCCAATAGATGTAGAAAAAGCATTTGACAAAGTAGAACATCCATTTGTGATAAAATTATCAACAAAGTAGACTTTGAGGGAACATACCTCAACATAATAAAGACCATATGTGAAAACCCACAGATAATATTATTGGAAGGTTTTCAGTGCTTTTCCTCTAAGAACAAGAACAAGTTAAGGATGTCCACTCTCACCATTTTTATTCAGCATAGTACTAGAAGTCCTAGCCACAGTAATCAGACAAGGAAAAAAAATAAATAAATAAAAGGCATCCAAATTGGTAAGGAAGAAACTTTCACTGTTTTCCGATGACATGTTATTCTATGCAGAAAACCCTAAAGACGCCACCAAAAAAGTACTAGAACTGAATTCTATTCTATTCTATAAATGAATTCTATAAGGTCATAGGATACAAAATCAATATATAGAAACCTGTTGCATTTCTATACATGAATAATGAAGCAACAGAAAGAGAAATTAAGAAAAAATTTCATTTATAATTCCACCAAAAAATTTAAATACCTACAAATAAAGTTAGCCAAGGAAGTAAAAGACCTGTATCTGAAAACTATAAAACATTGATGAAAGAAATGGAAAATAAGACAAACAAATGGAAAGATATTCCATGCTGATGGATTAAAAGGACAAATATTGTTAAAATGCCCATACTACCCAAGGAAATCTACAGATTTAATGCAATCCCTATCCAAATGCCAACAGCAGTTTTCACAGAACGAGAATAAATCTAAAATTTGTATGGAACCACAAAAGACCCTGAATAACCAAATCAATCTTGAAAAAAAACAAAACTGGAGGTATCAAAATTCCACATTTCAAGTTATACTAAAAAGCTATAGTAATCAAAACAGTATGGTATTGGCACAAAAATAGACAATAGAACAGGGTAGAGATCCTGGAAATAAACCAATGATTATATGTTCAATTAATCTTCTACAAAGAAAGCAAGAGTATTCAGTGGGCAAAAGACAGTTTCTTCAACAAATGATGTTGGGAACACTAGTAGCTATATGCAAAAGAATGAAACTAGACCACTTTCCTAAACCATATACAAAAATAAATTCAAAATGGATTACGGACCTAAATGTGAGATCTGAAGCCATAAAAATACTAGAAGAGACCACAGACAATCATTTCTCTGACATTGGCCAAAGCAACATTTTTCCAGATACATCTCCTGAGGTAAGAGAAACAAAAGCAAAAATAAGCTGTTGGGACTACATCAAAATAAAAAGCTTCTGCACAGCACAGGAAACAGTCAACAAAACAAAAAGACCATTTAGTGAATGGGAGAAGACATTTGTAAATGACATATCTGATAAAGGCTTAGTATCCAAAACATAGAACTTCTACAACTCAACACCCTTAAAACAAATAATTCAGTTAAAAAATGGGCAGAAGACATGAACAGACATTTCTTAAAAAAAAAAAAAATACAGATGGCCAGGAGAAACATTAAAAGTCTCTCAGTATCACTAATCATCAGGGAAATACAAATCAAAAGCCACAATGAGTTATCACCTCATACCTGTCAGAATGGCTAAAACCAAAAACACAAAAAAACAGCAAGTGTTGTCAAGGATGTGGAGAAAAAGAAACCCTAGTGTACTGTTGGTTGGAATGCAAACTGATGTAGCCACTGCAGAATACAGTATGGCGTTTTCTTAAAAAGTTCAAAATAGAGCTACTCTACAATCCAATTCATGCCCTGTGGAACATTGGTCAGTGAGACTGAGACCTGAGGATAAATTTTTCCTCTTCTAAAGAGATTCTCTTGAGACACAGTAGTTCATTCAGCCTTTTCAAAGACAGTTCTGCAAATTTTGCACTTTACACAAGTAGTGGTTAGTTCAGCAATGCATCATGCAAACACTCCTTGCTTCATTCCATTTTCAGTCACTGCTCTTACCCTTGGATCACCCTCCTTCATAAGCAGTCAAAATAATCTTTTGCCTTCAGTACTATACCTGAGGAACCCAAGCTAAAGCAGGTTATTTACCTGTTAGTAAGCCATACCACACTGTTTTAATTATTATATCTTTGTGGTATCTCATGGAACATAGTCCTTTTGTCATCTTCTCTTCTCTCTCAAAATGTTCTTGGTTGTTCTTCATTCTTTGCTCTTCTATTTAAATTTTGGCATCTGATAGTCAAGTTCCAAAAACTTTCCTACTGGGATTTTGGTTGGAATTGGATTGAGAAAAATTAATTTACTAGTTTTATTTAAATTCAATTGACTAAGATATAGAACATCATTAGTGTCAGATGTAAAGTCCAATAATTCATCACTTGCATATAACATGAGAATAATTGATTTAAATATCGAATCTTCCTACTCATGAACTAGATCTCTCTCCAGTTGTAAGTCTTTAATGCTTTTCAATAGTTTGAAATTTTTTCCATAAATATCTCATACGTCTTTGTTAGAACTTTCCCCAGATACCTATTATTTTTATGCTAAAATTTTAGATGATACTTTTTAACAGTAAAAGTAGCTAGCATTTTTTTGAGCCATGGACAAATTCCAGGTTCTTTAGCAATATATTTTATTAGTATTTGCAACATCCTTCTGAGTTAGATAGGTTTATTTATTTGTTTGTTTTCATATGCTCTCACTGTGACTTAAGTCCATGAACAAAAAGTACGATTAACATATGTGATAGAGACACAAATAAAGGAATGGGTTCAAGCTTCTGGTACCTCCCAGTTCTTCCTGAGGTCATACCTGTTAAAGAAAGAAATCTTCCAGATTAGAGAAACCCAAAGCCATGGCCTCACTGATTTTTAAACTGTAGACTGCTAGAAGGGACTTACCAACATTTAAGGCCTACTGTCTAGTATGCTAAGAGGTAATTTCTCCTAGACCATAGTAATGTACTTTCTTATATTATTTTCTATAAGGCAGCCAGGCCTCTAGACGATGATTACCACATAGCTACCCAATTACTCCCTATATCCTGTATATGCATGAGCTAATATTTTCTGGCTTTTCGTCTAAGCTACTTGTCAGAAGTAATGGTTATAGGGAATGATGTCAATGACATTGCCCTTTTGTTTCTCTAGGTCTGGATTTCTCAACTTCAGCACAATTCACAGGGGCTCACAATTCTTTCTTGCAGGAGACCGTCCTGTGCCTTGCAAAGTATTAAGAATCATCATTGTCCTCTACACACAAGAAGCCAGTAGTATCCCCAGTCCCCCAATTTGTGACAAACAAAAATGCTTTCAGACATTTTTAAATGTACTCTGAGGGCAAAATTGACCTCATTTGAGAACCACTGCTATAGAGCCTCTAAATTTTCTTCTTGCATTAAGCTAGAATGATCAGAAAGCTACACAATTAAGCCATATAAGAGTCTTTTTTAAAAAGCTATCTTAAGATATAATTCACATGCCATGTAATTTACCCATTAAAGTATACAGTTCAATGTTTTTAGTGTACTCAGATCTGTACAACCATCACCACAACCTAATTTTAGGACAGTTTCATCATCTCCAAAAGAAACCTTACATCCTTAAGCTGCCTTTCCTTCCAATCTTTCACTCTCTCATACTTTCTCAGACTTAGGCAACCACTAATCTACTTTCTGTCTCAGTAGATTTGGTTATTTGGAACATTTCATATAAATTAATTCATACACTGTGTTGTGGGTTGTGACTGGCTTAGCATATTTCCAAGGCTCCATGCTTTACCATGTTTCAATACTTTATTTTTTTAAATTGCTGAATAGAATTACACTGTATGGATATACCACATTTTATTTACTCATTCATCAGTTGAAAGACATTTGGGTTTTTTCTGCTCTTTGGCTATTATGAACAATGTTGATATGAACATTATTGTACCAGTTTTTGTGTAGACATGTGTCTTCATTTCTCTAGAGTATATACTGCTGGATTCCTTGGCAATTTTGTGTGTAACCACTTTAGGAAGCGCCAGACTATTTGCAAATCCCACCAGCAATGTTTGAGAGTTCCAATTTCTCTATATCCTCTTCAACACTCATTATTTTTGTTCTTTTTCATTATAGTCTTCCTTGTGGGGAGAAATTAGTATCTCATTGTGGTTTTGATTTGCATTTCTCTAATGACTAATAATGTTAAGCACATTTTCTTTGTTGTTTTTTTGTTTTGTTTTGTTTTTTGGCTATTTTTCCTCCCTTGGGAGAATTATGTATGAGATCTTTTACCCATGTTAAATTTTGATGATTTTATTTATTGAATTGGAAAGGTTTAATATGTTCTAGATAAAAGACTTATCAAATAGAAGATTTATAAATATTATTTCTTACTCTGTCAGTTGTCTTTTAATTTTCTTGATAGTATTTTTACAGCAGAAACTTTTAATTTTTTGAGAGAGCCAGTTGATGAAATTTTCCTTTGTCACTTGTGATTTTGGTATTGTAGCTAAGAAGACTTCCTAATCCAGCCTCCTAAAGATTTGCTCCTAGTTTTTTTCTAAAAGCTTTATACTTTTACCTGTTACATTTAGGTCCATGAAACATTTTTTCCTTTTTTAACCAAAAACTGAAGTGAAAATCACAAACATAAAATTTACTATTTTAAAGTATATAATTCTGTGGCATTCAGTAGGTTTTAAATGTTGTGTAGCTATTACTTCTATTTCAAAATATTTTTATAACCCCAAAGGAAACCTGCTATCCATAGAACAGTCATTCCCCAGTACCCTTCCAGCCCCTGGTAACTCTAATCTGCTTTATGTCTCTATGGATTTACCAATTCTGGATATTTATATAAAAGGAATTGTATAATATGTGAGCTTTTGCAACTGGCTTCTTTCACTTAGCATATTGTTTTTGAGGTTCATCTATATTGTAACATATGTTAGTATTTCATTTCTTTTTATGGCTGAACAATATTTTATTATATTCAGTTTATATGCATTTAGGTTGTTTTTATTTTTGACTATTACGAATAATGCTGATACGAATATTTGTGTGCAAGTTTTTGTATGGATGCGTTTTCCTTTCTCTTGAGTATATAAGTAGAAGTGGTAATTACCAGGTCATATGGTAATTCTACGTTTAACATTTTTATGCTACTCCCAAACTGTTTTCCATAGTGGCTGTACCATTTTATATTCCCAGCAGCAATATACAAGGGGCCAAATTTCTTCCTATGCTTGCTAACACTTGTAATATTTTTTAATTTAATTTTTTTTCAGTGATCCATAATTCTTTGTTTATGCACCACACCCAGTGTTCCATGCAATACATGCCCTCCTTAATACCCACAACTGGGCTCACCCAACCCCCGACCTCCCTCCCCTCCAAAACCCTCAGTTTGTTTCTCAGAGTCCATAGTCTCTCATGGTTTGTCTCGCCCTCCGATTTCCCCCAACTCATTTCTCCTCTCCATGTCCCAGTGTCTTCTGTGTTGTTCCTCATGCTCCACAAGTAAGTGAAACCATATGATAATTGACTCTCTCTGCTTGACTTGTTTCACTCAGCATAACTTCCTCCAGTCTCACCCATGTTGATACAAAAGTTGGGTATTCATCCTTTCTGATGGAGGCATAATATTCCATTGTATATATGGACCATATCTTCTTTATCCATTCGTTTGTTGAAGGGCATCTTGGTTCTTTCCACAGTTTGGCGACTGTGGCTATTGCTGCTATGAACATTGGGGTACGTATTTTAAACATTTTTTTTTTAATTAAAAGCATTCTGCTGGGCATGAATCTGTATGCCCTTGTGGTTTTGAACTAATGATGTTAGACATCTTTTCATACTCTTGCTGTCCTTTTGTATTCATCTTTGGAGAAATATTTATTCAATTCTACTGCCCTGTGGTTAAATGGATTTTTGACTTTTGCTCTTGTATTATAAGAGTTCCTTATGTATTCTGGATACTAGACTAATCAGATATATGATTTGCAAATATTCTCTCCTACTTTGTAAATTTGTCTTTCACTTTCTTGTTTGTGTCCTTTGCATAAAAGCTTCAAATTTTGATAAGTCCAATCTATCTACTTTTTCTTTTGTCATTTGCCAAATTCAAGATCTCAAATTTTACTCCTGTATTTTTCCAAAGATTTTTATACTTTTAGCACTTCTAGTTAGATATTTTTAGGTATTTATTTATTTATTTATTTATTTATTTATTTTTACTCATTTTGAGTTAATTTTGTTACATGATGTGATGTGAGGGTCCAAATTCATTCTTTTGCATGTGGCTATCCAGTTGACCCAGCACCATTGTTAAAGAGACTGTTCTTTCCCCCATTGAAGGATCTTAGCACCATTGTTGACAATTACATGAACATAGATATATTGGTTTATTTCCGGACTCTCAAATCTACTCCATTGGTCTATATGCCTATATTTATGCTAGCACCATACTGTTTTGATTCTGGAAGTTTTGTAGCATGTTATGAAATCAGAAACTATGAGTCTGATTTTCTTCTTTTTCATATTTTCTTTCTTTCATTTTTTTTTCATTTTTGTTTTTGTTTTTGTTTTGAGAGAGAGAGAGAGAAAGAGCATGAGCCAGTGGGAGAAGGGCAGCAGGAGATGGAGAGAGAATCTTAAACAGGCTCCACACCCAGCACAGAACCCGATGTGGGGGCTCTATCTCATAACCTGAGTTGAAATCAAGAGTAGGACACCTACCTGACTGAGCCACCAAGGTCCTCCTGTATTTGTTTTTTTCACAAGATTATTTTGGCTATTTGGGATCCCAAATTTCATAGGTAGGATCAGTTCACCAATCTCTACAATGAACCAAATGGAATTTTGATAGGGAATGTATGTATGATAGGGAATCTGTAGATTGATTTGGGAAATACTGCCATCTAAAAATATTAGACATTCCAGGGACACCTGGTTAGCTTAGCTAGTTAAGTGGCTTGCCTTTGTCTCAGGTCATGATCCCAGGGTCCTGGGATGGAGCCCCATGTCAGGCTCACTGCTCAGCTGGAAATCTACTTCTCCCTCTCCTTCTACCCCTCTCCCTGCTCTTGCCCTCTCTCTTTCTCAAATAAATAAATAAAATCTTTAACAAAAAAATATTAGGCATTCTAATATGAACATGGAATATCTTTCCATTTATTTAGATCTCCTTCAATTTATTCAATAATGTTTTGTAGTTTTCAGAGTGGAAATTTTCTTAATAAATGTATTCATATGTACATTACTCATTTTGATGCTATTATAAATATAATTTTTTCTTTAAAGGTTTTTATTTATTTATTTGAGAAAGAGAGAGAACATGAGCCAGGGTGAGAGGCAAAGGGAGAAGCAGATTTCCATTAAGCAGAGAGCCCCTTGTGGAACTGGATCCCGGGACTCAAGATCATGACTTGAGCCTAAAGCAGATGCTTAACCAACTGAGCCACCAGGTGCCCCTAGAATTTTTTCTTATTAATCATCTTCAGATTATTTTATTCCTAGTATATAGGAATAAAATAAATTTTTGTATATTGATCTTATATCCTGGTACTTTATAAAGTCACTTATTAGTTCTAATAATTTTTAGAAGTTTCCTTAGAACTTTTCTTTGTATGATATCATATCATATGCAAATAGAAATAATTTAATTTTTTTGTCCAATCTGGATGATCTTTACTTCTTTTCCTTGTCCAGCTGCCCTGGCTAGAACCTCCAGTACATATGAATAGAAGTGGTGAGGGTGAATATACTTTTTTTGTTCCTGACCTTGGGTGGAAAGCATTCAGTCTTTCTTTATTAAGTTTGATGTTAGTTGTGTATTTCTAAGAGATAGTATTTATCAAGTTAAGGTGTTTCTTTATATTCCTAGTTTGCTGAATGTTTTCATCATGAAAGAACATTGGATGTCGTCAAACATTTTTCTCTATTTTTTGAGATCATAATGTGGAGTTTCCCTTTTCACTTTATTAATATGGTATACCACATTAATGGATTATTGGATATTAAACCAACCTTATATTCCTGGCTGGCCATAGTATATAATTCTTCTTATATGTTGCTGATTCAATATGCTAGCATTTTTTGATCCATATCCATAAGGAATATTGTACTTGGTTTTCTTGTGATGTCTTTGTCTAGTTTTGATATCATGGTTTACTGTTGGTGTTGCACATTCTGCTGGTTTTAACAAATGTGTAATGACATGTATCCACCATTATTGTATCATACAGAATAATTTCAGTGCCTTAAAAATCTTCTGTGTTCCGTCTTTTCATCCATCTCTCTCCCATAATCCCTGACAACTACTGATCTCTTTATAGTCTCCATATTTTACCTTTTCTAGAGTGTCAAACTTTGTGTAGCCATTTCCAATTGGCTTCTTTCACTTAGTAATAAGCATTTAAACTTCTCCCATATCTTTTCATGGTTTGATAACTCACTTCTTTCTAGCAGTGAATAATATTTCATTGTATGGATATATTATCCATTTAACAATTCTGGACATCTGACTATTTACAAATTTTGGCAATTAGTGACAAGACTATAATAAAACATCCATGTGCAGGTTTTTGTCTGGACATCACTTTTCAACTCATTTTGAGTTGGGTAAGTACCAAGAAGTATGATTGCTGGATCATAGTGTTTGTTTAGATCATATAGTTTGTTTGTTTTTAGTTGACAAACTGTCTTCCAAAGTGACTATACCCTTTTGCATTCCCACTATAAAAGAATGGGAATTCCTGTTGTTGGTGAGTCAGAATATCCCAAAGATATTCTAAGGATATCTCTAATGGCTTCTTATTGTTGTTTCCTTTTTTTTTTTTTTTAAGATTTTATTTATTTATTTGACAGACAGAGATCACAAGTAGGCAGAGGGGCAGGCAGATACAGAGACAGGGGGAAGCAGGCTGCCTGCTGAGCAGAGATCCCAATGTGGGACTTGATTCCAGGACCCTAAGATCATGACCTGAGCCAAAGGCAGAGGCTTTAACCCACTGAGCCACCCCGGTGCCCCCTATTGTTGTTTTCATTTGTAATTTCTCTGATGACAAATGATGTTGACCATTCTTTCATATGTTTGTTTGTCATCTGCATATTTTTTTGATGAGGTGTCTGATCAGATTTTAGTCCATTTTTTAATTATGTTGTTCATTTTAATATTGTTGTGCTTAAAGCATTCTTTGTATGTTTTGTATAACAGGCCTTTATCAGATATATCTTTTGCAAATATTTTCCCCAAGTTTCTGGTCTGTCTTCTCTTTCTCTTAATAATGCCTTTCACAAAGCAGATTTTTTTGTTCATTTGTTTTTAAATGAAATCCAACATATTGATTTTTTTTCTTGAATTGTGCTTTTAGTGTTTTATCTAAAATGCCATAACTAGGGGCACCTGCGTGGTTCAGTTTGTTGAGTGCCCAACTCTTGGTTTTGACTCAGATCATGCTGTCATGGATTATGGGAATGAGCCCCATGTTGGACTCTGTGCTCAGCAGGGATTCTGCTTGAATTCTCTCCCTCTGACCCTCTACCCACTTGTGCCTATGCTCTCTCTCCTTCTAAAATAAATAAGTAAATTTTAAAAATAATAAAAATAAAAAAATAAAATGGCATAACCAAATACAGGATTCTCTAGAATATCCCCTATGTTACCATCCAGGAGTTTTATCATGTTTATATTTTCCATTTAGGTATTTGACATTTTGAGTTAGTTTCCTTGAAGATATCCAGTTATACCAGCGCCATTTTTAAAAAAGACTATCTTCTCCATCCTTTTGCCTTTGTCTTCTTTTTTTTTTTTTTTTTTAAAGATTTTTAATTTATTTATTTGACAGAGAGAGATCACAGGTAGACAGAGAGGCAGGCAGAGAGAGAGAGAGGAGGAAGCAGGCTTCCTGCTGAGCAGAGAGCCCGATGCGGGACTCGATCCCAGGCCCCTGAGATCATGACCTGAGCCGAAGGCAGCAGCTTAATCCACTGAGCCACCCAGGCGCCCCTGCCTTTGTCTTCTTTATCAAGTATCAGTTAGCTCTATTTGTGTGAGTCTATTTCTGATCTCTCTATTCTGTTCCATTGATCTATTTGTCTATTCTTTAACTAATTCCACACTGATTATTGGAGTTCTACAGGAAGTCTTAAGTTGGGTAATGTTGTTCCTCTAACTTTGTCCTTCTCCTTCAATATTGTGTTGGTTATTATGGGTCTTTTGTCTCACTCTGCAGACCTTAGGATCAATTTTAAATATCCACAAAATAATATACTGGGATTTTTATTAGGATGGTGTTGAATTTATAGATCAAATTGGGAAGAACTGACATTTTGACAATATTGAGTTTTCCTGTCCATAAACATGGAATACTTCTCCACTTATTTAGTTCTTTGATGTCTTTCATCGAGTTTTATACTTTTCTTCATCTAGATCATGCACATATTTTATTTGATTTATACGTGAGTATTTCATATTTGGAGTATCAATGTAAATAATATTTTACTTTTTTTTTACATTTTTTTAAAATTTCAAATTTCTCTTATTTATTGCTAGAATAGAGGAAAGTATTTGGCTTTTGTATATTAACTTTGTATCCTACAACCTTGTTGTAGTCACTTAGTTCCAGGACTTTATCATTTTTGCAAATTCTTTTGGATGTTGTACATAGACAATCATGTCACCTGCAAACAGTGTCATTGTTTCCTTCTTCCCCTGGGTGTTTTTATTATGATGGGTGTTGATTATGTCAAGTGCTTTTTTTTTGCATTTATGGATGTGGTTATGTAATTTTTCTTCTATAGTCTATGGATGTGTGTATAGTCTATGGATGTGCTACTCCAGTTTTCTTTTGATGAGTGTTAACATGATATATCTTTCTCTAGTCCTTTATTTTTTAATATGTGTGTGTCTTTATATTTAAAGAAGATTTCTTTTTTTTTTCTTAGACTTATTCATTTAAGAGACAGAGAGAAAGCATGCAAATGACTGCGAGTGTGGGGAGGGACAGAGGGAGAGGCAGAAAGAGAATTCCAAGCAGTCTCCACACCCAGCACAGAGCCTGATTTGTCACTCTATCCCGCGACCCATGAGATCATGTCCTGAGATGAAATCAAGAGTCAGATGGTCAAGCAGCTGAGCCACCCAGGCACCCCTGAAGATTTCTTTTAAACAACATATGCTCAGGTCTTGTTTTTTTAGATCCCCTCTGACAATCTCTGCTCTTTAGTTGGTTTATTTAGATAATTGACTTTTAAAATGATTTTTTTGTGTAGTAGTATTATTGTCAAACATATTTGTTAACCATTTATTACTTGTTCTTTGTTCCTCATATTGTCTGTCATTCTTTTTCTGCCTTTTGTGTTTTAATTGAACATTTTAAATGATTCTATTTCTCCCCTTGCTTATCATATTTGTTAGACCTCTTTTAAACTTTTCAAGTAGTTGCTCTAGAGTTTGCAATACACATTTATGCCTAACTCAATTCTAGTTTTATTTTTTTTAAATTTTCAATTCTAATTTTAAATAACACTATAACATTTCAAGGGTAGTGTGTCTTTATAATAACAAAGTGTTCCTAATTTCTCCCTCCCATCCCTTATATCATCGCTATCATCCATTTTAATGATCCATAGCCGTAATCATTGTATACTATAGTGTATTACATAGCACTATATAACAACATAAAATATTGTATTATAGAATATTATTACTTTTTTATTCTGATAAAACTATTAACTCTCAGACCAATTAAAATTAAAAAAAACAGAAGTTCTTGTTTTATCTTTACTTATTCTTTTACCAATGTTTTTCCTTTTTTAATGCAAATCTAAGTTTCTGCAATATAATTTTCCTTCTCTCTGACAAGATTTTTTAATATTTCCTACAAGCCAGGTCTACTGGCAAAAAATTTTTTCAATTTTTGTCTGAAAAGTCTTTATTTCTCCTATGCTTTTGAAGGGTAATTTTGTAAGATACAAGATTTTAGAGATCTCTTTTTTCTTTCAACACTTTAAATATTTCACTCAACCTTTTGCTTGCATGTTTTCTGGGGAGAAATCCAATGTATTTCTTTTTCCTTTTCCTCTACAGGTAAGGTCTTTCTTTCTTTCTTTTCTTTCTTTCTTTCTTTTTTAATATCCTGGCTTCTTTCAAAAATTTTTATCTTTTATTTTCTGAAATTTGATAAGATAAGCCTAGGTATAGTTTTTTTATTTATTTTTATTTTTTAGCCTTTATCCTGCTTGGTATTCTCTGAGCTTCCTGTATCTGTGGCCTAAAACCTGATATTAATTTTGGGATATTCTCAGTCATTGCTTCAGATAGTTCTGACATTGCTTTATCTCTTTTCTTTTCCTTTTGGTATTCCTATCATGCCTGGGTTACACCTTCTGTAATTGTCCCACAGTTCTTAGGGTTTTTTGTTCCATTCTTTTAAGTCTTTTTTTCTCTTTGCTTTTTGGTTGTAGGATCTTCTATTGACATATTTTCAAGTTCACTGTTCTTTTCTCAGTCATGCCCAGTCTATTAATGAGCCCATTAAAGGTAATCTTCGTTTTTGTTGTGGTATTTTTTTTATATCTAAAATTTCTTTTTGGCCTATTATTAGAATCTCCATTTCTCTGTGTACATTGCCCAATAATTTTTGTAATTTGTCTACTATTTCCATTAGAGCATATGAATCATAATCATTTTAAATTCCCAGTCTGATAATTCCAATATCTAAGAAGGTTGTTGGTTTTCAGTTTGTTCAGCTTTTTACTTGTTGCTAAGATGCACTAACAACTTCCAAGCTCCTTACATGCTGGCCCAGAAATTGGAAGTAGATTCCTTCTGTTTTAGATTTCTAATTTTATTCTATCATGGTAAGAGAAAATACTTTGTATGATTTCAATCCATTTAAATTTAATGAGATATATTTTATGGCCTATCATATGTTCTGTTCTGGAGAATGTTGTATGTGCACTTGAGAAGATTCAGAAGAATGTGTATTCTGCTATTGTTGGCTAGGTGTTCTATAGAAGTTTGTTAGGGGTAGTTGGTTTATACTGTTCAAGTCTTCTAGGCTGATATTGGTGTTATGCCTATTTGTCTTATTTATTATTGAGAATGCAGTACTGATGTTTCCATTATTGATGAAATGTCTGTTTCTTTGTTCATTGTATCATATTTTGCTTCATGTATTTGGGGCTGTTTTTAGTTGCCTCTCTTTATGAACATTTATATCATTATAAAGTGCATGTCTTTAGCTCTCATAACTTTTTTATTAAAGTTTTTTGATATTAGTATTGTCATTCTGACTCTCTTGTGGTTGTTGTTTACAGATTTTTCCATCCTTTACTTTCAAACCCATTTGTATATTTGCGTCTGAGATTTATATCTTGTAGACCGTGTATAGTTGGATTTTGCTTTTATAAAATCCAGTATAACAATTTATGCCTTTTGATTATATTTCTTATTTCACTTACATTTGATGTTACCATTGATATTATTGGATTCTTGTCTGCTATTTTAATTTTTGTTTTGTCTCTTGCCACTTTACTATTTTATTTTATTTTGCATTAAGTGACTATTTCAATTTCTTTAAGGATCATTTATTTTATATTCTTACATTTTCTTTTTAAGATTTTATTTATTTATTTGACAGAGAGAGAAATCACAAGTAGGCAGAGAGTCAGGCAGAGAGAGAGAGAGAGAAGCAGGCTCCCGCTGAGCAAAGAGCCCGATACGGGGCTCGATCCCAGGACACTGAGATCATGACCTGAGCCGAAGGCAGCGGCTTAATCCACTGAGCCACCCAGGCGCCCCGACATTTTCATTAACATACAATAACTTACCTCTTAACTTATTAGAATTTACTTCATGTTTACAGTAACTTATCTCCAATGAGGCATAGAAATGTTACTCTTACATAGCTCTGTACCCTCCTTACCTTCTTTGTACTATTATTGTTATATATGCTATGTCCGTATGTTACAAACCCAGCAGATAATGTTATAATTTTTACTTTATATGATGTTATATTTTTAAAGAACCTCAAAAAAGAAAGAATATAAATTTATAGTTTTTAAAATTAACTTTTTTAGTACTGGCAAGTAACCAATCCTGTTTGTGCTTCAATTTCTTATCTGTGAAACAAGAAGAGTAATAGTACTTAACTCAACTAGGTAGGCTGAGGACTGAGAAACAGGCACAAAATCTTTAGTCATTTTGGTCATTTTGGACCACAAGATGGAATGGTCCCTGGAACATATACATTTAATAAATTTTAATAGTTGTTGCAAAGATGATCTAACAAAAGCAGTAATAATACAGCTTAAAATTAAAAATAAAATCAAGTTAGCTTTTTTATTTACCATTTTTTTAGTTTTCTTTATTTGTGTGTATGGATTTGAATTACCATTTATATAGCTTCCTTAATTCAAGCTGGCTTTCCTCCACCCACTTTCTTTGTGGAGATGTAATATATTTTCAAATATATTACATTTCTATGCATATAGTCCCAAAATAAATAAAATTATACACATTACATATTATATATTGTCTTTTGAAATTTATTTTAAATCATTTAAGGGAAGAAGGGGAAGAAATACACATTTGTGCTCTCTTTTGTAATTACATAGTTATCTTTGCTAATGCTCTTTGTTTGCTATGCTTTTTGTTTTTTGTCTTATGTGAATTGGGATTCACTGATATAACTTCCTCTAAGGAATTTCCCCTTGTGTATCCTGTAAGGTGAGTCTGCTCACAATGAAATATCTCAGTTTTTGTTTATTTGATAACATCTTTATTTTATGTTCTTTTCCAAAGTTAGTTTTCCTGAATATGTAATTTTTAGTTAATAGGTTTGTTTTTCTTTCAGCACTTTGAGCTTGTGCTACTGCCTCTGTCCTCCATTGTTTCTGAAGAGATGTTAGCTGTTGATCTTACTGAGGTTTTCTTGTACATGATTCAGTGCTCTCTTGGATTTTCAAGACTTTTCTCTTTGTTTTTGAGTTTGAGGGTGAGCGCAGAATCTACTCCTCTCAGATACCTCTGCTCTATGAGTCTTGTGTTGAATCTGAGTAGTAGCTCCTGGTCTTCTCTCCTTGTCTCTCCTGACATGGAACCTAAGCCCTATGAGTAATCTGGACAGTGGCAATCAAGGCACAGTATTTTGCAAAACCTGGAGTAGAGCTTCTGTCCTGCAAATGGAACTGGGTGGAGAAGAAAGTTCCAGGCCTCTCAGCCATATTTGTCTACTTTACAGTTTTTACAAAATGGAGTCCAAGGAATGAGAAATCCTATTGGCCTACCCCTCTGGGGAGAAATTTTTGTCCTAGTCTGGGAACTGCAATAGAATACAACTCCATCTTCATGGCCACATTAGTGAGGAGTAGAGATTACATCACTTTGAATTGCAAGAGTGGGGAAGAGTGGCAGGTCATGGCTCACATGCCATAAACTCTCACTGTCTTATTGAGATTCAGTACTTTTTCTTGATTAACTTTATCTCCATATGCTTTATACCCTTAGGATAATTTCTAGAGACATAAATTGTTGCATTTTTTTTTTTAATACAGTTTATACCAGTTATAGTAACTTCACTCCAGAGAGGATCCATGGAGCTCCTCACATTTCTATTATGGAAGTGCATCTAAATAGTACTTTTTAAAAATTTATCTCCTTCCTTCCTTCCTTCCTTCCTTCCTTCTTTCCTTTCTTTCTTTCTTTCTTGAGAGAGAGAAAGAGATACGATGAGCATGAGGAAAAAGGAGAGGCACAGAGGGAGAGTGAGAGAGACAAAGTTACCCAGGCTCCACTTTCAGGGCAGAGATCCTGAAATCATGACCTAAGCCAAAATCAAGTCAAAGGCTTAACCAACTGAGCCACCCAGGCACCCCTAAGTAGTATTTTTTTTTTATATAATAAAGTACAACATATACACAGGAAAATACCTCATAATACATTCTTAGAGAACAATTTTAGAACATTTCCATAAGCCTAGTTTTTATAGTCAATAAGACAGACAATTTAAAGAATAAGCAAAAAAAAAAAAAAAAAGTTTATTTATTTATTTACTTTTAGAGAGATAGTGTGTTCATTGATCTTAGAATAAAAGCATTTTTATTCTTTAATCACTAAGTGTGATGTTGGTAGTGGGTTGTTCCTAGATATTCTTTACTACCTTGGTAATTTCTGTTCCATGTCTAGTTTGCTTAATGTTTTTGTCATGGAGGAATGTTGAGTTATTTTTTCCTGTGCCCATTGAGATAATCAGTGGATTTTGTCCTTTATTCTGTTAATTTAGTGTATGGTAGTAATTGATTTTCATTATAGTCATTTCTTATGGTGCCGTGTCAGAGCTTCTGACTAAAAATTTGGTCAAGAAACAAATGATTTGAACCTCATTTTTTTACTCAAAAAGAAAATGTATGTTTTGTTATTTATTTCAGCTGAACACAAATTTTTCTGGTTCTTAAAAGGAAATGCTGTCCATTGAATAATGTACCAGTCTTGACATCACTCACTTATAGGGCTTAATTAGTGATATAATTATAAAGAAGATTTGTGCACTAAGATTTGAACAGGTCATTAAATATTCTATTGATAAATTGGCATAATATTATTGCATTCATTTACATTCTGTTATATTCATTTATACATTTGTCAACCAACATTTAGTTAATACCTATCCTAGGCCAGGCACTACTGTCATCACAAGGGATACAGAGAAGAACACAATATAGTCCCTGCCTTAGCTCGCATCAGGTGGAAGAGAAGGGCATATAAAGAGAGCAAATAATGTAAGTACAAATGTAAATCATACTATAAAATGAGTAACAGGTGTAACTTTAAAATCATATTTTTAAAATAAATAGACAACTGTGTATTGTGAACAAATAGTGGCTTAAATTCATTTTAGGACCAATGACCCTCAAAGAGATCATGTAACTCAAAAACTTAATATGTAGGAATAAATTGTTTACCTTTCTTAGGTGTAGGTGCAGTTCAACTGAGTGAAAGAGATAGGGAACAAGTAGAACTTTTTCCTGTCTTTTCCCAGTTTCTGAATTCCCACCCATAACTATATTTCAAATTTTGACTTTCAATGTTGGAGAATCCCTTAGGTTAGAGAGTAAATGGAACTACTTTATTGGTTACTGTTTCTATTCCAACCTAAAGAAACTGAGGGGAAAAAATCATTGTAAGTGTGAGATCAGCAAATTCTATTGACTCATTCCCAAATTCTTGGCACATTGTTAGGGCTAGGTATCATTGTAGGAGGGTAGAATAACTAATTGTTGAGAACTTCTTTCAGTTCATATTTTGTAGCCCAACTCATTTTTCATGGGAGTCTATGCCTCTCATGAACACTTCTGTATTAAGACCCCGTTATTTTACTCCTTTCTGTAAACTCCTGTTTGCCTTCTTGTCTTGTCTACCCCATATGGTTAGTTATCTTCTTTAAAGTGTGAACTATCTCTTGTCATTATTTATAGTCTTCTCAGTACTTATTAAAGCATTTTTTAAAGTAGTTTCCTAAGAATTGGTTGAATGATTATAGACTTAGTCTGAAAGTCTTATTACCTAGTCCTTACTTCCTAGTCACTCAACACATGCCTTGGAGAAATAGTATAGCTTATGGTTAAGAAACTGGACCTTATAGTCAGATTGTGTAATTCATAACATATCTATACACTTTATTAGTGTGGGTTCTCAGCAAGTTAGTTAACTTCTCAATACCTAATTTTCTACATCAGTATAATGGTAATAATAATAACACTTACCATTTAGATATATGTGTGGATTAAATATGTGAAAGCCCTTATAACAGTGTGAATTACACAATACTCAATAAAAATTATTATTACTAATATTAATGCTCAACAATACATCTTTCTTATTTCCAAGAAGAAGAAAATGATGCCAAACCGGCTGCAAAAGTCATAAAAAAAATATTCAGTGGACCAAATGGACAAAGATACCCAGGAACACAAGCCAAATATCACATGATGATCTAAGTAGATGCAGGAAAAGATCTGACAAAATTCAACATCCTTCCATGATAAAAAATTAAAAATTCAACAAATTAGTTATAGAAGGAATGTAACTCAATACATTAGAAGCCATCTGCATCAAAACCACACCAAACATGGCACTCAATGATAGAAGCTAAGAGTTTTCCCTTTAGAATCAGGAAGAAGACAAGGATGCTCAATCTCTTATAAACTTAGTTTGAGCAATACAGTGTTGGAAAACATGATGTGAGCAGAAACTTAAAAAGTTCCTTGGCTCAGATCATGATCTCAGGGTCTTGAGATTAAGTCCCATGTTGGGCTCTATGCTTCAGATTCTCTCTCTCCCTCTCCTTTTGCCTCTCTTCCAAACACACTCTCTTTCTCTCTAAAATAAATAAATAATAAATAAACATATAGATAGATAGATAAATATTCTAAAGGAAAAACACACATAAATTGAAATTGAAGGGATGGAAAATGATTTCCATGCAAATGGAAAGCAAAAATGGAATAGAGTTTCTAAATTTATATCAGAAAAAAGATAGACTAGGTCGAAGACTGTAATAAAAGACAAAGAAGGGAGAGGAGTCAAGATGGCGGAGAAGTAGCAGGCTGAGACTACATCAGGTAGCAGGAGATCAGCTAGATAGCTTATCTAAGGATTGCAAACACCTACACATCCAACGGGAGATCAAAGAGAAGAAGAACAGCAATTCTAGAAACAGAAAATCAACCACTTTTTAAAAGGTAGGACTGGCAGAGAAGTGAATCCAAAGTGACTGGAAGATAGACTGCGGGGGAGGGACCAGCTCCCTGGGCAAGCAGCGGAGCAACGGAACACAAAATTGGGACTTTTTAAAAGTCTGTTCCACTGAGGGACATCACTCCAGAGGCTAAACTGGGGTGAAGCCCAACTGAGGTCAGAGTGGCCTCAGGTCCTGCAGGCTCACAGAAGGATCAGGGGTGTCTGAGTTTTGCAGAGCTTGCAGGTATTAAAACGGGGAAGCCGGCTACAGAGACAGAGCCAAGGAGTGAGCTCTCAGCTCAGGGTTACCTTGAACACGTCACAGGCTCGGTGAGCTCAGAGCGTGGCCGGAGGCCAGGGAGACGGGAGTAATTGGGCACTATTCTCTGAGGGCGCACTGAGGAGTGGGGCCCTGAGCTCTTGGTTTCTCCAGACCGGAAACTAGGAGGCCGCCATTTTCATTCCCGTCATCCAGAACTCTACGGAAAGCATTCAGGGAACAAAAACTCTTAAAAGCAAACCCGAGCTGATTACTCAGCCCGGCCCCTGTGAAGGGCTGTGTAATTCCGCCTGGGGAAAAGATACTTGAGAATCACTAAAACAGGCCCCTCCCCCAGAAGATCAATAAGAAATCCAACCAGGACCAAGTTAACCTACCAAGGAGTGCAGGTTCAATACCAAGGAGAGCAGCAGAATTCCAGAGGAGGAGAAAGCAAAGCACGGAACACATGGCTTTCTCCCCATGATACTTTAGTCTTGCAGTTAATTTAATTTTTTTTCAATTTTTTTTCTTCTGCTGCTAAATTTTTTTTAACTTTTACCCTTTTCTTTTTTAACGTTTTTAAACTAGTTTATCTAATATATATATATATTTTTTTTCTTTTTTATATTTTTTCCTTATTCATTTTCTTTTTTTAATTGTTTTTTTTTTTCTGAACTTCTTTGTATCCCCTTTCTCCCCCCCCATGATTTGGGATCTCTTCTGATATGTATTTTCCTGGGGTCTTTGCCACCCTTTTAGTATTTTACTTGCTCCTTCATATACTCTTATCTGGACAAAATGACAAGGCAGAAAAATTCACCACAAAAAAAAAAAAGAACAAGAGGCAGTACTGAAGGCTAGGGACCTAATCAATACAGACACTGGTAATGTGTCAGATCTAGAGTTCAGAATGACGATTCTTAAGGTTCTAGCTGGGCTCAAAAAAGGCATGGAAGATATTAGAGAAACCCTTTCAGGAGATTAAAAAAAGTCCTTTCTGGAGAAATAAAAGAACTAAAATCTAACCAAGTTGATATCAAAAAAGCTATTAGTGAGGTGCAACCAAAAATGGAGGCTCTCACCGTTGGATAAATGAGGCAGAAGAAAGAATTAGTGATATAGAAGACCAAATGACAGAGAATAAGGAAGCTAAGGAAAGGAGGAACAAACAGCTACTGGACCATGAGGGGAGAATTCAAGAGATAAGTGACACCATAAGACAAAACAACATTAGAATAATTGGGATTCCAGAAGAAGAAGAAAGAGAGAGGGGAGCAGAAGTTATATTGGAGGGAATTATTGGAGAGAATTTCCCTAATATGGCAAAGGGAACAAGCATCAAAATCCAGGAGGTGCAGAGAACGCCCCTCAAAATCAGTAAGAATAGGTCCACACCCCATCACCTAATAGTAAAATTTACAAGTCTTAGTGACAAAGAGAAAATCCTGAAAGCAGCCCAGGAAAAGTCTGTAACATACAATGGTAAAAATATTAGATTGGCAGCTGACTTATCCACAGAGACCTGGCAGGCCAGAAAGAGCTGGCATGATATATTCAGAGCACTAAACGAGAAAAACATGCAGCCAAGAATACTATATCCAGCTAGGTTACCATTGAAAATAGAAGGAGAGATAAAAAGCTTCCAGGACAAACAAAAACTGGAAGAACTTGCAAACACCAAACCAGCTCTACAGGAAATATTGAAAGGGGTCCTCTAAGCAAAGAGAGACACTAAAATAGTAGATCAGAGAGGGAACAGAGACAATATACAGTAACAGTCACCTTACAGGCAATACAATGGCACTAAATTCATATCTCTCAATAGTTACCCTGAATGTTAATGGGCTAAATGCCCCAATCAAAAGACACAGGGTATCAGAATGGATAAAAAAACCAAAACCCATCTATATGTTGCCTACAAAAAGCTTATTTTAGATCAGAAGACACCTCCAGATTTAAAGTGAGGGGATGGAAAACAATTTACCATGCTAATGGACATCAGAAGAAAGCAGGAGTGGCAATCCTTATAGCAGATCAATTAGATTTTAAGCCAAAGACTATAATAAGAGATGAGGAAGGACACTATATCATACTCAAAGGGTCTGTCCAACAAGAAGATCTAACAATTTTAAATATCTATGCCCCCAACGTGGGAGCAGCCAACTATATAAACCAATTAATAACAAAATCAAAGAAACACATCAACAATCATACAATAATAGTAGGGGACTTTAACACTCCCCTCACTGAAATGGACAGATCATCCAAGCAAAAGATCAACAAGGAAATAAAGGCCCTAAGTGACACACTGGACCGTATGGATATCACAGATATATTCAGAACATTTCATCCCAAAGCAACAGAATGCACATTCTTCTCTAGTGCACATGGAACATTCTCCAGAATAGATCACATCCTGGGTCCTAAATCAGGTCTCAACCTGTATCAAAAGATTGGAATCATTCCCTGCATATTTTCAGACCACAATGCTCTGAAGCTAGAACTCAACCACAAGAGGAAATTTGGAAAGAACCCAAATATATGTAGACTAAACAGCATCCTTTTAAAGTATGAATGGGTCAACCAGGAAATTCAAGAAGAATTGAAAAAATTCATGGAAACAAATGATAATGAAAACACAACAGTTCAAAATCTGTAGGACACAGCAAAGGCAGTCCTGAGAGGAAAATATATAGCAGTACAAGCCTTTCTCAAGAAACAAGAAAGGTCTCAAGTACACAACCTAACACTACAGCTAAAGGAGCTAGAGAAAGAACAAGAAAGAAACCCTAAACCCAGCAGGAGAAGAGAAATCATAAACATCAGAGCAGAAATCAATGAAATAGAAGCCAAAAAAACAATAGAGCAAATCAACGAAACTAGGAGCTGGTTCTTTGAAAGAATTAATAAGATTGATAAACCCCTGGCCAGACTCATCAAAAAGAAAAGAGAAAGGACCCAAATTATAAAATCATGAATGAAAGAGGAGAGATCAAACTAACACCAAAGAAATACAAACAATTATAAGAACATACTATGAGCAACTCTACGCCAAAAAATTTGACAATCTGGAAGAAGTGGATGCATTCCTAGAGACATATAAACTACCACAACTGAACCCGGAAGAAACAGAAAACCTGAACAGACCCATAACCAGTAAGGAGATTGAAACAGTCATCAAAAATATCCAAACAAACAAAAGCCCAGGGCCAGACAACTTCCCAGGGGAAGCCTACCAAAAATTTAAAGAAAAAACTAATTCCTATTCTCCTGAAACTGTTCCAAAAAAATAGAAATGGAAGGAAAACTTCCAGACTCATTTTATGAGGCCAGCATCACGTTGATCCCAAAACTAGACAAGGATCCCATCAAAAAAAGAGAACTACAGAACAATATCCTTGATGAACACAGATGAGAAAATTCTCACCAAAATACTAGCCAATAGGATTCAACAGTACATTAAAAGGATTATTCACCACGACCAAGTGGGATTTATCCAGGGCTGCAAGATTGGTTCAACATCCGCAAATAAATCAATGTGATACAACACATTAATAAAAGAAAGAACAAGAACCATATGATACTCTCAATAGATGCTGAAAAAGAATTTGACAAAGTACAGCATCCCTTCCTGATCAAAACTCTTCAAAGTGTAGGGGTAGAGGGCCCATACCTCAATATTATCAAAGCCATCTATGAAAAACCCACCGCAAATATCATTCTTAATAGAGAAAAACTGAAAGCTTTTCCACTGAGATCAGGAACATGGCAGGAATGTCCATTATCACCACTGTTATTCAACATAGTACTAGAAGTCCTAGCCTCAGCAATCAGGCAACAAAAGGAAATTAAAGGCATCCAAATTGGCAAAGAAGAAGTCAAACTATCACTCTTCACAGATGATATGATACTATATGTGGAAAACCCAAAAGACTCCACTCCAAAACTGCTAGAACTTGTACAGGAATTCAGTAAAGTGTCAGGATGTAAAATCAAAGCACAGAAATCAGTTGCATTTCTCTACACCAACAACAAGACAGAAGAAAGAGAAATTAAGGAGTCAATCCCATTTACAATTGCACCCAAAACCATAAGATACCTAGGAATAAACCTAACCAAAGAGGCACAGAATCTATACTCAGAAAACTATAAAGTACTCATGAAAGAAATTGAGGAAGACACAAAGAAATGGAAAAATGTTCCATGCTCCTGGATTGGAAGAACAAATATTATGAAAATATCTATGCTACCTAAAGCAATCTACACATTTAATGCAATTCCTATCAAAATACCATCCATTATTTTCAAAGAAATGGAACAAATAATCCTAAAATTTATATGGAATCAGAAAAGACCTCGAATAGCCAAAGGAATACTGAAAAAGAAAGCCAAAGTTGGTTGCATCACAATTCCGGACTTCAAGCTCTATTACAAAGCTGTCATCATCAAGACAGCATGGTACTGGCACAAAAATAGACACTGACCAATGGAACAGAATAGAGAGCCCAGAAATAAACCCTCAACTCTATGGTCAACTAATCTTTGACAAAGCAGGAAAAATGTCCAATGGAAAAAAGACAGCCTCTTCAATAAATGGTGCTGGGAAAATTGGACAGCCACATGCGGAAAAATGAAATTAGACCATTTCCTTACACCACACACAAAAATAGACTCAAAATGGATGAAGGACCTCAATGTGAGAAAGGAATCCATCAAAATCCTTGAGGAGAACACAGGCAGCAACCTCTTCGACCTCAGCCGCAGCAACATCTTCCTAGGAACAACGCCAAAGGCAAGGGAAGCAAGGGGAAAGATGAACTATTGGGATTTCATCAAGATCAAAAGCTTTTGCACAGCAAAGGAAACAGTTAACAAAACCAAAAGGCCACTGACAGAATGGGAGAAGATATTTGCAAACGACATATCAGATAAAGGACTAGTGTCCAGAATCTATAAAGAACTTAGCAAACTCAACACCCAAAGAACAAATAATCCAATCAAGAAATAGGCAGAAGACATGAACAGACATTTCTGCAAAGAAGACATCCAGATGGCCAACGACACATGAAAAAGTGCTCCACATCACTTGGCATCAGGGAAATACAAATCAAAACCACAATGAGATATCACCTCACACCAGTCAGAATGGCTAAAATCAACATGTCAGGAAATGACAGATGCTTGCGAGGATGCGGAGAAAGGGGAACCCTCCTACACTGTTGGTGGGAATGCAAGCTGGTGCAGCCACTCTGGAAAGCAGCATGGAAGTTCCTCAAAATGTTGAAAATAGAATTGCCCTATGACCCAGCAATTGCACTACTGGGTATTTACCCTAAAGATACAAACGTAGTGGTCCAAAGGGGCACGTGCACCCGAATGTTTATAGCAGCAATGTCCACAATAGCCAAACTATGGAAAGAACCTAGATGTCCATCAACAGATGAATGGACCAAGAAGATGTGGTATATACACACAATGGAATACTATGCAGCCATCAAAAGAAATGAAATCTTGCCATTTGCGACGACGTGGATGGAACTAGAGGGTATCATCTTAGTGAAATAAGTCAAGCAGAGAAAGACAACTATCATATGATCTCCCTGATATGAGGAAGTGGAGATGCAACATGTGGGGTTAAGGGGATAGGAAAAGAATAAATGAAACAAGATGGGATTGGGAGGGAGACAAACCATAAGTGACTCTTAATCTCACAAAAAAAACTGAGGGTTGCTGGGGGGAACGGGTTTGGGAGAGGGGAGTGGGGTTATGGACATTGGGGAGGGTATGTGCTATGGTGAGTGCTGTGAAGTGTGTAAACCTGGTGATTCACAGACCTGTACCCCTGGGGATAAAAATATACTATATGTATATAAAAAATAAAAAATTTAAATTAAAAAAAGACAAAGAAGGTAATTATATAATGTAAATGGGTCAGCTCATCAGGAGAACATAACAATTGCATATATATATGCACTCAACATTAGATAACCTAACTGTATTAATCAAATATTAACAGATCTGAAGTGAGAAATAGACACCAATATAATAATAGTTGGGGATTTCAAAATCCTATGTTTGACAATAGATAGAATATACAGACAGAAAATCAGTAAGAAAGCAAAGGAGTTGAACAACTTCAGATTAAATGGACCTAAGAAACATATAGATAACATCTTTCCCAACAATAGTAACAGAATATATAATTTTCTAAAGCACATGCAAAACATACAAAATTTAAATAAGTTATATAAAATTTTAGTGGTTCCTTTATAAGAAACTCTAGAAGTTCCTGAGTCTGTCTGGTTTTCAGGGACTCTTTTAGTAAAGTTATGGCTTATCCTTTTTGGCTTAAATCTGTCACACTGCCTAGTCCAGTCTTCAGGAGGTAAAGCCAACCCCAGTTCAGGTTCTTGTTGTAGTCTCATCATTAAGAATTAAGAAAATCACTTGAACATGAATTGTCAGTAAAAAATGAACACATTCAGGTCTTTGTTCTTTCAAACAACTGTTAATAGATCTATCTTCGGGTGTGGCATTTAGTGATTATTGTCAGGTTATATTGACAAAATGGATGTGAGAAAATATCCCATAGTGTTACTATTATGGGTAGATGTCTACTTAGTTTTTAAGTAGATTATCAAATCTACATTATTGAACTGCTGAAACCAAAAGCCGTATTTCTCTTCTCTAGTGCTTCTTCTTTGAAGCAACCATATGAGAGATCTGCAGTAAGTGAAAGGAGAGACTTGATATACATATAAGTAATATTAAATAAAATAATATTAAAAGATCATTAGGCTGCACCTGCACTTAAGAAAGTTAAACAATTTATTCTTATGCATTAAGTTTTTGAGCTATATTATCTCTTTGAGGGTCATTGGTCCGAAAGTGAATTTATTTATTTATTTATTTATTATTTTTTATAAACATATATTTTTATCCCCAGGGGTACAGGTCTGTGAATCACCAGGTTTACACACTTCACAGCACTCACCAAAGCACATACCCTCCCCAATGTCCATAATCCCACCCCCTTCTCCCAAACCCCCTCCCCCCAGCAACCCTCGGTTTGTTTTGTGAGATTAAGAGTCACTTATGGTTTGTCTCCCTCCCAATCCCATCTTGTTTCATTTATTCTTCTCCTACCCACTTAAGCCCCCATGTTGCATCACTACTTCCTCATATCAGGGAGATCATATGATAGTTGTCTTTCTCTGCTTGACTTATTTCACTAAGCATGATACGCTCTAGTTCCATCCATGTTGTCGCAAATGGCAAGATTTCATTTCTTTTGATGGCTGCATAGTATTCCATTGTGTATATATACCACATCTTCTTGGTCCATTCATCTGTTGATGGACATCTAGGTTCTTTCTATAGTTTGGCTATTGTGGACATTGCTGCTATAAACATTCGGGTGCACGTGCCCCTTTGGACCACTACGTTTGTATCTTTAGGGTAAATACCCAGTAGTGCAATTGCTGGGTCATAGGGCAATTCTATTTTCAACATTTTGAGGAACTTCCATGCTGCTTTCCAGAGTGGCTGCACCAGCTTGCATTCCCACCAACAGTGTAGGAGGGTTCCCCTTTCTCCGCATCCTCGCAAGCATCTGTCATTTCCTGACATGTTGATTTTAGCCATTCTGACTGGTGTGAGGTGATATCTCATTGTGGTTTTGATTTGTATTTCCCTGATGCCAAGTGATGTGGAGCACTTTTTCATGTGTCGTTGGCCATCTGGATGTCTTCTTTGCAGAAATGTCTGTTCATGTCTTCTGCCCATTTCTTGATTGGATTATTTGTTCTTTGGGTGTTGAGTTTGCTAAATTCTTTATAGATTCTGGACACTAGTCCTTTATCTGATATGTCGTTTGCAAATATCTTCTCCCATTCTGTCAGTGGCCTTTTGGTTTTGTTAACTGTTCCCTTTGCTGTGCAAAAGCTTTTGATCTTGATGAAATCCCAATAGTTCATCTTTCCCCTTGCTTCCCTTGCCTTTGGCGTTGTTCCTAGGAAGATGTTGCTGCGGCTGAGGTCGAAGAGGTTGCTGCCTGTGTTCTCCTCAAGGATTTTGATGGATTCCTTTCTCACATTGAGGTCCTTCATCCATTTTGAGTCTATTTTTGTGTGTGGTGTAAGGAAATGGTCTAATTTCATTTTTCCGCATGTGGCTGTCCAATTTTCCCAGCACCATTTATTGAAGAGGCTGTCTTTTTTCCATTGGACATTTTTCCTGCTTTGTCGAAGATTAGTTGATTGTGGAGTTGAGGATCTATTTCTGGGCTCTCTATTCTGTTCCATTGATCTATGTGTCTATTTTTGTGCCAGTACCATGCTGTCTTGATGATGACAGCTTTGTAATAGAGCTTGAAGTCCGGAATTGTGATGCCACCAACTTTGGCTTTCTTTTTCAATATCCCTTTGGCTATTCGAGGTCTTTTCTGGTTCCGTATAAATTTTAGAATTATTTGTTCCATTTCTCTGAAAAAGATGGATGGTACTTTGATAGGAATTGCATTAAATGTGTAGATTGCTTTAGGAAGCATGGACATTTTCACACTATTTATTCTTCCAATCCAGGAGCATGGAACATTTTTCCATTTCGTTGTGTCTTCCTCAATTTCTTTCATGAGTACTTTATAGTTTTCTGAGTATAGATTCTGTGCCTCTTTGGTTAGGTTTATTCCTAGGTATCTTATGGTTTTGGGTGCAATTGTAAATGGGATTGACTCCTTAATTTCTCTTTCTTCTGTCTTGTTGTTGGTGTAGAGAAATGCAACTGATTTCTGTGCTTTGATTTTACATCCTGACACTTTACTGAATTCCTGTACAAGTTCTAGCAGTTTTGGAGTGGAGTCTTTTGGGTTTTCCACATATAGTATCATATCATCTGTGAAGAGTGATAATTTGACTTCTTCTTTGCCGATTTGGATGTCTTTAATTTCCTTTTGTTGTCTGATTGCTGAGGCTAGGACTTCTAGTACTATGTTGAATAGCAGTGGTGATAATGGACATTCCTGCCATATTCCTGACCTTAACGGAAAAGCTTTTAGTTTTTCTCCATTGAGAATGATATTTGCCATGGGTTTTTCATAGATGGCTTTGATGATATTGAGGCATGTGCCCTCTATCCCTACACTTTGAAGGTTTTGTTCAGGAAGGGATGCTGGGTCTTGATTTTTTAAAAAATACTTTTAGCCATTCTTTGCCTTTTGATTAGAGAATGTAGTATCATTAGGTAAGGACTTACTCTTGCTATCTTATTGTTTCCTGGCTGTTTTGTAGTTCCTTTGTTTCTTTCTTCATCTCTTGTCTTCATTTGTGATTTCATGTTTGTTTGTTTTGTATAGTGGTATGTTTTATTTATCTTTTGTGTATCAACTGCAGGGTTTTTTCTTTATTTACCTTCAAGCATACATAAATCATCCTATGGTTATAACAAGTCTGTTTTAAGCTGATATTAATTGAAATTTGTTTGTAAACAAAGCTCTACCCATTTACTTCTTCCCTCTCTGCATTTTATATTATTAATATCACAATTTTCATATTTTATACTGCATATCCTTTAGGAAATCATAGTACCTATAGTTATTTTTAAACACTTCTGTCTTTTAACTTTTATGCTAGAGTTAAAAGTCATTTATCGACTGCCTTTATAACAACAGAGTATTCTGTATTTGTATAGTTACCTTTACAAGTGAGTTTTATATTTTTATAAGTTCATGGTGCTAATTAGCATCTTTTCATTTCAACTTAAGGAACTATTTTTAGAATTTTTTATAAGGCAGGCATGTGGTGATGAACTTTCTCATTTGTCTACAGAAGTCTTTACAGCTCCTTTATTTCTGAAGGTCAGCTTTGCCAGGTATAGTATTCTTGGTTGGCATTTTTTTTCCATTCAACATTTTGAATACATCTTCCCACTTTCTGCTAACCTATAAAGTTACTACTGAAAAATCTGCTTATAGTCTTTTAGGGTTTTCCTTATATATAAGGAGTTGCTTTTCCCTTGCCACCTTCAAATTTTTTTGTCCTTGACTTTTGACAATTTATTTTAATGTGTTTTGGTGACAGCCTCTTAATGTTCAACCTATTCGGGTTATTTTGAGCATCAAGGATCTGAGTGTTCATTTCCTATTTGGGCTTCAGGAAGTTTCCTGCCATTATTCTTTAAGTAAACTTCCTGTCCCTTTCTTTTTCTCTGCTCATTTTGGGACTCCTATAATGCATAAATTATTTTCTCTGATGATGTCCCATAAAGCACATAGGCTTCATAGTTTCTCATTCTTTTTTCTTTTAGTTCCTCTAACTGGATAATTTCAAATCACCTGTCTTTGAGTTCACTTAATCTTCCAAAGGATCAAGTTTGCTGTTGAAACTCTCTATTGAACTTTTCCCCTCAGTCACTATATTCTTCAGTTTGGTTCTTTTTTTATGGTTACTTTTTCTTTATTAAACTTCTTATTTTGTTCATACATTATATTCTAATTTTCTTGAGTTATCTATCTGTGGTTTCTTATCACTCACTGAACTTCTTTAAGATAATTACTTTGATCTCCTTTCAAGTAGCTCCTGGATCTTCATTTCTTCATGTTCAGTTACTGGAGTATTATTAATTTCTTTTGGTGGTACCATGTTTGCCTAATGTTTCATGAACCATATAAACTTATATTGGTTCTGTACATTTGAAAGTATAGACTTCTTCCAGTCTTTACAGACTGATTTTGACAGGTAATGACCTTCACCTAAAGTTGCCCAGTCTAATGGAACTGCTTCCTGGACTATAGTTTAACAGGGTTGAAGTAATTTCCTATGGCTGTTGCTGGTTCCACAGTTGGGTTTGTGATTGGCAGTCCTGATACTGGGGGTACAAATAGGTGTGGCTTCTAAACTTCCTAAGCATGCTCCTTCTAGGTTGCTAGGCTGGTCTTTGGCTGGGCAGAAATGTCTCCAAACCATAGCAGAGCAGGACTAGACCAGGGTCATGGGACTGCTTCAAAGATCACAGTCAGGTTCATGGTTGCCACATCTGTTATTGAGGGAATGGATGAGGGTGTCTCTTCCTGATCTATTGACAGAAGAGGGTGGAACCAAGTTCACATGAAGACAGTGCTGCTTCTGGTGCATAGCCAGGACTACAGTCAGCAGCCTGCCACTGGTGCATGAGGCTGCCTTCTCAAAACAGCCTTCCTTGGTTTGGGGCTTCAGCAGTGTTTCACAACTGGTTACCTGAATCTCAAAGTTCTCAAAAGCATTCATGTCTGTGAATTGTTGCCAAATATTTGTTTTTGTGGAAGGACATGGGGTGGGAACCTCATATTCTGCCATGATGCTGATGTCACACACTCTTCTGCTTAGGCTTAAATTTATTACTTTTTATTACAATTAGTTAGGAGAATTCTTTATGTACTCTACATGCCAGTTCTTTCAAACAAATAATTCAAAAATGTTTTGTTCTAGTCTGTAACTTGTCTTTTCATCCTTTTTTTTTTAAATTTATTTTTTATTTATTTTCAGCATAACAGTATTCATTATTTTTTCACCACACCCAGTGCTCCATGCAATCCGTGCCCTCTATAATACCCACCACCTGGTACCCCAACCTCCCACCCCCTCGCCACTTCAAACCCCTCAGATTGTTTTTTAGAGTCCATAGTCTCTCATGGTTCACCTCCCCTTCCAATTTCCCCCAACTCCCTTCTCCTCTCTAACTCCCCATGTCCTCCATGCTATTGTTATGCTCCACAAATGAGTGAAACCGTATGATAATTGACTCTCTCTGCTTGACTGATTTCACTCAACATAATCTCTTCCAGTCCCGTCCATGTTGCTACAAAAATTGGGTATTCATCCTTTCTGATGGAGGCATAATACTCCATAGTGTATGTGGACCACATCTTCCTTATCCATTCATCCGCTGAAGGGTCATCCTCTTAACTGGATCTTCCACAGAACAGAATTTTAAAATTCTGAAGTCAAATTTATTCATTTTTCATTTTATGTATTCATTTGGTGTCAAGTGTAGATTTTTTTTAAAAAATCTAACCCTAAATCACAAAGATTATCTCCTTTATTGTTTTCAGCATGTAAGTTTTGTACATGATTTGTTAGATTTATCTCAAGATTTCATATTTTAGTGATTATAAATGATATCGTATTTTAATTTTTCAGGTTAAAAAAAAATTCCAGCTATTTAAAATACTGTGTCATATGAGTTTCAGGTGTACAATGTAGTGATTCAATGCTTCCGTACAATACAGAGTGCTCAAAATAAGAGTACTCCTTAATCTACATGACCTAATTAACCCATTTCTCCACCTGCCATCTGGTAACCAGCAGTTTGTTCTCTGTAGTTAAAAGTCTGTTTCTTGGTTTGCCTCTCTCTTTTCTCCTGTTATGATCATTTGTTTTGTTTCTTAAATTCCACATATAGTGAAATCATAAGGTATTTGTCTTTCTCTGACTTATTTCACTTAGCCTCTAAAACCCTCTAGCTCTATCCACATCATTGCAAATGGCAAGATTTCATTCTTTTTTATGGCTGAGTAATCTCCCATTGTCTATAAATACCATACTGATGAATGGATTGTATTTTAAATTTTTTGTCCTTGTGTTCAATACTGGTATATAGAAACTATACTAGATCTTTTATGTTTGTCTTACATCTCATGACCTTGCTAGGCTTCCTTATTGGTTTTTGTATGTAGACTAAGTATGTAGACTTAGTATGTACGTAGTAAGTAAGTAAGTAAGTAGCTTCGTAAGTATGTAGACTTAGTTTTTATGTAGACTAAGTTACCTACAAATTTAGATTAAGTATAATAATATCTATAGTTATTTTGCAGATACTCTTTATCGAATTGAGGAATTTATCTTTCACTTGTATTTTTTGGTAGTTTTTATTATAAAATGGGGTAAAATGTTGCCAAATGATTTTCTGCCTATTTGACATATTTCTTTTTAGCTGTTAATAAATATGGTAGATTTTTTCAAAATCACTATAATGTTGAACCAGCATTACATCCCTGAATTATTTGGTAATGGTACATTTAAAAAATATATGTACTGCTGAATTCTATTTATTAATATTTTGTCAAGGTTTTTGTGTCCATATTTACAAATGACATTTGCCTATAGTTTTCTTTTTGTATATTTTCATTGGTTTTCATATCAGATAATACTAATTCATAAAATGAAATATTTATTTATAAATATTATAAATATGTATACATATAATAAATAAATATAACTTAATAAAGTGAAGTATTTATTTTCTGAAAGAGATTTGAATAAGTGGTTTACTTCATCTTAACTCATTCAGTCATTCCTCTTTAGAAGGTGCCCTACATTATTTATTACTCTTGTGTTCATTAAATATGGTATAAGTGGTTGTCATAAACATGGCTAACATTTCTCAGCATCTTATCTCTTTCTTCCTAAGTATGTAAGTTTCTATACTTCCCAGCCCCCTTTCAAATAATAAAGTCCACATGACTATGTCTGTTACTTTTCTGTAACATGTTACATTTCTGAGCTGAACTAGTGGAAAACTCCTGTATATTCTTTATTTTGCCCTCCTGTATGATAAACTTGGGGTGCATGTTCTGAAGTAGCAGAGCCTCAAATTGAAGCATGTTGGTTTACTGAGTCATTTCACTGGGTACAATTGCCCAATGTATAGCAGACTGAGTGGAAAACAAAACAAAACAAAACTTTTGCTTGGTGAAGACCCTGATATTTAGTAGGTGTTTATTACTTCAGCATATCTTATCCTATCTTGACTAATGTAGTGCTTAGAACATGATGTCTAACTTAGACAGCACAGAGTTGGAAACCTGGTTTCACATTTCCCTTGTTTTTTCCTGTCACCCCCCAAGCCAATTCTGTCAGCAGTTTCCTCTGCTTCAAAAAAGTGATAAAACAACAAGTTGAATTAAAATATTCTATCCCTGTAAAAGTCCTTAGGATTTGGTGGGGGGAGGGAAGCTTATGAATAGGAGCAAAACTATTCTCCTCCCTGAGGTTTAAAAACTCTAAACTGGATAGAAAAAAGGAGAATGATGGAATTATGCATAGAATTAGATAGTGCTTGGACCAGCCCAGACCTATATGGACTTTGTGGCAAGGAACTAAATCAATAAGAAGGCCTAAGTAGCACAGGAGGAGCCAAGGTTGTCTTTTTTCTGGCCACCCAGCTTGAGTAAACATTTTCAATCAGCAGTATTCAAAAGCTGGGGGTCTCCAGAGTGATGTTTCTATTTGACCAAAGTACTTAACCTAAATCCAGAGGTTAACTGTCTTTCTTGATGACTTTGAGAACAGTTAGTAGGTTTGATACCCACTTGTGCCCTGATATGTTGCTATTTACTACTTTATCTCCATAAATTTTGACATGATATGCTTTCACTAACATTTAGTTCAAAATATTTTTAGTTTCCTGTTTGCTTTATTCATTATTTTGGTGCATAGTATTTAATTTTAAAGTATTTGGTAATATTTTTGAATAACTCATTGTTAGTGACTTATAATTCAGTATTGTTAGAGAAGATCATGTGTGTAATTTAATCCTTTGATACTTAGTGAAACTTGTTTTATGGCTAAATGTGTTTGGTCCCATTTGCTCTTTTTATTGATCTGTGTGATTTTTGAAGGGTGTGTAGAGAAATTAAAATTTGAGTGCCTACTGTTTTCTTATGGGATGAAGAAATCTCTTTTGTAATGTACTCTAAGGTTAATAGAAAGATTCCAAGCTTCTTTTAAAATTTATTTCAGCCAGGTAATATTGAATCATTGCATTCTGTTCAATAAACTAAGTAATTGTTTTCATTTAAAATGTAGTAGCCGTGGTAACAAATTATAAAACATTTGGTGGTCAGATTCAAGTCAACACAGATGACTCAGGTAGTTCAGTTAAACATATCCCTACCAAGTAATTGGTTTCTAGATTTTCCTATTTATTGGAAACCCAAGTGTGTATATTATTAATTATTCAGTTTCCTATCCATTCAGATATAGCAATGTATTCAGAGAACTAGGACAGAGGACATGATTTCACAATGCTTGGGGACTTAATAATTTATAAGTTAACTAAAATAGCATCATTTCCACGTTATCCCACTGCTTAATCTGAACTGAATATTGGACTAACTAAATTGTTGGGAGATCAGTGGAGATAGTATCCGTTTTCCTCATGGCTCTTTTTGGTGCCTGGATCAGACTTTCTCTTGGACCAACAGACTCTAACACCTCTTCTGGAATTGGTTCCAACCGATGATGAGCTACATCTGGCCTGTGAAATGAAAATAGCAAAACCTTTGATTGAGTCCAAGTTAAGTGGATCTACATCATCTGCTCAGTCAACTTTTGCCAAGATGAATGATGCTGTGTCAGTGTTCCATAATTTCAGAGGTGGATTTCCCCTTTTTAAAAACAAAGTGTTTTCCTTTACATAGGCAATGAAAGAAAAAAAAAAAAACTGCTGTGTGTGAAAATGCATTTTGGCTCCTCTATATATTTGGAAACAAAACCCCTAAAATAATCCCATTTTAGCCTTTTTTTCCCTGTTGGATCTCTGCCACCCTGGCCCTTATCGAGTTGCACAAGGGGGCACTGTAGCCATGAAAGTTCTGGAGTACTGATTCCTTTCCTTGCTTTCTAGTATCAGAAAAGTTTAAAACAGAAACAAGAATGTGATTAAAGATAGAAAGACCACCAATAACTTCCAGAGGCTATGAATGTTTCCCAGTTGTTTTGACTCCCAGCTCAGATACCAAAATATTTACTCCAGAAAGAACACAAATGAGAGAAAGATAAGAAACTTGAAGTTTATTTTACAAAGTTATCCAGTTTCCCATGTAGAAGAGAAATAAATATATAGATAAGAGAATGAACTGAACATGAATATTTTTGAAACTTGGGAAATCAGCCAGCTGTGAGACTAGCAGATATGCTAGAGGTAGCACTTCACATTTCAATGTCTACAGCCCAATCCAGGCTTGGATGATCTCCTTAGGAAGAAACCAATGTTGGAAATTTGGAAGTTAGAGTTGCTAAAGCATTATAGTAAGCCAGAGTATTTGGGATAATTCAATAGAACATATTGTGGTATCAGGTTTACTGGTATAACCCCTGTAACCTTAGGTCCTGTCAACCTACAATTCAAGTGATGTCATATTTACATTTTCAAATTCTGTCTGCATGGTGATCTATCAAAATAACTTTAGGTTTCTATCTCTGTAAGAGTTTTTCTAGGTTATTTATGGGATGTTGGGCATATCCACATCAATTTTCTATTGTCAAAGCGTGATCTAGGTTTTTACTTTCTGATTTGTGTTCTTGTACAGTTCTTTAAAAATATATAATGTCATTTTTATCTACTCTTTTTCTTCAATTAACTTTACCAACCATTATCCAGAATACAAAGAATTCTTCAGTTGTTATGTAAAGACTGAGCTTTCTCAGAACTCAGAAGAAAAAGTCCAAAAAATAAAAAAATAAAAATAAAAATGAGGGAGCATTTTTTAAATACATACATTGAAGAGTCAGTATACAAATAATGTTTCTGAAGAAGAAAAAAATGAACTAAGTATCAGTAATTATGGCATAATACTAGAAGTTTCTTGAAGATAAGAATATGCACATTGAAAGTTAACATCATGAAATAGTTAAAATTAATGAGAAGTGACATATAACAAAATATTTCCTACTGAATTTTTGGATTGCAAAGGTAAAGAAAGTATTCTCTAACTATTCTTTACTCAGAAAGTAAAATCAGCTTGTTATAAAATAGTTTAGTTAAGTTAACCTCAAAACTCACCCTCAATATATGGGTGGAAAGAAATCAATAGATATTTATAGAGTGTTGGTTGGTAAAAATTAACTCCAAAAATTAAACAAACATATATAGCAGCAAAGACTTTATCAGGTGTATATGAATTCAGAAAATAAACATCAAAGATTCTTCTTAAAAATATGTGAAGGTTATTCCAACTTACCCAAATATGAATAAAAATTAAATAATAAAAGTGTGGAGTCATAGCAAATAAAAAAACCTTGAAATTAAATGTAAAAATGTTACACAGGTTATAGTAATAATTATTGTAAATATAATTTAAAACTTAATTCAAATATTAAGTATACACTTAAAAATATAATACAGGACTTTTTAAAAGTGAGCAATTTCTGGTGTTAGAAATTGGAAGTAGATAAGAGTGGTGGGTTGAGCTGAAAGAGAAAAGTGTTCTCTTTACATGGACATTTATTTTAAAAATATACGTGTGAGTATATTTTTAATTATTTAGTGAATCTAGTTTAATTCAAGATAGAATTTATTTCTCATAAACTATGAGAGAAAAATTAAAGATGAAAAGTACCAAAGAACAGATAACCAAACCATATCAAATAGAAATATCTGGAAAAATTAACTTAGTGAAAGGCAGACCAAAAAAGTTATATAGGGCAAGCACACATGCATACACGTGTACACAAAGAAAAAAAATAAAACTGAAAAAATCAGTGACAAAATAAAACAAAAATAAAACTAAAGATATCTACTAATATAAAAAATATAAATAGGCTAAATTCCCTTTTTAAAATACAAAGTTTATAAATTGAGTAAAAAAATTAATGTTTAAAAGACAAACCCTAAGTTTAGACAATTCTTTTGTGTCTCAAGTTCTCAAGCATAAAGTTAAAATTAAGAAGTAAGTCTATCAAGTAAATCAAGAAAAGTTACTTACTTTTCTCAAGTTCAGTTTCTGGAGCATGAACAATGAAGATTGGTTAGTATTTTTATTAATGATTTTTGTAATCATATCTTTTATAAGAGAATCACATAAAGTAAAACTATTTAAATTGTGTATTATTTTATATATCAGGCAAGTAAATATAAATAAATATATAGAAAATTGATAGCTGGGAAATGCAGTTAAAATGAGATACCACCATTTTAATGGCCAAAATTAAGAAACTGACAACACCAAATTCTGGCAAAGATGTGGAAGAACAGGAATTCGCATACATTGCTCATGGGAATTAAAAATGGTACAGAGTTTGGAACACAATTTGGTGCTTTCTTACAAAACTAAACAACTCTCACCATGTTTAGTAATGGTGCTCCTTGGTATTTACCCAAAGGAGTTGAAAACTTATGTCCACATAAAAAAGTGTATAAGAATGTTTATAGCAGCTTGATTTATAATTGCCAAAATTTGGAGGCAACCATGATGTACTTCAGTAAGTGAAAGATACGGTACACCCAGATAATGGATATTATAAGCTGCGGTACATCCAGATAATGGATATTATTCAACACTAAAAAGAAATGAGCTGTCAAGCATGAAAAGACATGCAGGAATCTTAAATACATATTACTAAGTGAAAGAAGCCTATTTGAAAATGCTACAGACTGGATGATAATAGCTATATGACATTCTGGAAAAGGCCAAACTCTGGAAATGTTAAAAAAAGATCAATGGTTAGTAGGGAGAAATGGAGGAGAGAGATGAATAAGCAAAGCATAAGGATCTTTAGGGCATAAGTACTCTGTATGATATTATAATGTTGTATATATGTCAGTATGCATTCGTCCAAGTCTGTATAATGTACAACACTACAACACCAAGAATGAATCTTAATGTAAGCTATGGACTTTGGGTGATTCTGATGTATAGGTTGATCCTTGTTTAAAAACAAAAAACACCATTCTGGAAAGTGATACTAACAATAGGAGAGATTATGCATGTCTGGGGGCAAGGCATATGTGGGAAATACCTATACCTCTCTCTCAATTTTGTGGTAAACCTAAAACTACTCTAAATCTTAAAAACAAGTTTTAAGAACAGTGGTAGAAATACTTTTATTAGAGAAACAATAAGGTCTGGTATAGTAGGTTTCAACACTCTTCCTTGGAGCCCACCTTGGGGCTTCACAAGGCCCACTCTGAGACAATTCTGGACTTGAAAGACAGAAGGATATAGAAGATAAAGTCATAGAGCTCAACACCTTGTAACTAAGCAATACAACAATAATCCGAAAACAAAAGAAAATATTCATTGACATAAGGTCTGAAAAGTAGTAGAAGTAAATTAATTGACCTTTCTGAGAATTATTTTTCTTTTCAACAAAATGGGTTAATATTACCTAGGGTTATCTTGTGGATTTTCTGATATATTAAATTTAAAATGTGTGCTATAAGTAGATCTCTAATAAATGCTGGCATCCTATCTTCCCTACATCAAAGATTAATTGTTTTACTTTAACAGTGACCAAATTATATGCTTTGAATCATCCTCCTTCAACCTGTGATTTATATGCATTATTCCTGTATGCTCAAGAAATGATGCATTTTCATTTTTGCCTAAACTAAAACAAAAATGTCTGGCAACACTAAGTCACAAAAGTGTATCAATGCCAAGCACAAATGGCTGTTAGATCATCCAGTTTGTGATAGTCTACATCATCCATTGGCACAAAGGATTGGTAATTGACTCTTTGCATATTGTTGTCTAATGTATACAAATTCTCCTTAGTTTTGAAATTCTGTGCCAGTAAAGTGTCTGCATACCCTTTTTTTTTCCAGAACAATATTCAGATACTTAAAGATTTTTTTTTTATTGCATCTGGTTTAATTGATGGGGAAAATCTCACATGCAAATGCATAGGTTGAACTTCAATATCCCTGTACACCTCTCCCCTCAAAAATGTGAACATGACACCATGCACTAAAAAGTGATAAGGAGATCTCTAACTCTCTGCCACAAGTAACACACCTGACATTCTTGTATTGTGCATGTATCGTGCTATGATGGTAGAAAGAATGAGACAGAGTAGAGATGGACATCAGGGGAGGAAAGAGAGGAATCTTACTACTTTTTCTAGAACTTTTCTTTTTTCCCCCCAAAAGAAACCGTCCTTCAAAATAGAGATGCCAGTCCTAATATTCATGCATATGTATATTAGACTTGGAATATTAATGTGAAACCAGCCATTCTTTTTTACATTCATGTTTATATGCAAATGTTATCTTTTTTTTATAACCCTTGTCAGTAAATTAGAAAGTTTTACTATTTATGCTTCACTAAAAAAGAAGCCCAGTTTTTACAGGAGACTTCTACACAAGCCTCTGCCTAAATGTCTGGTTCTTCAGTCTGTATGTGGAGTTTATTTTATTAACAAATATACATGGCAATAGTACATTATAAGTAGGCGTGAAATAGGAATACCAAGAATTCAAGGAAGATTCATCAGTGCAAGAAAAGCACAACCAAGTGTTAAAAATGATGCTAACAGGTGCACATTGGTTTTGATTTGGAAGTTTCTCCATGGTATGTATCTGTAAAATAAGGATTAAAAAAAAAAAAATTCACCATTTCTTCAGTGAGTTGCTGCTTTGCTTTTCAATTTGCTAATATGATACTCTTTAGATTGAGTATTTATCTACATGACACCAAACATACAGATGAAAACCAAAACATTCAGTCAATCATTCAGCTATTTGTTAATATACATTTGGCATCACTTAGAAAAGAGTAATTAGAAATCATTAACTAGATTTTTAAATTTTTATTTATATATTTGGCAATATTTAGGTATAGTCATATTTGCTAGTAAGTCTTGGTCTGATTAGTCATTGCCTTTTCTTTTATTTGATTTTTGTACTCTGGTAACAAAAGCTCTTTGTCCTGATGTATTTATTTTTTCCCTGATTGTTAAATTACAAGCTTCACTTCTCTTTGACTGTGGAGCTCTCACCCAAATTTATTTTCATTAATATTTTGGTTTTTTTCTTACTCTCATTTCAATCTTCTTAATGGGAAGCATGAATATATATATTTATGACTTTCCTATCTATTTCATTCATTCTTATGTAAAGGGAATTTATGTGATTTAAATTCCTGGAATAAATATGAAATATGACAGACCAAAATTTTAAATTTCAGTTGAGAATAAGAAACATTAGAGAAAGGGGAAAGAGAAATGAACAAGGATCTGGGATGAATGAGTTACTATAGGGCAACAAGTTAAAGTGGAAAATAAAAACAAAGAATGAATTGAGGGTGAAAAATTGGATGATACTGTCTGGAAAAAAAAAACAATCATACAAGTTAATTTAGGACAGTGATACTCAAACTTTTTATTTTTTGTCTTAGCCCAATAAAGGGTATCAATGCCAATTACTGTGCTTTGCTTATTACAGAGGGATGGGGATCCTCCCTACAGAGCTTAAACCCTACCTCATGAAAGGCTTATGGTCAGCAAAAAAAAGTTATCTGGACATTCACTTCTCCGTGGAATTCAATGCGTACATTAGTACCATCTGGATATGTTTTTTATGCTTCCTGATGACTTAATTCAATACAAGGGCAAAGCTTAAAGAAGCTAATACCTATCATGTATCATTTTCTCTGTGCCAGAATAGTCGAACATTTTCCGTGTCTCATTTAATTCCCACAATGTGGGGGTGCCTAAGTGGCTCAGTTGATTATGCATCTGCCTTAGGCTCCGGTCGTTGTCCCAGGGTCCAGGGATTGAGCCCCGTGTGGGGAATCCCTGCTCAGTGGGGAGATTGCTTCTCCCCCTCTACTAACCGCCTGTTTTCTCTGTCACTATCTCTCTGCTATCTTTGTCTCTCAAATAAATAAAATCTTTAAAGAAAAAAAGAAGAATCTTCACAATGTGTTTGTCAGTGATTAGCCCCATTTATAGGTGAGGAAATAGGTTTTGAAGAGTTCAACCAGACCAAGATCACAAGCTAGAGCTAGGTGAATGGCAGAGCTGGTGCCTATACCCTGGATGGCTAAATGTGCATTAAGACTGCTGTGAGGGGGCGCCTGGGTGTCTCAGTGGGTTAAGCTCTTTGGCTCAGGTCATGATCTCAAGGTCCTGGAATCGATCCCCGAATTGGGCTCTCTGCTCAGCAGGGAGTCTGCTTCCCCCTGTCTCTCTGTTTGCCTCTCTGCCTACTTGTGATCTTTCTCTCCGAGTCAAATAAATAAATACAAACTTAAAAAAAAAAAAAAAAGACTCTGCTGTGAGTATAAACCTCCTGGGCTGCAACCAATATTCAAGTATACTGACTCCCAAGCTCTTCCTATTTCCCACTGTAAAAAGGTCACTTTTCCCAAGAGAAACCCATAATTGTATCATGTTTCCTGAGTCAGATATGAAAAATCTTCCACGTAGACATCATGCCTCTTATTGAGCTTGCTGAGTTAAAAAAAAAAAAAAAAATGCTGCTACTTATAGAGCTCTCTTAAGTGCAGTAACATTCTGAAATGTTTTACATCTATTATATCTTCAAACAGGCTATCAGGTAGGCACTATTATTACCTCTACTTCTCAGATTAGGAAACTAGAGAGGAACTAGAATTTGGAGCATAATTTGGCTTTTGAAGCTATGCTTTTATATCAATACAAGCTACTGTTTCTGGGAGTCATTTGGCTGAAAAACAGGTAATATCTCAGGACTTAATGGAACTAATAAGCTTTTATTTGGGGTATACTTAGTGATGCAATTTAGCTACCAGTCATTGGACAGACAGTTGTTCAGAGCATGCTTCAAGGCTGAGTTCAAGAGTAACAACAGATAAGTAGTTCAGCAGCCTGAAGAAGACTGTAGATATCAAAGCTTCTCCCTAATTTATCCATAAATTTTTGTGACTTGTTAGGGGTCACGTACCACTTCACAGTCTTAGCTATGAATGCTATTTTTTTGCAGGGTGGAATAAAACACTTGAGACTTTTATTAAGTTTGAAAAACCCAAGAAAAGAAAATTTTCTTCAAGTAAAATTAGTATAATCTTATTCATGTCTTAATGTTCATTGAAACAGATAAATAATAAAATACATTATACCATTAAATAAGTTGCAAATCTATATCTTATGTCAACTTTGCTAAAATTTTGCTCTGGAGTTTCCCTCTTTTTTTGTTCTACTCATGTCTTCATCCTGCCAAAATTCAACCACTGGATCTATTAAAGAATACCTAATTTATCTTTGGAATTCCAAATAAGAGTGTTGATATAAAATAGTCACTCCGTAAGTGTTTATGGAATTATATTAAGTGTCTGCAATACAGTTTACTTTATGATAAAAAATATATATGCAGCATACAAAAATGTATGTTCTCCACTCTCAAGTTGTTTCCAATCCACCTTGATCCAAGCCATTTTCATCAGGCAATGTTGCATAATGCTAGATTATCAATTTTTCAAAAGAAGACTGGTTATGAGAATAAATGGTGGGGCAAAGAGCTAAATTGTTGGATCGGAAATGGAATTTGGTGACCCTCTAGTTCAGAAGTTTGCAAACTCTTTTAGTGACCACGCCTTTTTTCAAGCAAAATTTTATACAGAAATCCAAAATGTTATGCAGCTCAATCTCGCTGAAGGAATACATGGGAGCTATTCTTTCCCTGGGTCCCTGAGGAGCTTCACTGTTCAAGCCAAATTTCTTCATTATACAGTCGAAAAGAGTGAGGCCTAGAAGATTAAGAAATTGACTTCCCAAGGTTGCATTACTAGTTAGGGACAGAGTTAAAAATAGAATCCACGTATATTACCTCCTAATATTTTTCTGTCAGAACTGAGACTGATTAGGACAACAGCAAAGCCCAAAATGGGCTTTGGCCAAACCCAGTAATGTAAGCATAGGCAAATCACCTGGGTCAAGCATGAGAAAATGAGGGTAACATCTGGGTAACATGGTCCATTAGCATGAAGAGACCAAACTGATAAAGGGATGATTCCCAGAGCAAGAGGCTCAGGTGTGATTTGAGAAGAGAGTTGGCCAGAGAGTCTCACAACTGTGAGACTTTTCTCACAACTTAACAACACAGGTAGAAGGCTCCTGGATGATAATCATTAAACATTGCTTTTCATAAATGGTCTAATTCCATGGCCAGCCTGCTGGTCTCAGAATCACATAAAAATCCAACAAGCAATACAACTTTTTAGTTTGTATACTTCAGAGGTACAGTCCTAAGCTGTATAAGTTTCTAAACTATAATTTATAAAAAAAAAAAAATGTATCTCCAGACAGGTGTCTCTCCTTTTGATATACATACGGGAATCCGATTTTGCACTTTCTGCTAAGGATCAGTGGCCTCCACTTTCTTCTTTCTGATGTCTTTTAACCTGTATGCTCCTTTTAGCCTTTAACCGGATATGTGTCTTCTAAATTGCCTTCAATTCCTACCTTTGCCCCTTATCTTCCTGATTTTCACATCAAAAGAGAGTTACTATTTAACACTGCAAAATTTCCCAACTCATCAGTACCTTGCCAGATATTTTTCATAATAAAGTTGATCTCGGGGGAAAAAAATGTATGGGTAAGTTAGGAATCCTGGCTTTTATTTTAATAATTAAAAGATTCGAGCTTGGAGAATCTGAAGTGTTTGTCCTATTATGACCCAGTGATAGAAATCTGATCCACAAACAGCCCCTGATAAACAATAATTAGTTTTAATGATAGTGATATTTAGGAGAAACCCAAGACTGCTCCAAAATCACTGAAGACTTTTCTTTTTGTGATTGATTGAGTTGTCCTTCCAAATCAAGGGTAAGGCCATTGGCATGGCAATTTCAGAAAAAGAGCATCTGCTTGCAATATACCTGGTGGCTGGATGTATTCTGGAATTTAATTTCTACTGCTGCCAATCTCTTGACCTTCAAAACACAAACACTGATCCTGGAAAAAAGGGTTTTATGGTTCAGTTCATGACTTTCCCCCCGCAAATGGGCCACTGATTATGGAATCTGATTTATATACATAGAAGATTTTAAGATACAATCCAAGCATCCAGAGAGCAGAGACCACCCTTAATGAAATTTTAGGGAGATCTGGCCTTTTTATGTGCAGAATATATTTCCCATCTCTATCCAACATTGATTCTCTCTCTTCATTCTTTGTTGCCGGCTAATGTGACAAAGTCTTATTTCCTACTAAAAGGTACTACCCTTCTTCCTGCATATACACAATCATTTCAACTCCTTTCCCTCTGCAAACCACTGGCTGACTTCTTTTTTAAGTACTCAGACTAGGAGAGTGTCATGAAGTACACCTATTCAAATTAGCCACAGCAAATACAAACAGAGAGGTTCTAAATATTGCATTTGATCTTTTTTTTCTGTAATTTGCTGTTCATACGGATGTTTTGCGTATGTTGATTAAATATGCACTTTCCACTGCCTGGGGAGCCAGAGCCCCTCACAGCAGACCAGTGTTATCTGGTCCCAGGAGACTGCAGCACTCCAGAGGGGCACTGTCACACGGACTACCTGCTTCAGCTTGTCTTAGCAACAATGATCGCCATATGTGAAGCTGCAGGAAAACAGATGCTGTTTTTCCATTTGTGAAATCAAGTTGTTGGAAAGTAGTCAGGTTTCCAATGTACGAAAGCTCATCTAATCAACCTACAGAGGCTGTGTGAGCTTTCTCAGAAATATTTGACAACATTCCCCTAGTATTGGTGACTAGAAACATATATGAAATCATACTTCCAAAATAATAATCCTTTCCCATACTTCTGTTGATAATCCCTGTTTTGATGGATGAAAATGGAGTCCCTAACTTTCTTAAACAAAGGAAATATATAACCCAGTTTTCAGTTACAAAAAGGACTTCAGGGCACAGTCTCTAGGTATTGGGTAGATTTACTGTAGCATTTTACTTTATTATATCAGTCATAAGTATCAGTGATTATTTCTCCCTGATGACCAGAACAAGAATGTGATTCATAATCCCCTTCTTATCAATTCAAAAGTAAATCTCCACAAAAGCCCAGTAAATGTTCTGTTATGCACTTCTGTCTCACTCTTGCCCATATAACAAGGACTTATCATCATCTGCCATTTGTGTAACAAAATATTTTACTCTTGCTGTTTGCAAAGCTCCTTTTCATTCATAAAATATGACCTGCTTCTCAGAGTCACTGCCCTTACCAAAGTATAATTTGAAACTGATTATTGAGAATACATACCATACCATGTCAAGAAAGAAATGTCAGAGAAATATAGTCATTTGCAGCCAGATCAACTGCAGATATTTATTTATAAGCAATCATTACTATCTTAAAAGTTATTTTAAAATATTTTATTTATTTATTTGACACAGAGAGAGAGAGATCACAACCAGGCAGAGAGAGAGGGGAGGAAAGAGGCTCCCCTCTGAGCAGAGAGCCAAATGTGGGACTTGATCCCAGGACCCTGGGATCATGACCTGAGCCAAAGGCAGAGGCTTTAACCAACTGAGCCACCCAGGTGCCCCAAAAGTTTTGTAACATAAGAAGAAAGTAGACAAAATCTGAAGAGGAACAACACAAAGTTCACATCCAAGGAAACTGACTTGTAATTCTGTTTCCATCCTGATTTTTTACAGTCTGACTTTTAACTTTTCGGTATATGAAATGTAAGTAATAATGCATCAGAAAGTTGTCATAATAAGAGCTACAACAGAACTAAAAGTCTATAATCTCTGCTTTTCCTCATTCATTGGTTTGTCCTGGACATCTTGGGTATCCTGAGCCAGGAGAGGCAACTTTCTGGAATAGTCATCTCCTGACATGACTAAGAAACTGATGAATGGTGAATTCATCATAGTAAAAACTATTGTTTATTCAGAAGACAAAGACATTGTGCCTACTTAGACTAATTTAGGAGTTAGCATTTGAGCTAGACTTTGAAATGTAAAGATTCAATAGGATGGGTGTTTCCCACAGGAAAGAAACATTAGGAGTAGGACAGATTTGCTGGCGGGAGAGCACAGGCCATTTGCAGGGGTGAGTGAGGGGTTTTAAGTTAATTTGGTCAAAGAAAGTTGAAGTTTAGTGAAGGAGAGCAAGGAAAAAAGACAAGTAAGTTGAGGTCAGATCATAAACGCTCCTAAATGACGGTCTAAAGAATTCAGATGTGACTGTGAGCAGTGGAAGAATTAGACAGCTTTTTGCAGCTGAGAATCAAGGTCGGAGCTGCACTTTGTGCAGATCAACCTGGGATTTGGGTGTGTAGCATAGGTTTAGCTTACTATGGGCTAACACTCTCTTTATTAAAAGAGGAATGAACTATGGTAAAGAATCTTTCAGTTCAAGAGAAAATACCAGAAATATGAAATAATTATAAATAAATACCAGGATATAATTAAAACTGTGTGGTAACAACAATTGTCAATGAACTTTATAGTTTACAAATCACTTTCACAGTAATCTCAGCCCCTCAATAAATGCTTCCTGAATGAATGCAGAGTCACTCTTTGAGGTAAGTAAGAAAGGTAAGGAATCAGAGAATTCAAGTCACATAGGTCGTAGGTGTTGATCTGGGACTTGAAGCCAGATCTCACAGTACCTAATCTTCTGGTTCTTATAGACTGAAATGCAGGAGTTAAAGGGGAAAAGCAGTCAGTTTACTAAGTACTACAGAGTGAAAGAAGAGAAAATACAGAATATCCTAGGCTCTTAACCCATGAATAATACTTAAATATTTCTGTGAGCAAAGTGGACATTTAATGACCAGGGAGTGTGACTGCTCATGGATATGACAGAAGTCTCTTCCATCAAAGATTTTGGGCACATAAATGGGACCATTTCTCAGCCCTCTTGACAATTCTGAAAGCTATGCAAGAACCTTCGAATAAGTTGGATTCTTGTTTAAATTGGCCAATACTGATTTGGTCTACTAAGAACCCTAACTGATACAGTAATTTTAGTAAATAGATGTTACAAAGCCTTGCAAAGTTTTTGTACCTATTCAAGGATGAGGACCCACATCAGAATCTTGGCTCATTACCTTCTACACATTTTGGGACATGGCCCTTGACCTGGATGAGCATATTTTATATCTATAAAATTACAGAAACAATTTCTATACCATCTACCTTTATCAAACAAATAAATGCATGCAAAATTACTCTGTCAAAGGTAGTGATTTATGTTAAAGAAGTGAAAGATATCATTTGCCTAGAGCATCATAATTATTTTGATACCATATTCATTAATGGATGAGAAACTAATAAATATATTATTTTGGATGTTATTCTAAAAGGAAATTTATTTTATTCCTGATTTTTATACTCTGCTACCTTCTTCTGCATTCTCAAGACACAGTGACTTAATACTGTTCAAGGAAAGGGAGAGAACTCTCTCAGTTTTTCTGAGTCTACAAAATTCTCAGAAAACTGCTCAGCCATTCCACCATGTGATCGAGAAGCTGAAATGTTCCTGGGAGCTTAAACCTCAATATAGATGAATATCAGAGGTTGGGATATACTGTATGGGTAACAAGGAACAGAAACTTTCAACTCAGCAGACTGATTCCCTTTGGAAGATAGACTGGTCAGCCTAAGATGCACATGTGTGGCAGCCAAGTTCATGACCACCACCTCATGTCATGAAGGGAAGACACTTCCTCCCTCTAGTAAATCTTTCTATCCTATCTTATTTCCTTGGGGTTACAACCTCATGCTCTTCACTTTTGACAGATGACCAGGATTTTTATAATGGAAACCATGTGCTGGAGATGTTTGTGGCATGGAGGGTTCAAGTTACTCTGTGGGCAAGTGTCGCTTCCATTGGCTTTTGGCCACAGTGAGAGACATAGAAACTAGGCATCCAAGTTGATTGGCAGCAGTTCCAAATTATGCAAACATCCAGGCTATAATATGACAGAAGGATGTTTTACTGAGAGGAATAAAAAAACCACAAATATTTTGTGTCTGTAACTGGTAAATGGCAATTTCCTCAAGTCTCACAATGACCCAAAATGTTGCTTGTAGAGGCTAGATTTTGAAAATTGTTTCATGAGAGAAGAGTAGTCCACCAACACATTTATTTCATGACTTTGCCTTTACTTTTAGATGGCTGCTTTTTGTTGTTGTTGTTCAGAGTCCCACATTGTGTGTGTGTGTGTGTGTGTGTGTGTGCATTATATATATATCCATATATATTTATAATATAATAATATCCATATATATATATATATATATATATATATATATATATATCCATCCCTGTGAGGATTTCATTGTACTTTAGGATTTTAACAGTTAAAAAAGGCTGAGGCTTTCTATCACCTTGATACCACAGTGGCATTGTGGTAAGTCCTGTGTGATATCCAGCCATACTGTTGTTGAGAAGTCTTGCTTGTTTTCTGCATTTCTAAAACTATTTGGTTTTTTATTGGTTTATTTTATTATATAGTGACCTTGAGTAAAATATTCTTTACCTATTTAGTTTGTTCAAGAGGAACAGGATCCAATCCATTAGCAAATCCTGTCAGTTCTATCTTCAAAATATTTCCTATATCTGATCACTTTTTTATCTCTTCCATCCATATTACCACAATCCAAGCCACCATCATGTCTTTCCTAGAAAAGAGCAATCATCTCCTACATCTTTCTTGTTCTCCTTCTGCCTTATGAAAGTCTGTGCTACACAAAGCAGCCAGAGTGATGTTTACAAAATGCAATCCATATTTTGTCACTCCCCAACCATCAGGCCTTCAGTGTCATTCCATCCCAGAATCAAACTAAAGCCTTGAACTAGAGTCAACTAAAGCCTTGAACTAAAGTCAGACTAAAGTTGCCATGAATTATAAGAGGGTTGGTGGTCAGAAATGGTGAGAAAGTTAACCTGGAGCCAGGTCTGGTGTTTTTCATTTCCCCACATTCAAGCGTCACCTTCTGCTGGCCTGGCTATTATTAGAGTAAGGAAAATCAGAAATTTGAGCCTACTGTTCCCTCTTCCTGGAACTCTTTTCCCCCATAGGTCTTAGGCTTTGCTTTGTCATTTCATTCTAGCCTGCTCAAATGTCCCTTTCTCAGAGAAACCTCTGCCCACCCCCATGTGTATATCATCTTCCCACCGCCACCACCCTTTATCCTCTTATTCTGTGGTGTAGCTTCATAGAACTTAAAACTGCCTGACAGGGGTGCCTGGGTGGCTCAGTGGGTTAAGCCACTGCCTTTGGCTCAGGTCATGATCTCAGGGTCCTGGGATCGAGTCCCACATTTGGCTCTCTGCTCAGCAGAGAGCCTGCTTCCTCCTCTCTCTCTCTCTGCCTGCCTCTCTGCCTACTTGTGATCTTTCTTTGTCAAATAAATAAATCCTTTAAAAAAAAAAAAAACCACCTGACATTATAGAATCTCTTTATTCCTGTTTTCTCTATTAGAATGTAAGCTCCATGAAGGCAGGAGCATTACTTTGTTCACTATCACCCATGAGAGGGACTGGCATAAAGACAGTATCTCAGAGATATTTATTGAATGAATGAATCATCGTATTTCATCCTCGCCAAAACTATGAGATGCTCTTTACCTCAGTTAACAGAAGAGGAGCTTGAGGTTCAGAAAGGTTAAATTATTTGCAGTTCAGAATGAAACAGATCCAAAGTATAAATTCAGCGCCTCCTGATGTTGAGGCCTTGATCATGCCTCCATTGTCCTTTTTCATATACATTATTTGAGCAAGTTCTTTGGATGAATAGTTGGGATGTTTATTTGAATATTTATTAAAGAATAGATTTTAAACGTATTTGAGAAAAATATCGGAGCAAATTTAATTCTATCATTTAAAGTCTAAAGCAAAGAACTAACTTTTACAAGTCATCAGCATGTTTCATGGAATTTCTTCAGGATCACGGGAACCAGGAGCACTGCATCCGCAGACAGCTCTCTCCTTAGCTGCATATCCCTCCATCTGCACTGGCCTTACTACCCCCTGCCCCATGCTCCTTCCCTAAACCATAGTTTTGCATCATAATTGGAAGTGGATATTTTAAGATTAAAAGCTGTACCTGGCAAATAAAGAAACATATTTGTTCTAAGTTTAATTAAATAAGTCTGGGCAGCCTTTTTGCAATATGGAGATTAACTGTCAAATTTATGTTAATATGATCTCAGAGAACGAAGCTGCTATAAAAAGTTTCTCCCCTCACCCCTCGCTTAAGCTCCTCATGTTGCCTTATTGAAGTTTCTTTAAATTGGTAGTGTTTTATTAAAATATCACCGGGTCAGTTCTGTAAGAACAAGGTAGTTAAAAATATCTAACAAATTCCAAATGTTAGTTTAAAGACATCGATACAAATAAACTGAAATCGTATCTATTATACGGAGAGAAAACTGTCACAATGGTTGAATTTTTAGCATCTCTTTGGAATCAGTCAATGCCAAGCTCTTCTTTATCTGATTAACACAGGATTATAAAGATCTTCTGAGCACTCTCAGTATTATACAAAGAGCCTTTCATTTCTCTGAGTATCCCCCTCCGTGTGTGTGTGTGTGTGTGTGTGTGTGTGTGTGTGAAAGATGTGCCACCCAATTTTTTTATTTTGTGATTTAAGAAAAAAAATGCTAACAGTTTGAATCATGAATCCTGTTGTGGGGACTGAGTTAATTAAAAACCTGATGTATACATACAGCTGATCCTACTCACCCTAATGAAGAACATTAATTCTAGGACATGTGTGGCTGTAGTCACATTGCTACAAATTACTGGACTCTTTCCTTTATCTGTTTCCAAGAAAGTCTCCCCCTGTTAGTTAGGAAAAAAGAAAAATATGACGCCTTAGTTCTGGGTAGCATAAATTACACGCATCAATCAGAGAAAGCTTAAATTAAAATACACATTTGGCAAACAAATATGAATATGTTGATCTCATCTGTGAATCAAAATGATTTAGTGCCAGTGCTGACCCCCCACTGTTCAACATGAAGGTCACCGTGAGCAGCTTCTTTCTCATTGAGAAATGTTTTCGTGTCTTTTAAGGATACAATTTTATGTATGCCCTAATGTTCAATCTAACTAGTGATTCCTATGTAGAGGGACTGATTTATTTTATAAAGAAAATACAGGCTCATTTTTATTTATGTAATCCAAAACAGATAGCTAAATTAAAATGTAGGGGAAAAAATACAGTGGTTTATGGTTTCTAGGCTGAGGATTCTCCAATGTGTTTATGATATTTTCTAATCTAGCAGAATACTATTTGTGAAATGGAATGCTACACCTTTCCGATATTGAGTGATCATAAATCAGTCTATTCTTATCACCTACTGCATACATCCTTGGGGGCAGGGATAACTACTTGAGAGATGCCCATTATATGGCAGACCTTAAGTAGAGATGATCTTGGGTCTTTCAGGTTGCCATGTCTCAAAAAATATCTGTAGGCAACACAGGCATATTGAGTAAGGCAGTGATCTCCCTGGACAGAAGCATGTTTTATGTTACAACATTTATTTTGAATATTCATGTTGTATTTTCTTGCTAAGATTTCATTCTCATAACTACAAACCGTATAATGATCCTGTCTGTATTAAAGGGAAGGGTATGCAAGGCATGCCTTTGATAGTCAGGTTGCAACTCAATACTGAGAACCTTCACAGCTAAACGGAAGAAAACAAATAATAAAACCAAGAAAAAAAATGTACAACATGCACACTCTAGTCTGCAAAATTACCTGGGGGAAATTGTTAAATTACAGATTCCCAGGCCCTACTCCTCCAAATTCCACTTCATAGGTCTGAAATGAGACATGAGATCTGCATTTCTCTTTAGTTTTCTAGGTATTTCTTATTAAATACTACTCAGAAGAAACTTTGAGTAAGACTGCTAGAAAGATGAGTAGGTGAAAGGAAGATCAAGTGATACAAAATTTTAGCAATATGACAAAAGATTATATCAAGAGATTAAAACCTGAGTTAGGATGAGCAATTTCTGCACAAACTGTCACTTCAGACAGCAGAAAGCTTGCTTCTAGAGGGACGTATTATGACAGTTGTTTTACATTGTGGTGGTTTTTTTGTTTTGTTTTGTTGTTTTGTTTGCTGGTGAGGGAAGGGCAGGAGAAGTAAACATTATCAAAGAAGGGAGTTGCCCAGAATAAAGCACCTTTTAGCTGAACAGATTTGATCTGACACATCTCAGATTTTTTTTTTTTTTTAGAAAATTCCAATTTGAAATACTTAGTTTGCATTATCCTTATACTACGTGAACCAATTTTTGATTCAGGAAACATGATTACTATGTTTCTTGGGCAAATTCTCAGACTCAGATTTACATTCTAAGGTACTAATAAATAAGCATGGAAACTTCTAGAAGGAGGAAATCCACTGAAGCAGGGTGAAAGAATTATCATTATGTCTTAACCTATTTTGGGAGATGGAGGAAAATAGTTTTGTCTATTCCTTCTATGATGCAATTAAGAACACTGAAGTCTTCAGAAAAGTAAAATTATGTGACAAAAATTTGATTGAGAAATATTGTGTCTTGAAGAGGGAAAAACCTCAAATCAATTTTGCATAGATCCATGTTGATTGTTAAGATGGCCAAGATGAATGGATTGGTTGTGCCACAGTCTGTTCATTTGGCTCAGATAGGCACTGCCAAGAGTAACTTGGGTACAGTTTTTCTCTGTGCTAATTAGAGTTGGTCAAATGGTCCTCTGACAAATTTCCTTCCCTAGATAGAATTTAAGAGGATATACAACAACAAAGGAATTATCGGGGGTGCCAATTATCTATAAGGTCATCTATAGTGGATCCAGAAATGAAGAACTTTGTCTCAAATTCTTAGAAATTTTACTCCCCAACTAATGCAACCCCATTAAAAGTTCCTTTTTAGTGGGCACACAACCAATACTGCATATGCTGATGGCATTTTCACATACAAATCTGATAGTTAGGCACGCCATTACCCAATTTACACATGCAAATGTAGTAATTGTGTGCACTGGGTGCTCAGGGAAACCTGGCACACACCCAAAATGGAGGCCTTTTCAAAGCATGGCCAACCTACCAAATTCTTTTTCCACAGCAACTCACAGTACTGTCTTACCTATACGAAATTCTGTGGGATTCTGGGAGAAAGGATATATGCTTTGTGAATTTTCCTGAATGACTTAAACTTTTTATCTCTATTTGATTTGGACATGTTTAAAGTTCTCTTTCTTTTTCTTCAATTAATTGACTATAGACTTTCTCCCCTTTGTAATAATCCACCATTTCATTTCTCTGCTTTTAAAAAATCAACTCTAATTAGAAGGTACAAATTCTCTCATTATGACTTATTCTCATCTAGACCTTGAAATGAGAATGATTATAAATTGTTGTAATAAATGATTTGTGCTTTTAAAAGAATGGAGATTACTGTTTACAGCTATGTGCACATGAGTTTACTCCAAGATGCATTTGATTATTCTAATTTACTGTGCTGCTGCAGAAGCAGCCATTAACTATTTCCTGTTTCTTTGTTTATGTATATCAAATATTCTGGAGCCTCTTGACTACTCAGGCAGTACAATGAAGGCAAAGTAATTTAAGAAATATAAATAGGATTGAGTATCTTTGTTTTGCCAGTGTTTCTCAGAGAGGGGAGGTCTAAGAGCCTGATATCAATCATGGCAATATTTTTAGATTAACCATTTGTAGGGGAAATCAGAAGAAATATTTACCTCTGTTTACCAAAATATGCCCGAAGTAGAGAAATATGGGATGTTTTGAGAGGAAAATTTTCAATAAGAAATTATTACTTGTGATTTATTCAGAAAATATTTACTATATGCTTATAACATTTGATACATTGTTTTAAGTATTCTTTATTTCCTTGCTCTCATCTGGTTTCTCTGTACATTCTTATCTCTATCTGTCCCTGAATGAAAGAGATTCTCCGGGATTTCAGATTTCAGTCCTCAACCTTCTATGCATTTTACTACTTCTTCTTGAGAAGCTTCACTTTCATTTTCAACCTACATATCTTTCTCCAGACTAGATTTCTCTTCTAAATTCCAAATTTGTTTCCAGAAGCTTTTTACTATTCCCATAGGAATGGCCAATATACAGCAATCTTAACAGGTCCAAATAGAATTTATATCTTCCCTCTACTTCATGGTGGAATCATCTTTAGGCTCTCTCTGGTTCTTCAAACCACATATCCATCCTATTGGCCACTGAGTGCAGTAGTACTGCAATTCAAAATATTTCATCTTGAATATGTCTCCCGGCTCTCTTCCTACTGCCTGCTTGAGTTCAGGATACTTGGTATGGTTTTATAATTGTCATTGTTCTCTTCCCTAGCCAACTCTATTCTCTCACTCTCTCACCAGGTTTGTTTTCTTAAAATGTACTATGATTACATGCTGTTTCACTTAGTGCCTTTCATTTCTCCCACCATATACATGCTAGAGTCCAAACTCCATTGTCGGCTCTGCCAGGTTCAGTTGCATTGAACCTGACTCTCTGGTGTCATGGAAAAAAAAATCAAGCTTCATGCTGCAGTGCTGCTGCTCATGCCATTTCCATCTACCAGTAAATTCCTCCCTCCTTATTAGCATTATCTTTCATTCTGTTGCTTTTATTCTCTTATCCTGCAAAGTTCACCTTAAATGCTTTCTCTTTCATGAAACTCCAGCAATGGAACAAACTATGCTTTCTTCTCTGTAATGATACCACATTTTAACATTCATTACCTACCATTCTGCATAATAAATGTTGACAAATATTTACCTGTTTCCACATTAGATTATACACTTCTTAAATCAGGAATTATAATTTTTTTAAATTATTTATTTATTTATTTGAGAGAGAGACAGTGAGAGAGAGCATGAGCGAGGAGAAGGTCAGAGGGAGAAGCAAACTCCCCGTGGAGCTGGGAGCCCGATGCGGGACTCGATCCCGGGACTCCAGGATCATGACCTGAGCCGAAGGCAGTCGTCCAACCAACTGAGCCACCCAGGCGTCCCAGGAATTATAATTTATTGATTGACCGTCAATGTCCCCCAGCCAAAGACCACCAAAACACATTTACAATGAAAGTTAACTTTATTGTTGTTTCGAAGAAGAAGAAGAACCATGGGGCATGTTAAAATGTTGGAAATGTCTCATTATATATAGTATTCAGGTTCAAATTAAGTGCTTTTGGGGAGTATTTAGGGAAGCAAACTTTGTTTTTGGATTTAGTGCTGACTTGAAGTGGAAATAATTCTGACTAGCAATCCCAAAAGATCTAACTAGAAGTAAGAAAATATACACTGAAGTTAAAGCTATAATTGCTGAAGAGTCAGTAGTCATTTATATTAGCCATAATACGGGGTACTTGGTAATTTTTGTGGTTTAAAAATGTTCATGTTTTGGGCACCTGTGTGGCTCAGTGGGTTAAGCCTCTGCCTTCAGCTTAGGTCATGGTTTCAGGGTCCCAGGATGGACCCAGCATCAGGCTCTCTGCTCAGCAGGGAGCCTGCTTCCCCATCATTCTCTGTCTGCCTCTCTGCCTACTTGTGATCTCTGTCTGTCAAATAGATAAATGAAATCATTTTTTTTTTAAAGTTTATGTTTTGTTTGTGTTTAGACAAGATTATGATGTGCTCTTGCACATCGTGGTCCTGGTCAGATAAGTAACCTTATCTGATATTGGTGTTCTGTGAAATTATTTATGTTTAACTGGAGAACATTAATACCTGGTGTTGAAAATCAGGAGAGCTCCTAGCAACACCAGGACCTGATAATGCCAGGAAAGTTTTTAGCTGTCAGGGCCTGCTTTTTTTCTTCAGTCCTCCTTTTTGACCAAGAGAAGGCAAATATAGAACATGAGATATTAATCCATGATATTCACATTTTCTTCATTGCCAGGATTTTGCTGATCAAGATCAGGAGGATGTCCAGAGAACGTAATTGATTATTACACAAAGCTTAGTCCATCTTCTTCCTTTTTTTAAGGGATGAGTTGTTAAGTTACCCTCTGCAAAAATAGCTGTGCTGTAGCACTTAAGATTCTGAATAAGATTCATCAGCTAACTGTAACACAATTACCACCGAAAAATGATTACTAGTCCCTTCTTACAGGTCTTAAAGCTAGGAATACAAAGATTATAAAATCTGTCCAATGAAACATGTACAAGAATCCAACTGTGCATATTATTTTTCTTAGTCATTGGTTGTTTTACTTGCCTTGTAACTAAAGATCAGGCAAAGAAGTATTTTCTTTAGGATTCCTCTTCCTTGGCTAGCTAAAATAAAACCAATAGCTTTTGCGTTGTCCATGACAATGCTGGGTAATAAATTTAAAACTGTTGAGTTTCCAGGGTAGATTAGTGTCATTTAAGGTGTTTGCTAAGATCAGAGACTGGTTTTAGACTAATTATTACAGTCATATTATTCTTTTCTGTGAGATAATTAGAGCTTACAACGTTTCTAATAATTAGAATGAATGCATGGAGTAAGTGTGTAGCAAATGTATAAGTTTAATATTCATATCAGAAGTAATATCCTGGGGCACCTGGGTGGCTCAGTGTAAAGCCACTGCCTGCAGCTCAGGTCATGAACCCAGAGTTCTGGGATCGAGCCCCACATCAGGCTTTCTGCTCAGCCTGCCTCTCTGCCTACTTGTGATCACTGTCTGTCAAATAAATAAATAAAATATTAAAAAAAAAAAGAAGAAATATCCTACTGGATCATGGACTATATTGAATGTAAGGTAATGTCTAGGATAACAGCAATGAACCATTTGCTTTTCTCAAGTGTGTAAGATTTTTTGCCTGGAGTTAAATAGTTCCTTCAAAGCAGGCCAGAGTTTCAATGAGCAAACTACTATATTAATAATTAATATAATATAATATAAATTATATTAAGGATAACCCCAATATTAATTTTTACTTCTAATGAGCTAGATTTTGCTGATAGGATTTTAATAACTTCAACAGGACCTTTTAGTTAACATGAGGTCAAGGTTCAATTTTTATAAGCCTGAAAGGTTGGAATTAAATTAAAAGGTTGGAATTAAATATAAACCTGGATGACTCAGTTGGTTAAACCTCTGTCTCTGGATTTTGGCTCCAGTCATGACCTCAGAATCATAAGATAGAGCCTCCCCTCTATTCCCTTCATCCCCCCCACCCCAGGGCTCCTGGATCAACATAGAGTCTGCTTATCCCTCTCCCTCTCCTCCTCCTCCTGCTCACACATGTGCTCTCACAAAATGCTCCCACTGTCTATAAATAAATAAATAAATATATATTTAAAAAATAAAAATAAATTATGTGAGGCATGCTTAAGTATCAAAAGGGGACAGTAAAAGAAAACCTATTTTCTAAACTGTTTAATAATTAATAATTATCAATTTTGTTGGCAATAAAGTCAAATTATAACAGTAGCCATTAATTTAGAAAATTGTGCCAAAAAGGATTGGCTCCAATTTAAGTGGCAAAAGAATATAGGAAGTTAAAAGTAGCAGGACAAAGATAAGGAAGACATTTTTGAGAAATATTTTATTCAGTTAATAAATGATGTCAAGGTATACTAATAGGCAACATTAATGGTGGAGCAAACGGTAAGAAAAAGAGTGTTGTTTTTCAGAGTCCATAGTCTCTCATGACAATCTGAGGGGTTTGAAGTGGCGGGGGGGTGGGAGGTCGGGGTACCAGGTGGTGGGTATTATAGAGGGCATGGATCGCATGGAGCATTGGGTGTGGTGAAAAAATAATGATACTGTTATGGTGAAAATAAATCAATTTTTTAAAAAAGAGTGTTGAAGAATCAGAAAATTAATTTTATTTCATTGTTTTGCATGGAAGCTGTCTACTTCTGCAATCACTTGTTCCAAAATTTTGACAAGAATAGTCTGTCTTCACAATTGTCAGATAGAGTTCTCTGTTAAAGATCCCTTTATGGAATGGATGTTCAAAAGAAAGAAAGAAGTAATGTTGCTTTAAATTGGTAAACACTACCCCAATTATCAATACCTTGGAGTTTCACTATTACATGAGTTGTTAATAATACCTTGTAATTTTTGTCAAGGTTTAAGGGAAGTTCATCTCTGGGGACTTTTCCAGAAAATCAAATCTGTAGATTTCAGATTATGCAGAGACGACTTAGGTGGATGTTTTAGAAATGCAGCTAATACCTGTGGTGACAAAGCCTTAGGAATCACAGAAGTCTGTTGCCTTTATTAGTCACATCAGCTTGAAATAGGATAGAATCTACAATTACAAGTAATTCTTAAAATCATGAGCAGCCTATTATGAACCTACAAGAGAACTTGTAGATCCTAGAGAGGACCGATCTTAGCACCACTAAAACTAATGACAGGACTCTGGACCTTGGAAGTTTAGTATATTATTCAATGTAAAATGCAGTATAACATAGAATAAATGTTATCATGTAACTTTAAAATAAAAAGTCCATTACTTTGTGTATATATTTATTTCTATAACTATTGTACCTGCTTTAAATAACCATGCATCTAGATTTTTATCTTTAATCAAAGCAATTATTTAGTTTTAAAAAAAAAGCAATCAGGAGTGGAATTCTTGTTGCTGAACTTTGGGCGCAAGTAAGTGAGGCCTGCTGGGAACAGGACTCCTCTAAAACGCCGAATAATGTCTGGAAGGCTGTGGCCCAAGGCCATTTTTGCTGGCTATAAGCGGGGTCTCCGCAACCAGAGGGAACACACAGCTCTTCTTAAAATCGAAGGTGTATATGCTCGAGATGAAACGGAATTCTATCTAGGCAAGAGATGTGCTTACGTGTACAAAGCAAAGAACAACACAGTGACTCCTGGTGGCAAACCAAACAAAACCAGAGTAATCTGGGGAAAAGTAACTCGTGCTCATGGAAACAGCGGCACGGTTCGTGCCAAATTCCGAAGCAACCTTCCTGCTAAAGCCATTGGCCACAGAATCCGTGTGATGCTGTACCCCTCAAGGATTTAAATTTAATGAAAAGTAAATAAAGGTGTAGATTTGTTCTCTTGTAAAAAATAAATAAATAAATAAAAAATAAAATAAAATAAAATAAAAAAAAAGCAATCATTTTTTTCTCTCTAGACACAAGAGAAAACCACAGAAGAGAAAAAATCTTGAAAGTGCTTATTTTCTCACATGAGCAATTATTTAAGAAGGCAAAAATGAACATCTAAAATATCATTCAAAATCATTTGCATATTTTGTTAATCTATTGACATTATAAGAAATAAGAATAAATTAAACAGGTTCAGCTAACCAGTATTTATATCTGTTGCTTATCTAGAAATTGTGCAAGCTTCCAAAGATTATTTATTAAATAATTTAACCATTTATCTAAGGTCTTAAACTTAGTTAAATAACTAGAAATTACTGACTTTAGCTAACATGTTAAGTTATAGTTTGTAAGGTGTAAGAATTTCATAACATTGAATCTTTAAAAAGCAATCTAGTGTCCATCAATAACTGGATTGATAAAGAAGGTCACACACACACACACACACTAAAGAAGGTCACACACACACACACACACACACACACACACACCCCAATGCACTATTACTTAGCCATAAAAAAGAATGGAATTAGGGTGCCTGGGTGGTTCAGTCAGTTAAGCGGCTGCCTTCAGCTCAGGTCATGATCCCAGGGTCCCAGGATCAAGTCCCACATTGGGCTCCCTGCTCAGCAGAGAGCCTGCTTCCCCCTCTCCCTCTGCCTGCTGCTCTGCCTACTTGTACTCTCTATCTCTGTGTCAAATAAATAAAGCCTTTTAAAAAAATGATATATTGCCATTTGCAACAACATGGTTGGACCGAGAGGATATAATGCTAAATGAAATAGGTCAGAGAGAGACATATGCCATATGATTTTACTCATACATGGAATCTATGAAACAAACAAACAAGTGAAGAAAAAAAGAGATGAACAACAACAAAAAAAAGCCTCCAGACTCCTAAATGCAGAAAACAAACTGGTAGTTGCCAAAGGGGAGGAGGGTGACAGGATGGGTGAAATTTAAGAATACACTTATTGTGGGGTGCCTAGGTGGCTCAGTCAGTTAAGCATCTGCCTTGGCTCAGAATCCCTACTCAATGGGGAGCTTGCTTCTCCCTCTACCTCTGCTGCTTCCCCTTGCCTGTGCGTGCTCTCTCTCTTTCTCAAGTAAAAAAATCTTTATTAAAAAAAGAGAATACACTTATTATGATGAACTCTGAATAATGTATAGAATTATTAAATTATTATATTGGTACATCTGAAACTAATACAACAATGTAGATTGATGTAATTCAATAAAAAGTTATTCATCATTATCATTCTGTTTAGTTGAATATAATTATATGCATATAATTTTAAATTTTGACCAAGTTATGGAAAGAGTGATAATCTACTTAATTCACCAAACTAATGTATGATATTTAAGAAGGTTAAATCATGAGATATTTACTGTGGTGATATCATACATATACAGTTACCTAGTTTTTAAAGTCTTTGAATTATGCTAAAACATATCTTTTGTTTTAGAACTTCAGCTTTTTCTTATATTGTATCTACAAAGGCTACTATGTAAATATGCCTAAAGAGAAACACAAAACAAACACAAAAAGAAACACAGCTTAATAATTTATTTCTACTTTCCTTTGGACATTTTATTTTAGACTATTTATATGGACTAAATATTCTTGAGAGGACACTTAAATGATTTAAAAAAATTTTATATCAATTCATCTTTAATGTTTCCTCAGGAGAAAAAAAGGGGGAAATGCATAGATAACAAATAAAAGAGAGTCAGCTTCATAAAAATATGAAATTATTGGTGTAAAAATACTTGTATGACATAATTGTCAATGTAGAAAAAAACAAAGACTCAACAACAGTAAAAACTCCTGGAACTCATCAGCAATTATAGCAAAGTTACAAGATAGAAGATTAATATGCAAAAGCAATTATGCTCCCTCTATGAGAGGGAAGAAAGTTTAAGTGTAGAAAAACAACCTAACATATATATACACTAAGGAGAGTGGCAGAAAGCTGATTTAGACATAGTTTGTGGTTTTGACTATTTTATCAACATTTGCAATTTAAAAGCCTACATTTATTAGTTCCTGAAATAAAAACAAACAAAAAAACCCACAGAAAAGGATACATCTCCTCTGTCAAACAAAGTAATCTTTTAAGTAAATAAAACAACTTCCTCATAAAGATGCCTTTGCTTTTTGTTCTAAACTAATTTTAGTTTAATAATCTTCCCTGTCAAAAACTCCCTGAAATGGCCACTGAAATTCCAAATTATCCCTGATGTTATTGTGTCTCCTAGAAAGAGAAGTATATCAGTTAACATCACTATGAGAAAACATGGAGGAAGCAGATGTTTGACCTGGAAGAGAAAGAATTTTAGACCAAGAGGACCCATCAGAACTGTAATGGTTCAAAACATCATGTCATCGAACAAAATCTCCAGATTTTGACCAAAGGCCACTCATCACCAATCAAGGTCTGGACAAAACCTGAGTCTAGACACTTGAAACTGTAAAAGCAGTTCTCAGAGACACAAAGATAAGACTGAGGAAGAAGCCCCAGAGGGTTTTGAGATAGTGACCCACAGCAAAGTTTGCCCAGTGGTCTCTGATCTGAAGAAAACTTCTGAAATCCTCAGACCCTAGGGAGGACTCAAGAACAAACTGTTCATGTACATGCTAATCTTCTCCCCTAGGTTATTGTCTTATAGGTAAACAACACCCAAAACACTAACCAAGGATACAGACCATAGGAGCAGGTGTTAGAAAACTAGAAAATTTTTTTTCTCAGGAAATAATATGAATCTGATCAGATAATAAAAACAACAGCAAAAGCTCCCAAGGGATGTCATTGCTAAGAAAACTAAATAAACTAATTTTTAAAAGACTTCAACAAATATCAGAACTCAATTTAGTGTCAGCATTCCAAACCATGGGCAGGTGGCTCTTTCAACAGATAGAGGCACAGTATCTTAGATGTGCAGGCTGTAAGTGATCTAAGTGCCCCAGTGCAAAACAGTGAAGTCCTCAGCTGACTCAATGAAGCCTCGATTTCATTTCACTAACATTCTCTAGTGTATATAAAGTGCCATTCTTGGCATTTGTGATACCAAGTTTTCACAAAAACAGAAAATAGAAGTTCTTTCCTCAAGAGTTTGCATTTCAATTGAGAAAACACAAACACACACTTACCACATTGAGTTGTATTATGATTGTGATTTGAAGTTGGCTTTCTTTTTGGTAGAATGTACTGCAGTCAGCGTAACTTTGCTCCTCATGAACACAGCACAGGTAGTTCTCAGCATTTAACACAATGCTTTGTCCATAGTGGGTAGTCATCAAACAGCTGTGGGTTTGATCTGATAAGGCAGACAAATACTGAACTGATAACTAAACTTATGAAATACAGAAGTTATGTTCTTTTTCTTCTTACTGTTTAAATGCATTTCTCAGGACTTATTCAAATCTTACAAGAAAACTTAGGATTTTCATCTCTACTACCCCTGAGAAATAACTGAAAGTTAATTAAATGAATAGAATATTGCCAGCCACACAGGTTCTTTGAAGACAAGAAGAGAAATTACTGCTCTCATTGAGCTCTAGCCTAGAGGGGCAGCGACTTGCTCACACCTTCTTATCAGTAGCAATAAAATGGCAGCCTCAACCCATTACAATTCTCTTGGGTGGGTGCTGTTACACTTTCAGTACTTGGATGCAAGTTTCTTCCATGGAAGTGTAACAAGAGAACTGAGCTGCTGTGTCAGGCTCCAGATGTAAAGTCTCCTCTCAAAGATTTTAACTCTTTCATTTCATTTTGACAAATATATCAGGGAAAATTGAAGCTAATAGAAAAGAAGAAAAGGAATTGTATTTAAAAAAAATAATTGAATTGGGACTCTTATGGGTGGTATTGATGCTCAAGGATGATACAGTGAGAATAAGAGCATTACTTTTCTTTCTTGAAACTGAGACAAGATGTGCCATTGGGGCATACTTGGGAAGATACAGACAGTGAATGAAGCTCACTGAAATTGAACAGGTTTGGTAGATGACTGTGGAGGTTCTACTAAGTGGCCAAAGAAATCATCCAAAGATAAATGAAGTTTAGTAGTAATCCAGGTAGCAAGTAGCATTACAGTTTATAGAATTAAAAAGCAAGATCACAAGGAAGTGTGGCCATGGATAAGAATCAAGAAGGAGCAGTCACCATCTGTATTCACCCATATAATAGCAAATTCTAGTTACTCAATGAGTTAATGAATGCACAATGACCTGAGATTCAAACATACATGAAACCAAAGCTGCAAGCCTCACCATTGTGTTTCTGTGGGTGGGGAAAAATGGACTAAAAAGGGAGATACCTTGATCTGATGGCTGCTCTCTATTCTACTGTGGAAAACTCAGGTTATTTGAATATGATTCTTTGCACATCATGATTAACTCAACCTGGGCAGAGCAGACATTCTAATGTAAAGTAGAGGCTTGGAAAGTGAGGTAGGTTTACATAATATGGGTCCTGTCACTAGAATGCTACCCACTTATTAAGAAAGACCTAATCTTCTAATCAACCCACTGTCCCCATACACACACAGAGCACTGTTTTCTTATATAAGCAAATCAAGAAAACAGAATTATATCATTATAGTTTAATATCTTAAGAGCTCAAAAACATAATCCTATGATATACATCTCTTTTAAAACATGTATCCTAAAAAGTAGAAGTTGGTTTCTCTCTAGAGCATTAATTGCATGTCATTTGTTCTCAAAATATGAAAGACCAAATAGTTGATAGAAAAGATTAGTTGTACTATAGTACTACTTGGACTTAGGAATCAAAAATCTTGGGTTTTAAATCGAACTTCTCTACCCATTTTGTGATGGTCAGTAACTCAATATCCAAATAGATAGTGAACCAGCCACTAAGATCAACAGAGCTGTTAGAAAATTATATATAAGATTCAAGCATTTCATGTAGTTTTAAGATGTTGGGTACATTTTGACCTATCCATAAGCTGCCAAACTTTTCTGATTAATTTACCAGACCTGTGAAAGTCAGGTGATTTGGGTATCCTATAGATACAGTGTTTATTTCTTAAAACCTTAATATATAATTGGCAATGAGCTTCAGTGTTAGTCTTAATAAATGTGTTCTTCCCTTAGTCCACCATTAATCCTTAATCAGATGGTGATGTCAAATGGAAAGAACCCCAATTTTGGTGCTATGTATTTGGATTTGAAATCTTATTTTACCTCTTTCTAACTGTGCAAATCTGGACAAGAAATTAGATCTCTCTAAACCTCAGTTTATTTTCCTATTAAAAGCAGATTAAAATAGCTATCTCATAGGGTTGCTATAAGGATTTGAAATGATAGTTATAAAATGCCTAGCACACATAAGTAGATGCTTAGTAAATGTAACTATTGTTATCAGGGAGAAAAACCAGTATGGAATAGCAAGGGCGATTAAGCCCTAGGTTAAGTCCTGAACTCAGTACTCAGTAGTTTAAAAAATTTAACTTCACTGAAACTTGGCATACTGATCTGGAAAATGGAGACAAAAATATCTACCTTACTGGCTTTTTTTTTTTTAATCTAAACAATGTACCTGGCATAATATATATCATGTAAAAGTCACTTAATAAATGATCATTATCATTGACACTATTAATATTATATTAGTCTTCCCAATGAGAGCACAGGCAGAACATATTCATGGTGACTTGCTGACTAAAAAAGTGTGTTTTACCCTATTTTACAGGCCTCATTTGACCTTACTTCTCTGTTTTGGTTTCCTTGTTTTATCCTTATTCTCATAGATTAAATAAATATGAAGTAAAAAGCTGAAAATTATTTTAAAAATAATGTTGAATCCAAATTGCATACAACTATTTAGTAAATTGAGCTAAGTAGTTCTGATTTCTGCTTATTTGCTTATTTGCTTTAAAAAAAAAAAAAAGCAGGCTGTGTTTTGGCTTCAGAAAGCGAGATCCTGCAGTTGAAACAGTATAGAAATAGCCTTTAAAAGCTAAATGAAATGAATAGCCATGCAAAGGGGGAAAAAAGGGAATTTTTCACAAGTCCCTGGAAACCAGCAAAAAAGTGTTAGAACTGTTGTTTTCAGTAATAATTGTGATTACTTGGTTAAAATACCCCGTACAAGAAGCTTTCTGTGTTTTTTGTGCCTCTGCAAGGAAAATTAAAACAGAACACACAGCATTGGGGCCAATTTGTTTCCAAGGAAGTCAATTATTAATATAGTATTTAGTATTTAATGAACTAAGCCTATTTATGTGGAACACTGCAAAGAGATCTCCATACCAGTAGAGAACAGGTGTTAGTATAAGCTTTGCCCGTATGTTTACCAGCTGATTAGTACCCATTAAAATGATAATAATCTAATAAAAATTACTTTATATCTAGTGAAAGTAGAAAGTCCTCTGTGTGTTGGATAGTGATTATATTCCCATTGCCATGGCAGTAATAGGACTGGAGTGACAAGAGTCTACACCTAAGACAGCTGAATATTCTGAATTTCTATACCTTAGACTTCTCTCATTCAGTATTTTTTCTCCAATAACCTGTCTCAGGCAGTCAGGACAGTTCACTTTTTTTTTTATGGCTTTAAGGGAAGAAGTAATAGTGACTCACCCACTCACCAACACCCTCTTTGGCAGTGGGAAGAGAAATCACATTCTCAGTAAATGAGGCTGCTTTTTCCGCCTACAGAGACTAGATGAAACTATGGATGTCCTGAAGAACTATGCTGGGTTTTACTCAGCCCAGAGACCCCTGAGTAATTGCTAAGCGAATTCTGAGCTTTCCCTGAACTGGAATTTTCTGGGAAATCCCTGATTTCAGGTTAGTTTATAGTCAAAATTGTGATGAACATGAAGTCCCATTATCCCCAGTCTCCAAATTCTTAGCACTCTTCTTCCTGGCACAGTCTAATCCTTTCTCAGATGAAAACAACATACTTTACTTTTGCTCTTCTCCCAAAATCAAAGCTCAGGAAATTTTTAGGAATTTAGTTACACTATAGGGTAGAGATTGAATTAAAAGAATAACTAAGAGTTATTTGCCTTGTAGCCAGGATCTAGTCCCTCAAATCTAGCCACTTAAAGGTCCCCTGGGGGAAATTTAGGCATGTGGCCAAATGTAGGTCACATAGACTCAGATGCATTCACCTGCCTCATTTATCTGTCAAGTTTTCAGGGCTCAGATTACTATGCAATGGAGTTTATGGCATTATGCTTACTGACTTTTCCCCAGAAGTATTGGTGGAAACACAATAAAAAGAATGATTTTTTTGAGGTAAAAATGTATTTTTAATTGATATATTTTAATAGTGATGGAGTGCCTATTGAAATTTAGGGTATAGAAAGGAGACATAGAGAGAAAAACCAGATGACTTCTGGAAATAAGGATTTTGTAGAAACCAAACAAGAAAGAAACATCTCAATGCTTATTCCAAAGTCTGTCTTTTGTCTATATGCTCTACAATATTGAGACTGTGCAATATTTTAAATTGTCTTATACTCTTGATTGACATGAAGCCAGAATGACTAAGAACTCCTTTGATATAAGGAAAATTTGACATTTAAAATAGAAGTTTACCTTGGATTGCTTGGTGCAGAATACACTGCTTGATGCAGAATCCTTTTCAAGGCAGCTTTGGGTGGGTCTCGGATGAAGGCAAAGAGCTCTAGTTATGGAAGGGGAAGTTCAGGAGAATTATTTGTTGGTCTACCCTCTGCTTTTCTGGGCTGCTGCAGGAAACATGGAAGGAAGAAGTTATAAAATCACTTGGGACTCTGGGGCTTGAGGCAACCATGCAAAAACCTCATAAGCTCAGACACTTTCTCTCTCCCAAAAGACACCTTGTTAATTAGTCCCCATATGTGTGTGGACTTGTGTTGTACCACAGACTATGCTGACAGAAAAGCATTGCTGTTATTTCTATAAAGGAAGCTTTGTATTGTCATGGTTTTCTTTGCCGTGATTGGTGACTACTAACATTCAGCGAAAACCTCTTGTAGCCAGTGGATTTGGAAATCTGAGACTTGGATTGGGAAGCTAAAAAGGTATAAATCCCATGACTGTCAATTGGCCACTTTTTGGAAAAGCACACTTTAGAAAGTGTGACTAATGACTCTTTTGTATTCCTAGTTCTTTATCTTTAACCCAGAGTCCTTGAGCTGGTACTTACATTAATAGTTCTTACAGTGAATTTCCACCTAATCTCAGAATAGCAGCCTGAGCAGAAGGAAGAGGAAATCTGGGGTGAATGATTACAATAGCAGGAAATGTAATATAAAATTTGATCCTATCTCAGCACACAACCAATTCAAGTCTGAACTTTTATCTATAATTTGTGATTTATTTGACACAAATAAGTCCCCAGTCTATCGTTCTATTCTTATTTGTTATCTGTCCAGCACATCTGGGTGAAAATACAATTACAGTGGTATCCCAATAGTGAGTTATCTTCAAAATCTCATTAAAAATAGACTATGCTTTCCTTAGGAAAATTTGGAAAAAGTATTAGGATTCATTGAGTTTGAGGCATCTAAAATATTTCAGGGAACTAGTGTGAACAAGTACATTATGGATAATACATACAAAAGAATAAAGAGGGGCTTTCATTCAGGTTCCCTGGATAAGATGAGTGGTGACTTCTCTGCTCCAAATAGGTTAGAGGAGGATTAACAACAGGGAGCATCCCTCTAGACCGTAGGAGCTCTCCTCAAGCCTAGGGGGAGCCAGTGCATCTGTACTCTTTCTCAGTGCACAGGGAGGGATCTGGCCAAGTGGCTACAAGTAAAACATTGTAGAGCATCCTTGATGATGTGCTGCAGGCCTTTTATTCAGGGCCAATCCACCCATAGGCTATCCCATGGCTAGTTCATAAAGGAATATGTAATTGCAAATCCTAAGAAGTGAAACCTTTTGGGTCCCATATTGCTAACTCCAGTGACCTGATTGCTGAATCTCTTGGCCTTCATGATGTGCAGATACCACCTCTGATTTCTCAGACCTTAACATCCCTGTCCATTTTTTTTTTTTTTAACTTATTCACTTCTTTGGTACTAGCATCTTTTGTAGTTTTAGGTACGCTCACGCAACTCCAACCTCAGAATCCAGTCATTTCTGGAGAAGAGGCAGTGCCCAGATATGACACATATTGTCCTCCAGGCTTAACCACAAGGTTTTGAGCAAGTTCTGGAGATAAGTTGGGTAACATAATGGCTATCACTAATGCTGAGTATCACATTTTCTATCATTTAGCTTCTAGAGATGATGGAAGAGGGGCCTTGAGATTTCCAGGAACCAAGAGTAATTCTAAAAGGCAAGACCTTAGGGTTCCTGGGTGGCTCAGTCAGTTAAACATCTGTCTTTGGCTCAGGTCATGATTGGCATCCTGGGTTCAAGTCGGGCTCCCTGGCTTGGATGAGGAATCTGGTTCTCCCTCTCCCCCTGCCTCTCTCTCCTTTCCTCTTTCCCTTCTTCCTGCTCATGCTTTCTCTCAAATAAATACATGAAATCTTTAAAATATAAAAATAAAAAAATAAAAGGCAAGACCTTAAGGGAAAATGTCTTTTTTGGTTCTAGCAGCCAACTGGAGCTCTCACTGGACAAGCAGAGTATCATAATGGTGAGTCCTTTCTATTGGAAGGGTCAGGCTATTGTCACAAACTTAGGGAGTCTTAGAAGTCAATTGTTCCCCTCAACCAGACTCCTTGAGGCAGGACTTTGTAGCTTTCTTTGTGCAGTTTCCATAAAGGATTCACCAACCCACAAATCAATAGTGAGCAACGTGGAATTTTCTGGAGATTTTATCAGAGGGATAGGAGAAGGGACTTACATGAGACATCCAACAGTGTTATCATTAAAACTGCTCAGTGGACATGTTCATTTTCCAAACCTTTCTCTCCCTGACTAGAAGCCACAGTAATTTTCCTTTCTGTTTTTCCATCATGTAGGGTCAAGATTTTGTGCTGGGTTCCCATCCTCCCCTATTTACTGGTGCAATTACCAGGACTAATCCCCCTTAGAAGAAAATGGTTAGGTATACAACAACAACAACAACAACAACAACAACAAACATTTCTATTACCAGAATAAAAGCCTTAAGGAGAGGTGATCAGTTTCAGTTACACAGCGCTCTTAACTCTTCTTTGCCTCCTGGGAAGACAAGCATTATTCTCCATAGCTGGTAGGGTAGGGAACTGAAGCCCAGAAAGCTTTAGAGTTAGTTTGCAAAAAGAGGTGAAATAAGATCCAAATCATATGACTCCACATCAGGGTTATTTTGTACCCCACAGGGAACTAGGCACTTTTGGACCTTAACATCGAAGGGGAGGGAAGAGATTGTTGGCCTTTCATTATAACTCTAGTCACAAAAAGGTAATAATTTTTGATGAGAATGAGTTTAGAATCCTTGATTTGATCCAGCTATCAGCTTTTCTGGAAAGGGTGTGTTCTAAGAAAGGAAGTGATCAAGCCAAAAGAAATCAAGGACTCTTGATTAAGAAAGAATGGAGATCCCTCCCATAGGGTATTTTTCTACAGCTTTCTTATTTTTTTTTTAACTCATTTTGTCAGCAGGGGTTCTCTTTGACTATGAAACAGAAGAAGAAGAAAATCTTTTCTTAACAATAATATACACGTGCCATGAGAGAGATGAAGCAGAAGATTAAGCAAGAAATCCAGCTATTTTATTGCCCTGAGGCATTACTCATTTTCCTGACACATTATGTTTTTAATTAAAATTGCATGTGAGTTAATTAAAGTATTCACTCGGGCACTCTTTCCCCCTGTTCTTGCATGGGTTCCTTGTTACTCTTCTAGCTTTTTGGTAAAACTCAGTTTCATTTTAACTCTGCTGCCTTTATCAGCTGCAGCTTTAACAAAAAGTCTGTATGCTAAGCTAATAAATAAATAAATAAATAAAAGGCTAATATAAAAAACTCATCCTTAACTGACCAGAGGAAAGGAAAGTAGCCAGGGTTGGGATCATTTTGGCTTCTGCATTCATCCCTGCATATTTAATAAAAATCATGAAAATGGAATTGATAGAAAGTGTATTAACAATAAGTCCTGTGATTTTTCTTGCAATAGATGTGTTTTTCTTGTAAAAGACATATTTATCCACCTCTTGTCCTTTGTTCTGGAAAGGATCCTTGTTTATGGCACCAATAGTTATATAACCTCTACTTTCCCTGATTACAGTTGATTGATTAGTTATCTAGTTCAACTTAGCAATCGAGAGGCCAGTAATCCTAAAAGACAGAATCCTTGAAATGTTGATAGAGACAAAGAGAGTTGGTCACTGGTCAGGTTCATATTAGACCTGTGAGGACAAATAGTCCAGAGGCCACACTGGTTCATTTGCAAACAGAGGAAGATTATTGAAAATAAGAATAGATAAGAAGTGGCACTGATGGTTGTAGTCACTTGGCCTGTGAGACAGACAAGAGAGAAACTTCACTGTCACTATCTTCCCATCCCATTTCCCAGGAGAGCTGCTTGAGTCGTTACTGTGTCCCTGAGATGGCTTTTCTTTTTAACAATAAATTTATCTTTTTCATAGTTAACTAAAATGAATTTTGGACCCTTGTACCCAGTGGGCTCTCGCTAAAATATCCATGTTTTAAGACTTCCTATATCCCAAGCAGCCCTGACAGAAATGATATTAGAAAGCAAAATCATAAAATTAGTAGTAAGAAACCAACTACAGCAATTCAGGAATGTAGAGGCTGAAGCTGCATGGGTAAATTCAAGTCCAGGGTTGAAAAGAGTACTTTGAACAACCATATTAGAATGGCTTTGTGAAGAGTCCAAGGAAATTTTTTTCTTCATTTTTAATTTTTTATTTATTTTTTGCATCTCCAGTGATGTTTTAGTACCTCAGTAATATGTTAATGTATTTGAGAAACTAGTACGCTAGACAGCCATCTTGTTGACCCATTCATTAATTTTTCTCAGCTTCTTAGATTAGGGCTGCCATGTCTTTCTCTCCAGATTAGATTTCTAAAGTATCATTATTAGCCCACATGGGTGTGGATTTCACCCAAATTTGACTTTGTGTTTTGGCTGGACAGTTCCCTGCCAGAGACCTGGAATCCACTAATGCTCCAAGCTCCTGAACTTTCTTCCCTGCTTGGTATAGCATGCTAATTCCATCCCAACTCTTTATGGCAAAACCATGGCTGATGGCTAAATATCACTATTCATATTACTACTTAGTTATTGCCCACATTTGGATGACGTGTAGGTAGAGAAAAATTACAACTTCCCTAACTAGCCTCCCTTTAAATTTATGATCAAAATCTTAGGGGCATTCATAATGTTGCCTGGCAGTCAAGCCATTTTCCCCAGGCCATCCATTCTCTCACTCTCCTAGACTACTCTTTTATCTCTCTTCAGCCTCCCATACCCCTCCTAGATGCATTCTTATTCTTGGAGATCGTGTAAAATGTCTTCTGGTTCCTCCAATATTTCTCAGTTAAGGAGGATGCAAAGTCATCAGCTGAGAGTGAGGATGGTAAGGTAGGAGTACGTATTGAAGATTTGGGGTATGACATTCCCCATCATATTTACCTTCATACCTGCATTGTACCCTGCAAATACCTGGCAAATACCTGTACATACTGTTTATATAGATGAACTGTTAATGGTTCTACCTATAATTAACCTCTGCTTATATGATAGGTAGATCTCATCCTCTCTACATGAGGATATTGCTCCAAATTTCCTTCTCTTCTACATAACCAGTTTGCACTTCCTTCTGGGAAGCATGGCATCTTACTGTTATTTTTTCTCATATCAAAATTCTTTTTTGATTCTTCTTTCCCCTTCAGCTACTATCCCTTCTTTGTCCCCTCTAGTCAATGAACTTCTCGATGAAATTTACTGAACTGATATTTCCTGTTCCTCTGCTCTCATTTCTTCTTCAGTCAACTACAATCAGACTTCAGCTCTCGCCCACTACATCAAAACTCCTCTTATCACTTCTCCAATGTCCTTCAAATTGCTAAACCAAATGGTCAATTCTCATACATGTGGCCAATCAGTAGCATTTAGCAGAGTTGAGCACTTCTCCCTCTGTGATACACTGTTATCATTCGACTTCAAGGAAATCTGGTTTTACTGTTTTACTAGATCCTTCTTCTCAATTTCCTTTGCTATTTATCTTCTTCTCCCTGACCTCTTCCTGTCATAGTTCCTCAAAACTTAGTTCTTTTACTTTTTCTTATCTCTATCCATAGTTTCAGCCCCTGGTGATATTATTGAATCTCATGTTTTTAAATATAATTTCTATTCAAATGACTTCCAAATTTATATCTCTAGCTCAGACATTTCTTCTGAAATCCAGACTCCTATATTCACCTTTCTGCTTGATATATTCATTTGAATACTTATCAGGAATCTAATATTTCAATTAAAAACTCAACTCCTTATATTCTTCCTGCTAAATGCCTTCTTTATAACCCTCTCCACCTCATTGGAGGACAACTCTATCCTTCTAGTTTCTCAGCCCCCAAATCTTCGAGCTATTTAAGATTTTTCCTTATCTTTTTCATGCTCATTAGCATTACTTTGTAAGCTTCTAAGTCCTTTACCTTAAAAATATTTATCCAGAATCTGACCACTTTTTGCTATCTCTGTTTCCACAACACTTGTCCACTGAACATGATTATTGCAAAAGCCTTATAACCGGTTTCTCTGATTCCTTGTTTGTGCCTCTACTGAGAGCACATATAAGAAAGCAGCAAGAGTGCTGTGCTTCTTTTAAAATGTAAATCAAATTAGGGGCACCTGGGTATCTCAGGCGGTTAAATGTCCAACTCATGATTTCTGCACAGGTAATGTGCAATCTTTCATGGGCCATGAAATTGAGCCCCACGTTGAACACTGCATCAGTTTCCATGCTCACTGGGGAGTTTGCTTAAAGTTCAATCTCTCCCTCTCTCTCTGTCCTACCTCACGTGCTCTCTCTCTAATAAATAAATAAAAATATTTTTTAAAAATATAAATCAAATTACATCATTCATCTACTAAAAGTTCTGCAATGGCTCCCTGTTTTACTGAGAGTAGAAACTAAAGTCCTTATAATGGATAACAAAAGCCTTATATAATTCTAGACAGTTACATCTTTGCTGATCTTTCAAAACTCCAAGAAGAGTACTCTGTTCCTTGATCTTTCCTCTTAGATATTCACATAAAAATTTTCTTATCTTATTTAAGTCATTATTCAAAAGTCACATTTTAATGTGGTCTACCCTCACCACCTATTTAAAATTTTAGTCTCCCATCAGTCTCCTGATGCCTTGTAACCTGCTCTCTTTTGTTTTCTATAGAGCTTATTATCTTCTAACATAATATATGATTTACATTTCATTATTGTTTATTGTTTTCATCCTATTGATTATCTCCCACATATGCAAACATGATTGTCCTCTAAAATTGGGTTTTATATGTTTTTGCATTAATATTTCCAAGCATCTGGAATACTATTTGTGGCATAGAATAGGTGTAGAATCAATATTTGTTGGATGGATGAATGGATGTTTCCTGGCTGAGGAGGCAGATCAAAGATTGGGGAGGCAGAGATAACTATAATTTGCATGGAAGAATATAACATAAAGAGTTACAAAAACCTGAATAGGGATGCCCTTCAATCTTTTGCCAAATACTAAACTGTGATATGTATAAGGTAAGACTTCATGAAACTAGGTAAATAAGAAATACCAAGGAAAGAACAGGTACTTGGCAGCCATAAGCTATAAAATTATCTGAGCCTGCACATAGTTGTCCTGATTGATCACAGTGTAGAGACCTCCTTGAATAGCAGGTATAGTCAGTAGAGCCTGAGGAGGTCAGGCTTTAGGAGTAGTGCCAAATTAGTTCATGAGGAAAGGCTACTCTACACTTGCCTAAACAAAGCTTGAAAATAAGCCTCTTATAAATTTATAAATGTTAATTTATAAATAAATTCATGCCCTGGCAGACAAATCTTAACACTCTTTAAAGGAATGCAACAGAATCCAGACACAAAATCTAAGCAACAAAAGGAAGACAACAAAATCCAAACACTGGATATTGTAATATTTACAATTGTAATTTTTTAAAAGTACTGTATTTGCAAGGAAATAGAAAAATGTGATTAATAACAATGGGAAAAATCAGCTAGCTCAAGACAAAATGGTCAAAGAGAAAAATGGCTTTCTTTCTACACATTTGATGGAATCCCATATCTCAAAACCTTCCCTTTTGCAACATATTCCCTAGTCTCATAGTGCTCTGAGCTCCACACAATGTCTTCTTTCTCTTCCTTTATACCCAACTGATCTCACTTGACCTGCCTTTATCTATTCTTTTTTTATGTAGGTTTTCTTCCTGTATATATCAAGATTGCAACTAGCTAATTTGATAATCAATGTATAAATATTAGAGCTATAAAACTTGCCATTTGCCTTCTTTTTACCACCTCATGGTACTGTCATCTTACTCTAAATTATAAGAACTTCATTTGACTAGGGAAAGAAGTATTTGCTAAAAATTACTTTGAATGCTGCAGTTCATGGAACCACTTATTGATAAGGTGTAGATAGACACTTACTTTGAGTCTTCTATCTGGGAGCCAAACCAGTCATAGTTTGGTACAGCTAAACCTAGTAAATTGTTATGGTACATAAGATCAGGGATGGACAGGGGTGATAGTGAGAGGATAAAAAATCGCCAAGTGCTGGACAGATTTCCTTAAATTTCTCTTGCCTTAGACTAGGTTTATGATACTTGAGACTAATGTGGGGTGCACTGGGGTATCAAGACTGATATGGAGTGCATACAAAGATAGCAAGTGGCCCCAGATGGGGAATAAAGTGGGTAAGAGATTCAAGGAGTTAGAGTCTGACAGGAAAACATCAGTATTGCTGAACAGAAAAGAGCAGAAAACTCTTCAGTGAGCAATGGCTAATCTATTTTATGATCTCCTAGATACTTAGAGATTCAGCCTCTGAAGCCCCACCTTTGACTTATCTTTGGAATGATCATTTTGTTTAGAAATATTGATTATTCTAACTAAACATTTACCAGGATGCTTAGTTTAACCAAAATATGTTAATATATTTCCTTCCCAGAATCCGGTAACTACCTAATTTTGCAGAAAAATTACTAACATTTCTTTATTTTTATTTTTAATGATTTAAACTCAGCAGGCATCTCACCTCAGAAATAGCAAGGCATTATTTAATTTTAAAAGTGCTTTAGTGTGACATTTTAGGCATTTTGAAAAGTGCATAAGAGATAAGGTTACCTGACAATAGGGCTGTTTCACAACATCATTACACTGATAAGTACCAGAGCCATTTCATTTGCATGAAACCATTTGATTATGGCATTAGGAATCAAGTGATATTGTGTTTGAAACCATTTGTGTATGCTATTTATTTTAGCATAATACATATTTATTGGTGTTTTATTCACAATATAAGTCGCATGTTAATAACAGTTTAACAGGATTTAGAGCATTGCCTTTTCACATGTTCAGTAACAAGTTCATGAGCAATTCCACAAGGCACACTTATCCATAATCATATATACATAGCAGCATTTCTTCCACAATTGAGAGGATACTTATATGACATAGTCCTCTTTTTAGGGTTGCCAGATTTAGAAAATTAAAATACAAGACACTGAGTTAAATATGAACTTCAAGTGCACAATGAATAAACTTTTAGTGTAAGTATGTATCATGCAATATTGGGAACTTACTTAAACAACATTTTTTTATTATTCATCTAAATTTTAAATTTAAATTTAGAACTTCATTAGCCCTAGGAGAAGTTTAATTATTTTTTTCTACAGTGATTGGCTATGGTGACCCTGATAGGAAACTCACCATCAAACAATTCCATCAATACTGATGGAATCTAACTTGATGATCTGGCTCCACTTACAATGCCAAATTCCAAGAGGAGATGGATGCAAGTTCTGGCTTATCTTGAACACACTTCCCCATAGACTGTGAATTCTCAGGCTCTTCACTAGTGTAACAAAAGATTTATTTAGGATAGCTTCTTGTGAGGGTTCAGCTTAGTGCTCAGCTAGTGTAACAAAAGATTTATTTAGTTTAGCTTCTTGTGAGGGTTCAGCTTAGTGCTCAACAACACCAGCAGGCTGACACAAATTGCCAGTTGATAGTGCTAATGGCAATTCAAGACCCGTAGGTGGACTAATGGGAGACTAGTCTCAGTTCTTTACCTTTTATTCCCATGTCCAAAGTTGTGCCCCAGTGCTAACCCCACCTCTTATTTTTACTGAGAGTATTTGGAAGGGAGTTATAGATAAAGAACACGACCAAATCACATCTGCATCACATCTGCATTGTGTGGCTAAACTGGTGATGTAGAGGCTGATGCTGATTCAGAGCTACTGCCAATGAATGAACAGCCCTACATGTCAGGAGCTGTCAACACCATCCACCTCTGTGTGATTTGTGGATGATTTGTATGCCTCTTGCCAGTAGAGTTCATAAACTAAAGATTAATGAAAGGAAGAGGCAACCCATTGGGGGCAAAACATTAGTAAAGCAGGAAGGTCTTTTGCTGTTTGGAGCTGGAATAACCAGGAGAATTCATCATTGTTTCAGCTGACTTTGGTGTCTAGCCAAGCCGGAGGCACTGACTGCAAGCACATTTGGCTCCATCTCCTCTTATACCACCCCCAGTGTCCCAGCAATGCTCCCACCACTGCACAAGTTGTTGACAGACTGAAAAACAGTAGTAATTCTCCTTCTTCCTCCTTCTTCTTTGCTATTTTAGAGAAATTTGAATAACAACCTATTCCCCTCATTTATTATTCTTGATGAATAGTAAATTATTCTAACAGCATTGACTGTTCTATTCATTTATTATTTGAGGATGATTAGAAGTGAATAGCTATTATAAAGCCTCAGAACTTCCAAAAATTAGAACTTAGAATTTTGTTTCCTTTTCTATTTGGTTTTGAGCAATTTTCTCTATTGCTTCCTAGAATTCTGCCTCACATATAGACACACATAAACACACACACCTTTTTCTTCTTTCTTAGCCATGGTCTGTTTTGACTCCAAAATCAGGATGCCCAGTACTTAAAAGTTTATCCAGGGAGGTGATGAATGAGTCTCTGGGATGTGATCGCCCTTAGACATACAGGATTTTTAAATATGTTTAGGTCAGGGGTGCCCAGGTGGCTCAGTCATTAAACATCTGCCTTCGGCTCAGGTCATGATCCCAGCATCCTGGGATCGAGCCCCACATGGGAGCCTGCTTCTCCCTCTCCAGCTCCGCTGTACTCCCTCTCTCACTATTTCTCTCTGTCATAAATAAATAAAAATCTTCAATAAAATAAAATATGTTTAGGTTCATGAAGGCTTAATAACTTTCTCACAACTGTGTTATTTAAGGGTATGGAATACTGAGTAAGATAGGGCTTGCAGATGACAATAGAGGAGTATGCCAAGATAAATCACATTGATATTTACAGAATGGACTGAGGTTCTAACCTGAGGGTAAAAGAAGATGTGGAGTAAATACAAATTATTTTTTGATAATAAGACTTGCTATATAACTCTCTAATATGGGCATTTGAAGCCTTGACCTACCTCCTCAGTCTTATCTCCCTCACCACTCTCTAAACATTCTTCACCCAAGTCAAAGTGGATCCGTTCCTTTTCCCAAATGTTATGGCAGCTTTCCCATAAACTAATTTTTTTTTTTTTTTTTTTTACTTTTCTTGGTCTGTAATATTTTTCCACATCACATCTCTGCCTATGAAAATATAATTCTTTTATGAAGATTTATTTTAAATCCCTCTGGAGTCTCTTCATCTTAAAATGTTTTCTCCTTTCTATAATCCTGCCTCCTTTCTCTGAAGGACTCCATTCACAATTGCTCACTGTCATGTATAAGGACAGATACAGGTTTTATTTGGCTTCACGCTTATATAATTTGGGAGACAGCCTCCCAAGAGTATGAAATTAAAATAAAAATGTAGTTTCAAAAGGGAATGTTTGGGGGTGATATCAGTGTAAAAGCTTAGGTAAGGAACTCCAAAAGTCCACCTTTCATAAGAGCAACTACAGCAGCACACACTGGAAAAAAATGACAGAAGTAACCCTTTTGAACTTTAAAAACTAATCAAAAGCTTGTAGCAATCCAGAGAGTGCTTATTCTTAAAAAAAAAAAAAAAAAAAAAAAAAGCTGATTTCTGGTAAGAAGAATGAGCTTTGTGGCATGTTAATTTACACTAGTTTCATCCCTCACCTCTGAAATCAGTGGTAGACTTGAAAATAACAGCCTGCATTCTCAGTACTGGTATAAGAGGGAAAAGAATAAACCATATTTGTAAGGAATTATTATTATTATTATTATTATTATTATTATTGACTACTCTGGTTCAAAAGGCTTGTCTTTACTTTACATAATTCACAACATGTCCCATGCTAAAACTACCATGGGTGGTAGATAGGGATAGGAGGTTGAGGATGGTACATTTACTGAAAACATTTACAGGTAAATGTGTTAGTTGCTACTCTCAGTAGCAATAGATCACTTTTGGAGCAAACAATAGACTAAAAAACAAGCTTGGAAAGAAATACTAGGGAATGAAATGCTTTTGGAAGTAACAAGTTTGAAAGATTCTGAAATATCTTGAGAATCATGAAGTCCATATATATACCCAGAACTATGGGCATGCTCAGGGAAGACCTGAGAAGATCCTAAACTCTCATTTCTGGCTACCTTTGAATCTGTGTGCAAGGAGAAAGTGAAGGCAGAATTTTCAGCTGTCCAGAGAAGCATACCCCAATTAATACAGAGACCCTCTGTGAAGACTAGAAGATTTTTTGGTTCAAAACATTTAAGGAAATCTCTGTCTAATCATTAGTGGACCACTAAGCAAATGGAACAGAGAGTCCAGTGGCCACAAGAATAGAGGCTTCATACAATTAGCTCAGAAAATCACTAAACAATTAAAAAAAAAAAAAAACCTGCAACAGATAGAAACAAGAAATCTCAGGGAGGGGGTAGAATTGAATTTCCAAGGTTGCCATATTATACTCTTCAAAATGTCCAATTTCACCAAGAATTTATGAAACATACAAAGAAAAAAGAAACTATGATCTAGTGGCAGGATAAAAAACAATCAATAGAAACTTCCCCTGAGGAAATGTAAGTATTGAGTACTAGGCAAAAATTTTAAATCACCTATTGTGAGTATCTTCAAAGAGCTTAAGAAAATCAGTCTAAATAATTACAAGAAAGCATGAAATGATGTCTCATTAAATAGAGAATATCAATAAAGAGACAGAAATTATAAAAAGGAACCAAATAGAAATTCTGGAGTTGACAATTTCAATAACTGAAATGAGAAAGTCACTAGGGTGCAACAGCAGATTTAAACAGAAGAAATAACCAGCAAGCTCAGACATAGGTCAATTTTGATTTGTCTGGAAGATCTTGAAAGCTCCAAAATGATTAACAGCTGATTTCTCATCAGAAACCTTAGAAGCCAAAAGCCAACAAATGACATATTCAAAGTGTTGAAAGGGAAAAAAACAAAAACAAAAACAAAAACAAAAAAACGTGTCAGGCAAGAATTCTACATTTGGCAAAACTATCCTTCAAAAATGAAGGAGAAAATAAAACTTGACCAGATAACCAAACTAACAAAATATGCCCTACAAAATAATGCTAAAGGAAAACCCTCAGTCTAATATGATAGGATACTAGACAAAAACAAGAATCCACATGAAGAAATAAAAATTACCAGTAAAAATGAGCCACCTGGATGGCTCACTCTGCTAAGTATCCAACTCTAATTTCGGCTCAGTCATTATCTCAAAGTTTATGAGCTTGAGCCCCATGTCAGTCTCCATACCAAGAGTGGAGCCTGCTTGGGAATCTTTCTCTCCCTATCCCTCTGCCCTCCTCCTCACTCTCATTCTATCCCTCTCTCTCTAAAAAAAAAAAAATAACTAAATAAAACAAAAAATTAAAAAATCAATGAAAAAAACGCCAGTTAAAATAACTTTATAATTAAATATAAAAGATAATATTAATGGATTTTTCTTTGTAACTTCTCTTTTTTCCTATATAACTTAAAATACAAATGCATAAAGCAACAATTATAAATTTATCTTGATGGGCTCTCAATATACACAGGTGTAATTTGAAATCTTAATAGCACAAAGAGGGAAGAGAAGAGCTATACAGAGCCAATGTTTTGTATACTACTGAAATTAACTTGGTATTAATCTGAACAAAATTTTATAAATTAAAATGTCAATTGTAATCTTCAGAGTAACCATGAAGAGCACAACTTCAAAATGTACAGTTAAAGAAATAATGAAGGCATTAAAATAACACAAAAATATTTATTTAACACAAAAAGAGGCAGCAATAGAAAATCAAGGAACAAAATGGATAGAAAACAGATAGATAAATGTTAGACTTAAGACCTTCCTTATCAACAATTACATTAAATATATTGTATTAAACTCTTCAACTAAAAGGCAGAGATTGGAAGATGAATGTTTTAAATGATTTAAATATATGCTTCCACTATGAGCCACAATTTAGATTAAAAAATACAAAGAGATTGAAAGGAAACGGATGGAAACAGATATTAAACACAAACAGTAATAAAAGAAAGATGGAGTGGCAGTATAAATATCAGAGAAAAGAAACTTTAAGACAAAAATTACTAGGATCACAAAGAAAGACATTATATGATAATAAAAGGATCAACCCATCAGTAAGATACAAAATTATAAATGCATGCTTCTGACAAGAGAGTCAAAATACATGAAGCAAGAGCTGATTGAATTGAAGGGGAAAATGGAATGTTTAACAGTTAGAATTAGAGAATTCAATACCCTACTTTCAAAAACAGATAGAACAAGATAGAAGATTAGTAAGAAAATAGAAGACCTGAGCATCACTATAAACCAAGTAGACCTAAAAGACTTCTATGTAAACTACACCCAGCAAGAGTAAAATACACATTTTTTTTAATGTGCATGGAACATTTTCTAGAATAGACCATATGTTAGGTGCAAAACAAGTCAATAAATTTAAAAATATTGAAGCCATACAAATTATATTATCAGATCACAATAGAATGAAGTTAGAAACCAATAGAAAAATTAATTTGGAAATTAGAAAATCATTTGAGATAAATAAAAATGAAAATACAACATACCAAAGCTTAAGAAAGCAGAAAACAATGCAGAAATAGATAGCTGTAAACAACATTAAAAAAGAAGAAAGATCTCAAATCAATAAACTAATAATCTTCTACCCTAAGATACGGTGAAAGGAAAATAACTCAAAGCCAGAAAAAGAAAGGGAATAATCAAGAGCAGAGAGAATTAAAATTGAGAATAAAAAATGATATAGAAAATCAACCAAATTAAAAGTTAGTTTCTTGAAAACAACAACTAAAGTGACAAATGAAAAAGAGAAGACTCAAACTACTAAAATCCGGAACAAAAGCAGTATATCACTATTGACTTAACAGAAATAAAAAAGATGATTAGGGAATTCTATGAACTACTGTAAGTCAACAAATTAGGTACCTAAAAATTCCTATCAAGACACAGTCTATCAAAACTGACTCAAGAATACATAGCAAATAAAATAGACATAATAAGCTAGGAGCCTCAATTAGTGAGGGTTTTTTTTTTTTAATTTCAACAAATAAAAGTGCACAATGAGATGGCTTCACTGATGAAATTTATCAAGTGTTTAAAAAATTCACACCAAATCTTGTCCAACTGTTCCAAAAAATAGAACAATAGGGAACACTTCCTAATTCATTTTATGAAGCCAGTATTGCCCTGGTATCAAAGCCAGATAAAGACATTGCTAGGAAAAAAAAAAAACTATGGACAATATACATTATGAATATTGATACAAAAATCCTCAACAAAATATTAGCAGTCCAAATTTAGCAGTACATTAAAAGGATTATACACTACAACCAAGTAAGATTTATTCCACGAATGTAAAGTTGACTCAAAATACAGAAGTTAATCTATTTACTATACCATATTAATCAACTAAAAGGAAAAAAAATCCACATGATCATCCCAGCTGATGCAGAAAATAGACTTGACAAAATCAAGTACCTTTTTTTAAAATAAAATCATTTAATCAAATAGGAATAAAAGAATTTCCCTGACCTGAAAAAATGAACCACAACTAAACCATTCTTAATCATGAAGGACTGAAAGGTCCCCACATTAAGATAGGAAAAATAGTAGGATGTCTACTCTTGCTGTTCAATATTCTTCTTCTGTTCAATATTGTGCCAAGTTTTTGTTAGAGAAATTAGGTAACAGAATGAAATAAAAAAAAGTATCTACATGGAAAGGAAAAGTTAGATAATCTCTATTGGCAGGTTACGTGATAGTATTTAGGAAATTCTAAAGCTCCATACACACACACACACACACACACACACACACACACACACACACAATTATTAGAGCTAAAAATGAGTGCAGAAAAGTTGCAGTATATAAATTAATATTGAAAAACCAGTTGTATTTCTATGCATTTGTAATGAAAAATTCAAAAAATGAAATTAAGGAAACAATTCCATTTACAATAGCATCAAAAAGAATAAAATACTTAGGTATAAATTTAACGGGGGGAAGCACAAGTCCATACACTGAAAACCATTAAATTTTGTTGAAAGAGATTAAAGAAGACTAAATAAATAAAAAGCCATGTTGTGTTCATGGATTGGAGCACTTAGTATTGTTTGGAATGACAGTACTCCCTCAAATTGATGTACAGATTTAACACAATCCTTATCAAAATTCCAGCTGACTTTTTAATAGGAACTGAGAAATGTATCTTAAAATTCAAATGGAAATGAAAGAGACACATAATAGCCAAAACAATCTTGAAAAAAAAAATCACACAAAGTTGAAAAAGGCACTCTATTATACCGCTACAGTAGTCAGCACAGTACAATGTATCTTTAATAGCCAAAACAATCTTGTAGAAAGAACAAAGTTGGAGGACTCACTTTTTCCAATTTCAAAACTTAGTACAGAGCTACAGTAACCAAAACAATGTGGTACTGGCATAAGAATGGACATACAGATCAAGGGAGTATAACTGAGAGCTAAAAACAAAACCTTAAAACTATGGTCACTTGATTTCAAATGTGTCAAGCCATTGACTGGGGAAAGAATAATCTTTACAACAAATGGTGCTGGGACAACGGAATATCCACATGCAGAATGATTTTGGCCCTTTACCTCATACTGTATACACAATTTAACTCCAAAATATATCATATACCTATAACTAAGAGCTAAAACCGTAACAACCTTGAAGGAAACAAAGGTATATATCTTAGTGACATTTGATTAGTTATTTGCAAATAATGTATCTGGTAAGTTTCCAGTATTGAAAATTCATAAAAAACTATTAAAACTAAGTAATAAAAAGAGAAATGACCCAATTAAAAAATGATCAAGAATTTGAATAAACCTAATTTTTCCAAATATACACAAATGTCCAATAAGCACATGCAAATACCCTAAATATCATCGGACATTAGGTAAGTGCAAATTTGAAACCACAGTAAGATACCATTTCATACCCCAAAAGATGGCTCTCCTTTTTTTAACTGAAAATAGTAAGTGTTGCCAAGGACATGAAAGGAATTTGAAACCTCAGACATTTCTGGTAGGACTATAAAATGTTGCAGATGCTGTAGAAAACAGTTTTACTGTTCCTTAAAAAGTTTGACATAGAGTTGCCATATGAGTAATTGCATTCATAGGTATATACTCAAGACAATTGAACATATACTCACACAAAAACTTATACACCAATTGTTCATAATACTGTTATTCGTAATAGACAAAACGGGGCAAAATCCAAATGTCTATCAGTTGATGAGCAAATAAAGCCATAAATGGACTATTATTTAACCATAAAAAGAATGAAGTATTGATGCATGCCACAGCATGTCTGAACCTTGAGAACATTATGTTAAGTAAAAGAAGTCAGACACAAAAGATGACATATTGTATGATTCTGTTTATAGGAAATGTCCCAAACAGACAAATGGACAGGGACACAAAGTAGATTAGTGTGTTCCAGGGAATCAAGGAGGTGGAATTTAGAGATAGAGGGTTGGTTTGGGGGGGATGAAGGAAATGTTTCAAAACAGTAGTGGGGAAAAAGGTGGGGATGGTATCACAGAATTGTAAATATCCTAATACCACTGAATTTTACACTTTAAAATGTCTAAAATGGCCAATTTTATGGTAAATGAATCTTATCTAAACATTAAACAAGTGAACTATTAATAATAATTGAGTATTTTAGAATTAGAAAATTAATAAAAAGTAACAAATTTAAATAATATGTAGGTGATAATATTTTTAAGTTGCCAGGTAAGCCTCACAAGATCCAGATAAGTAATTAAATATTCATTTTGTTAATATATGTTGTTTTTATCATATTATAATTGTTTGTTATATCATTCACACATAAAACTACGTAAGACTTCTACATCACATATTCACTGCCTACTAGACTTCTAAAACTTTTGTTATTTTTAGATGCCATTATTTTTAGATGCATACTCTTTGATTGCCTTTCATACAATAGTAATTTTATATTATTTTCCACAGAGAGAGCAGAAATAAGTCAGTCTTTGTAGTATGATTGATCAAAGTTGTTTAATAATTGATATTTGGGATGAATCAAACATGCAACTCATACACAATGTACTGTTTGGAGTATTACTTCAGGTTTTTGCCCTATAAACACAGAACTTCTGTTAAACTCTACTGCAAATGATTCCCCCATTAAAAAGGAAAAGAATGTGTAACATGTTTATACTTGTATTCACTGAACTTTGAGCATATTCCTATTTGGAGAAACAATTTTTCTAGTTTTGACTAAGCAGTAGTGAAAAACAAATTGTGAAAACTCGTAATTCTACATGTCTGATATTTGGAAGCATTTCTTGCAGACTAGCTCCTTGCTCCATATATTTCAAGTTTTATGCACCTGTCACAATTCACGTTTGTCTCATCTTCAACATATTTATATCGTAACAGGCCTGCACATTCACATCACTACACCACATGATTTGGCACAGTAATGTATGTTCTGTTAAGTTCTTCTTATAGTGGAACAGGTAGAAATAATTTAAAATTAAATGGAAATAGAAAAAAAAAACCACAAATATAGTCCACTAAATCCAACTTACATGTATTTCTAATTCAAACAGAAATTCAATTCTCTTTAGCACAATCCCTCAAATTTCTGTGGCCCTCCGGCTACAGAGCAGAAGGGAAAGTCCTGGAGGGGAATTAGCAGTGAAAGAGACAGTGGCCTTAACAGATTGTGATTAACATGGCTCGTTTTGGCAAAGTTTACAAAAAACATATCTCATGACCTCAGGAACAAATTGCTAGGAGACCCCTCTGTGCCACGGAAGGGATTTGCAGAAAAGAGTGGCCCTGACACTTAGGTGTTACTTACTCATCACTAGATCTGTCTCTGGCCTGTTTCATTTTCTGTATCATAGACTGCCTGTGTATACAGGTAACAAATCCTGCATACCTATTACTTGGCTGATATGATATCTAGGAGAATGTCTCCTTTCTTCCAAAAGGGTTATATGTTTTTTCTTCAGAGTTGCCCACTCCATTAAAAGAGCATGGAATTTCCAGACAAAGAAGAATCATTTGGTCATGGGCCCAAGAGTAGCTTCACTCTTCTATTATTAGACTTCCACACAAGCTCTCAAGACCCATTTGTATTCTGCCTGGTGCTCAAATTCTGGCTCAGTCATTTACTACCTCTATGGGGTTGACCAAATTACTTTAACCTACCTAGGTCTTCTTTCCTCAGCTGTAAAATGAGCACTGTTATATCTATACTGTATACTATATCACTGCTATAAAGAGTACATGAAATAAGTTATGTTAAGTACCCAGCATAATGCCTTGATCATAGTAGGTGCTCAGGAAGTGGTAGTTCTCGTTATTCTTTTTTTAAAATAATTTTTTATTTTTTATTAATATATAATGTATTATTAGCCCCAGGGGTACAGGTCTGTGAATCATCAGGTTTATACACTTCACAGCACTCATAATAGCACATATCTTCCCCAGTGTCCATAACCGAGCCATCTTCTCCCTATCCCCAGTTCTAGTTCTTATCCTTATGGTTACTTTATATTTGTCAGTGCCTCCTAATTGATAGTCAATATTATGGAATCGAATAGACAGAATTTGCATGAAACTCCCATATGCCCAGCTACAGACTTCAAAAACGACCACGGCTACGCTTTTCTAACACTGGTTTTCGCACAGAAAACATTCCCTCTGAGTGGGTCATTCCCTGGAGTGAATTACTACATAATGGGTTATCACCTTTCCTCTGACTAATCCCAGCTCTGCTATTACTAGTTGTGCTGCCTTGGATAAATGATTATGCATCCCTTTCTCTCAATCTTTTTCACTATAAAGTGGGGATAGTAAGTCTCTCTTTAATGGGGTTGTTGTAAAGATAAAATTAGGTAATACACCCAAAGCTCTTATAAAAGTGGTTGATAGGGCACCTGGGTGGCTCAGTGGGTTAAGCCTCTGCCTTTGGCTCAGGTCATGACCTCAAGGTCCTAGGATGGAGTCCCGCATCAGATTCTCTGCTCAGCAGGGAGCCTGCTTCCTTCTCTCTCTCTCTCTCTGCCTGCCTCTCTGCCTACTTGAGATCTCTCTGTGTCAAATAAATAAATAAAATCTTTAAAAAAGAAAGAAAGAAAGAAAGAAAAGTGCTTGACAGAGAAAAAAAAAGTTTAATAAATGTAACTACTATTAGTCATCACCAAAATATTCCAGACTCTGCTAGAATTGGAGTTTTCAGAGCTCAGTAAAATGCTACCAACCACCATTCTCTAGTGGGCCTTTGTGTGACAGTCTTTTTCATTGTTTTTCTTACTTACCACTTTACAACCTCTGTTTACTATTTTTTTGCCTCCAACCTCCACATAGAACACATGAGGCTTCTGGCTGGTTCTCATGTTTTAATGACAGCTCATGAGGGTATTTACTTGCTTTTGAAATTCTTCAGACTCAACACCTGAATAAACTTTAGATTTGGTAAGATAAGCTGGATAGGAATCCATCCAAGGAATTTAATGAGAGGACTTAACAAAAGCTAACAGACCACTTCAGATTAATGCTCACCATATGTAAATGTGTGTCTTTCCTCTAGTGACTGAAAAGAAACACGATTAAGAGGAAAACTTGTGTATCTGTGTAGAAGATGTCTGTAATTTGGCTTTAATTTTAAGAAACAATTTAGTATTTTACTATCATTTTAAAGAAAAAATTATCCTTAAGAAAGAGTAGGGCTTTATTTCACTTTATTAGTTTGAAAGTGAATATTTCATATTCTACAACACCAGGTTATATTCCCAAGCACCACACATATTGGCTCTTGGATCTTTTTTTTCCCCTGTCACTTGAGATGGTCATTGATTTATATAGCCTTTAAAGCTTATTCTACTAAATCCATTTTTGATTTTAGGATCTTTATGAACTGCTAGTCCTTTTCAATTTTTGTATTTGTTTCAATTAAATTTCAGTGGAAACAACCAAAACCAAATCTGTCCACACCTCCCATTCTTAGAATTATTTCATTGACTGGTTCATTTTATTCATCTCTTTATGTATTTATTTAAGCACTGAAATCACATTGTGTCAAAACATGTAGTCTTAGCCAACTCTAGGGAGACATCAACATCGACTGAAAGGGTGGTGATCATCTAACTGCTGTAGTGATTTCTAAGCCACAGTGATGTGAGTCATGCACAGATCTTGTGCTGCAATGTAGTCATACCCCCATATTCATTTATTGACTTAACATGGGTAAATCTCTTGCTTTTGTTGAGCTGAAGCATCATTTGTTAGAAAGATAAATGAGAGTAATTAAGCCTCAAGGCCATAAGTGTTGAAACTTTTTGGAATTAGTGAGCTATTAAAATGACGAAGTGCCTGGCTCTGCCTAGGTAAGCCATGGTTTCTCCCTCCTGATCTACTTCTTGGAGTGACCTCCACAGGCTCTCCTAACAGTACAAGTTGTTTCTGTGGGGCCAAATATCATCCTTACCTTAATGTTTGTTAAGCTATTCAATTAAATAAACAGACTAACTACTGATCAACCATCTCTTCCGGAAGAACAGAAGTTACCTCTTTTTACAAAGTAGACCCATGTTTGTGTGACTTTCTTTTTCTTGAAAATAAAAGTTTAACTTTTCAAGCCTTTTAACTTTCTTAAGAGAAAAAAGGTCTTAGCCAGAATTAATAAGTATGAATAGACATGAGAGAAATATGCTTGACTTGTATTTCCTTTCTAAGTGTACTTCTAAATTCCTCTGTAGTTTAGCAGATTCTGGGTGTGAAACTACCACAGAGTAACTGGGAGTTTGTGAATTATCTTCATTTGCTTTTTTAAATTTTTTGAGCTCCCATAATGCATTAAGGGACTTCACTAAGCACAGTGCTTTACATAATTTTCCTGGCCAGTACTCTTACATTCTAAACTACAGAGGTATTGTTTCTTCCTTTTTTTTTTTTTTAAGATTTTTTAATTTGTTTATTTGACAGACAGAGATCACAAGTAGGCAGAGAGGCAGGCAGAGTGATGGGGGAGCAGGCACCCCCTGAGCAGAGAGCCCGATGTGGGGCTCAATCCCAGGACCCTGGGATCATGAAGTGAAGCCAGAGGCTTTAACCAACTGTGCCACCCAGGTGCCCCTCTTCCTTTTTTAAAAAAAGATTTTATTTATGTATTTAAGAGAGACTGCGAGAGAGAGCATAAGATGGGAGAAGTTAGAGGGAGAAACAGACTCCCTGTGGAGCTGGGAGCCTGATACGGGACTGGATCCCAGGATACCGGGATCATGACCTGAGCCGAAGCAGTTGCCTAACCAACTGAGCCACCCAAGTACCCAAACTATATAGGTATTATTTCTATATTTCAGGTCTTTCTCTTTATGAAATCTCTATTTTGGTGTGCACAAAGTGAAGTGAAAACATTTTTACAATGTTATTTTTTTTTCAGAATGTGAGGGGTTGCAAATATGAAGAAAATGTCAAGGGAGACAATGTGGCATCTTTTGAGTGAGTTAAAAGACATAGCACTTCAACAAAGTAGATAACCATACTAAAGAAACATCATTATTGCTTAAATAGGATGTTCTAATTATAACCTCAATGCTTTTATTATTTTATGAAAAGGTACTTTTAACATTATCTGTAGTCAAAAATACTCCCTTAGAGTCTAATACTTCTTGGATTTAACCAAGATCCAGCACAAATTTAAAAACATGAATCATAAAGAAAATACTGAATGGATGAACTTGAAAAAATACTGAAGACAGTGTTCTGGTAAACCATTTCCATACTAGTGATTTTTCTCTTTCTCAAAGGCATGCTCTGAGTTCTCTGACTCTTTAGTACTTTCCAACTAATTTCCTTGTCAATTCTCTTCTATGAATTGGCACATACAAACATATGTTTTAAAAATCTTCCCATCTGATTGACCACATATTTAAGGAAGGAAAAGTGTATTTTCCATTATTTAAAATATTTCACATTTAAACATTTTTGAAGTATTTGAAAAGAGTTATTTCAGAAAATCAGCATATTGTAACATTTCACATATCAAAATAAATTGTTTTTTTCCCCCACAGTAATAGCATTCAGATGAGAATATAAATTTCAGGGGATGGGAATTCTTGTCCATTACCTGTTGTAAATGCATCCAAAAAACATTGTAAATGAATGAGCAATAGTTTTCAGATTAGTATGGGTCCTGTCTCTGAATTTACGCCTAACCTGATGCTCATTCAACAGGTCATTAAGCTGGAACAGAAATTTTCTTTAAATCAACATTACTCCTTACCTGGAGCACAGCCAATACATTAGTGGACACGAATACCATTTGCAAAAACGTGGATGAAACTTATGCTAAGCGAAATAAATCAGAGAAAAACAATTATATGATTTCACTGATATGTGGAATTTAAGAAACAAGATAGAAGATCATAGAGAGAGAGAGGAAAGAATGAAATAAGATGAAACCAGAGAGGGAGACAATCCATAAGAAACTCTTAATCACAGGAAACAAACTGAGGGTTGCTGGAGAGGTTGGGGGTGGGAGGGATAGGGTGACTGGATGATGGACATTGGGGAGGGTATGTGTTATGGTGAGTGTTGCGTGTTATGTAAGATGGATGAATCACAGACCTGTACCCCTGAAACAAATAATACATTATATGTTAATTTTTAAAAAATCAGATATGGTACTTTGAAAGATTTGTGTGTCCTTTCATTTTTATGGCTAATAAAGATTATTTCTAAAAGTTAATCTAAAAAAAAAAAGATACATTAGTGGGGCCAGACCCCTACTTGCCATCAGAAGCCAAGTTTTGCAGAATTTGATGAATCAGAAATAGAAATCATAGACTCAATACTAAATATAAGATAGTAATTCTCTTTTAGAGAAAGTCCATTCTAAGAAATTATAAGGATTGCTTCTTGTCCTATCAATTATATTCTTTCCAATCTGTTTATTCAACATCTTTCTCCCTGATAACATCTTTTTAACCAGCAAATAAACATGATCAAACCTCACCACCTTATAAAGCTCATCATGCAACCCCAAAAAATAGCCCAACTTTCTAACTTTCACCACCATGTTTCTTAAAAAAGTAGCCTAAAAATTAGTGCCTTCACTTCTTTATGCCACTCACCTTTCCACTAATTACCATCTGACTTCTGGTCTAACCACTCATAAACAACTGAGGATGTCCTGCTTGTTTTACACAATAGACACTTCTGTAGGTTCTCTTTTTATTTGGCCACATTGTGCGATTTGGCTTTAAAGAAAACTTTTTTTGAAGAGTTTTTAAAGAAAACTCTTTCTTTATTGAAAATTCTTTCTGATTTGTCTAATGTGGCATTATTCCTGCCTGATTTTTCTTCTGTCTCTCTGGCCACCCTTTTTTCAGTTTCCTCTTCCTCCATCTGCCCTGTAAATATGTGCCATAAAGTTCTACACATTATCTTCTCCTCCATTGTACATACACATCCTGGGGGATTTCATCTTTACACACAAAAAATTGGTATAACGATGATTTCCAAATCTGCCTCTCTAGCCCAAATCTCTTTTAAGGAAATACTTTCCTCTTCCCTCCAAGAAATGGCTCATAACGAGCCCTGACTAGCCCTAACTGGACATGTCCAAAACAAGACATCTAAAGATCAGCCTCAACTTCTCCTTTTGCCTCACCTCCCACATGTAATCCATCTATGTATTCTATTGTCTGCCTCTTAACTATCACTCAGATCTGCCTTTCATTCTCATCCCCAAGAGTAGAATCTTGTTTCAAGCGATTTTTCTTTGGTACTACTATATTGCCTCCTCACTGAGCTCCAGTTTTCCAGTCTTAACCCAACTGCTGCCAGGCAAATCTTTATGATTTCAGCATGGTCAGGGCAGAAGAAGAGCACCCCCAGGATGAGAAAGTAATTTATCTTGAAGAAGTATACCCTAAGACAACCTGCAAATTCCTCCCTAATTCTAGGATTATGAGACAATGTTTAGATTTGTAACTTGATCTCCCCAGTACTCTTACCTACTCAGGAGGTATTGTTTATGACCCAAGTTAGTATCTCACTGCAAACTATACATTTTAGCATGTAATTCATTTCCTCGTGAATTTGGTCAGCAAGAGTCTGTTTCCCATAGCCTGACAAAATTGATAAAATTAAGCTACTGAATATACAAAACTTAGGGCCAGATTTAGTGGGTGATGACTTCTGCTAACTATAGCAACCTCTACTGGAAATTTCCAGTGTGCAAATAACCTAATAACTCCCTGTCTGACTCCCTAATAACTGGTTGTCAGCTGGTCTTGGGCACATTGTGACTGTGGCATTAATTACAACATGCTATTTTTAGGGACAATGAAAAACATCCTGTTCGATAATATTAACTCCATAATTTTCCCAGCTCTGAAACTCATAAATATTTCATTTTGTTGAAATCAAGGTGGATAAACATTATAAGTGGGCTTGTTAGTATGAATCTTGGAGTAATCTGGAACTAGACCCTGTTCTAGACCTATAATACTAAGCTCAGAAATGTATTTGGCACAGCCTCTGTTAACTTAAAGCCTGAGCATGATGGATGACATATTGTTCTTTCCTATGAGTATGAACCATAGCCTGTAATCATGTAATCTCTGACAGTTCTGTAAACCCAAAGGTTGGCAAAAGGCATCAGAGACAAATAACATAGTCCCTATTGTGTCCAGCCTAATCTGTGTGCAGAATTACTCCACCCTGGAGTTCAGAGAGAACATGTTATGCTGCCAAAAGATCTCTCGAACTTTGAACTTTCTCCTGTTTCACTATCTGAGTGTCCACAGAACCCACCTCTTCCTGCAGCTTCTGTCCTCAAAATGTTATTAGCCTCTCCCCACTCCCAGACTCTTGTTTCATGTGGATTCCTCAAAAAGAGAGTAACAGGAAAACAACATGAACTTTGGAATCAAAGAGAACTAGGCTCAAGTACCAGCTCCATCTCTTCCTTACTCTTTCTGTGACTTGAGTGAACCACAAAAGTTTTTTAAAAATTCAGTTTCCTTATCTATAAAGTGAGAATAATTATTTTTACCTCAAGCCATGTTACTTAGAAAAAAGAAAGAAAAATAAGTACCATATACCCAGTGCTTTAGATGTAATCTTATATTTGGTCTTTACAACAATCCTGATACATGCATATTATTATTTTTTTAAGACGTTATTTATTTATTAGAGAGAGAGAGAGAGCACATGTGCACATGAGTGGATAAGGGGGAGAGGGAGAGGAAGAAAGAATCCTCAAGCAGACTCCATGCTGAGCATAGAGCCTGATGCAGGGCTAGATCCCACAACCCTTATATCAGTACCTAAGCTGAAACCAAGAGTCATTCAAAACAAGAGTCAACCAACTGAGCCACTCAGGCACCCCTGTACTTTCTTGTAGAGACAAAGAAACTGTGGAAAGGAACTTGCAGAGTCACCAAGCTAGCTAGTCAGGGAGGAGTCAGGATTTGAACCTAGGCAGACTGGCTCTAGAGACACTCAACAACTGTACCCACAATCATTATACATTACTGCATATGCTAAGCATCTACTGTAGTTTCTGGTATATGGGAGATGCTAAATAAATATCATTAGGACAACTGCAATAGCTCCCAGTGGATTTCTTTGACTCAGGTGCTACTGTCTTCCAATTTATCCCGCAAGTTTTTCTGAGTCAACTCTCTGTTGGCAAATCTGATCAATTTCTAATTAAAATATAAATACAGAAAAAAAGTATTTGCCCATTGTTTCATGAAAGAAAAAGTTTGTCCTCTTTAGCTGTGCCATTTTTAATAAAGCTCTCCCCAATACAGTTGTTACCTATCTTTTGAGAATCATGTTCTCACATTCTGCACTCTTTTTTTTTTTTTTTTAACATTCTGCACTCTTGCTACACATCATCTTAAGTTCTTGCTATGCCGATGACTCTCACTCAATACCCTTGTTTAAATGTGTTACCTCTGCTTGCCTGTTCTGCTTACCCTGCTTAGAGCAATCTCTTATTGAGCCTGCCAGGTCAATTGCAATTCCTTTGCAAGTTACCCTTAGTCCCTTGATCCCGCCTCTCAGCCAAAGGCAGTCCATTCATTGCTCCTTCTTCTGAACTCCGTAAAAAATTATTTATACATATTAACACCTCAACCACATGCACATGAAATCTGAAGATTTCATGTTGTATTCTGAGGGACCTGAGAATTAAATTATGGTTTGTTTTGCATTCCTCCTGCTGAAAAGCAAAAGAAATCCCATTTCTGATTTTGGAGGAAGTAGAGGTGGAAATGTGGATGTTCAAAAAGAAGAGCACACCTTCATTCTTCTACTTCAAGGAGAGCAAACAGCATTTGTATGTTTTTATATAATCTTTAATGACTGGAGGCTTCCTGAAAGGAAATGGAGCCTTTTGTACAAGGAAGTTACTGAATGAGCCTTTTGTGTTTTGTGGGTTGATAAAGGAAAGCAGCCAACTGCCTGGATTTGGCAAAACTGTTTGTGTTTGCTTGCTCCTCAAAGGACAGATGCCTAAATTCACTCAGGCCATGCAGGTTTTAATTGGCAGAACTTTGGAGAAGAAGGGGAGTACATATATCTGAACTACTGTACTAGGAGTGATGGGGGCCTAGTGATGGGGGCCTAGTAGGGAAGTTTGGACTCTTCAGGACTCCCTCAAGTAAGACCTAGCAACACTAGGTTTATCAGACAGCCTGTTGTGGTGCAGTGTGAAGCTAAGGCAGCTATGGCAACATCACAAATCCTCCCCTTGAATGTGGCTGATTAATATACTTCATTTTCAGCCTGCGTAAGGCCTGGGGTTTTTCAGTGATCCAGGTAAACCCAAAAGTGCGATAATAAACTTGTTGCCAACAAGGCACCTGGGACTCTCAGTTTTTACTTAATCTGAAAAATGAAAAATGTGACACAGTTTATATTGTAAAGTATGAAACCATTAAGATTTTTATTCTGAATATATTCCAGTATTTAGGATGTCTTCGATTCTGTGTGCTTAATCTCCTAAATATCTCCTGAACACACCGACATCACTCCATTTTCATCCACTAGGCTTGTTGAAGATACTGTCATTTCTCACATGGATTTTTGCAACAAACTTTTGCTTAATTACAAACTCTGAAAAGTGGTATTTGGGATAGGAGATGGATGTAAAATGGGAGTAGGAAGAAGATATTTTTGTGGTGAGATATTGGAAAAGATGAAACCAAATGAGAAAAGATGAAGCTCGTGATAAAACACCTCTTCAGTGGAGTCTGGAAGGTATGAAGCTGCAATATGGATACTAGTGCCGAGATGGGATCAGGGAGGTGGAAACATAGGGGAAATGCGTATGGCTTTAAGAAGTGCGACTCAGGAGACAGGAAGTGGATCCCTAGGGCATAAAGTAGATCCCTCCCTGAAGCAAGGGACAACTCTTAGGTCACAAAATCAGATATGTTTTCAGCATTTGGATGGGAGACCAGATGTAAGGTAAATAACTGCATATAACTAATAATAAAGTAATAATAAGCTAAAATGAACAGTGAACTGAGACCCTAGATGAAGTTGTAACTCGTTCGCATTCAGTGGTGCCTCAAAATGGCAATTAATATTGTTGAGTACAGAATTACCTACCGTGCTAATATAAAATATATAAAGAATTTACATTGCCCTTATTAATGTAACATTTTTATTTTGTTACCAGAGACAACCATTTACAATAATATAGTCTCTTGACTTAAGTTCTATCACCCTATTCTTGTGTTGTCAGGTATTAAACGTTTTGAATGGGGATTCTCCTCCTATTTTCAGGAGTAAGTGCTAGCAGTCACTAAGTACTGCAGCCTTTGTCCATCACTATATCCCTTCCAACCTTCCAGTTGTATTGTACTGGCCAATGGCCAGCTGTCAGCTCTGGTGCCTCTTTGCCTGACGCTTTCTCTGAGCTCAAACTGCCCTGCCCCAGCCGCTGAAGTACTAGGCAATTAACTCCTCCTTCAACCAATGACTGATAAGAAATGGTATGTAAATATATGTTCCCTCCTTCTGCGGTTGGTGTAACTCTAAGACTCATGTTCTACACTGGCTCCAAGAGTTGCCCAGTGGGACTAAGTCCCCATTATTCACAATGGAAATTTGTTAACTCACCCATTATTGACCGCTTTTGCTTTCCTTATCTCACTTCACTCCCTTTCTGCTGTTCCTAATATGGCCTCCAAAATTACTTACATTCCCTTCTTTGTCTCCGGATCTGGTCCCGAGGGAATCTAAATTAAGACAATGAAGAAATAATAGGGAAACTCCTACAATACTAACCTGTATCATTGTTATTGTTCTAGATGTCTTTCTCCTTAATTTAAATTACTTGTGAAAAGAGACAATTTGCATCTCTAACACTCACACCCAGCATCTAGAATAACCTGTACAGTACTGCTGTATGAAATAATTAAACTCTAATACCTATAGCAGCTGACACTTGCCTAGCACGTTTGTGCTGGACACCATATATTCATCATATTTTCATGTTAACTCATTTATTCCTCACAAAAGCCCTATGAGGAAATGCACTGACCCAGACAGAATCAGATTAAACACAAGCCTTACCCAACACAGAGCTTTAATAACTACCACCAGTGAAATAAGTGAGAAAGGCCAACTATCTGATATATCACCAGTATCAGGGAGTCCCTGAACTACCAGATGGAGCTTCCTGTTTCAGCAGGAAGCACTGAGAAACACTTTGGTTCTGAATTAACAGATAATCACTGTGAGTGAAATATACATAAACCCATGAAAGCTGCATATTTTCAAAGTATCCCCAATTTTATAATCTCCTTAATCACACAGCTTCACGTAAATCACATAGTCCATATTAGTCTCCAATTTGTATTCTTCAATGGAACTGTGACTCATACATCTATATATAATCTATATACAGATCAATTTATGATAAGAGATCTACACAGATCAGGTATACCCTCCTAAAAGCCTTCTTAGATAAGAACTCAGAAGAGAGTAGAGGCTGACAGCTCCTCCTGTTATCTTTGAATTATTTTTTTTTAAAAAAAGTATATGTTTGGGCGCCTGGGTGGCTCAGTGGGTTAAGCCGCTGCCTTCGGCTCAGGTCATGATCTCAGAGTCCTGGGATCGAGTCCCGCATCGGGCTCTCTGCTCGGCAGAGAGCCTGCTTCCCTCTCTCTCTCTCTGCCTGCCTCTTCATCTACTTGTGATTTCTCTCTGTCAAATAAATAAATAAAATCTTTAAAAAAAAAATAAAAAATAAAAATAAAAAAAAGTATATGTTTTAAATGGTTAGTATGGATTACCTGAGGCACCTCTGAAGGAGGGAGGAATGGAATTACAGGTCTGCTGTTAATCCCTTTCTTTCCAGATATTATAGCTATTATCACCTCTGTTTTACAAATGAAGAAAATGAAGTTCAAAAGGCTAAGTGACTTGCCCAAGGTCATACAGGTTGGTGGTTCTGGAAATGAACCTAGATCAGTGGGTTTAGAACACACATTCTCAAATACTGTGGGAGACAGGTAATCCTATCATTAAGCACTCTCACACTGCCTGTTCTTTTGTATTGGGGGATTTAACCTGGCTTTTGTTTCTTCTTTTCACCAATCAAACCAGGAAGGAGAGGTTCTATTCATTGTTAAAGTTAGTGATTACAGATTTCAGATGGGAGGGAGAAAAAGCAAAGAACGTGGTGGGGGGGGCAAGAAAGCTACAGTGTTACACAAACAAAGAGAGCCTTGGATGGGGTGATCCAATGGAAAGGCCATTTTGCAGAGTACATTAAAGGAAAGGAAATCACAGTCCTTGCACAAATCTGCTATTTTTAAAGTTCATGAAGATTCAGAAATTTGAGCAAATGCAGGCTGAGTCTGAAAGTTTTCTCTAGCTAATAATAAAGACCTTGTTAAATGGAAGTGATTAGTCCATCACAAATGGTACAGAATACATATGGCATGGAGATTGGTGAGCATGGACAACAAAAGGGCTGGAAAGCCTCTCAAGAGAAATTTCTCTACAGGAAGGACTCTTAGCCACACGTGATGAAGGGTTTTGATACCACTTAGTGGGAAGACAGTATCAGAATCTTATTTATAGAAGTTTCTGTTTGATATAGCATGTGTGTATATCATTTTAAAGCTAATTGACCCTACTGTATTTAGTCCCTATTTGAAATGTTGATTTAATTCTCTTTATGAACTCATCTTTTGTTTGTTTGAATTTGAATACAAACACATTCATTCAAGTACTGGTTTTGATAAATATCTGAACTCCAAATAGCAAGTATAATAAACATTCTGGTTCCCAAAATTGTTCAGCCGTGTAAACAGTGCCTGTACAGTACTCATTCTAAGCAAATCTTATTCTTGGCTGGGTCCATTATGTTCCTTGTAATGTCATTTCTATAGGAGGCACTCAGTGGATTTCTCTTGAAGAAAAGTATTGTTTCACCGATATCTTTTTAAGTTTACCCTACCAAACATCCTGCTCCAGAAAAATATATGCTTTTAAAAAGGATGATCCTGATGGGAAATTGAAAGTCACAGATGTCTCAATTATATTTCTATATACAAAGGCTGCTGAAAAACAGAATTTTTATCTCTTTGCTATATAAGAAACCAAGGACTAAAAATTTACATTTACCATCTCACCTCCATGTCACCTTCCTGGGCTTTGATGTAATGCAACAGAATGACAGCTCCTATTTAATTAAACAGATATCTGGATTAGCTCCAGCTGTGAGCCATGCAATCAGTCCTTGTGTGAGCAAAAAGGGGTGTAATCCCTGGCCCATAGATCATTTCTGCATGGAAATCTGCTCTCACTCAAAGCCATCCATGGGCCGCTAAAAATGATTTTTTTTTTCCTGTATGAATTACTTAGAATGTGCAGCTGCCCCACCCCACACACCACTATCCTCACCTTATGAAAAGAACCAGAAAGGCTGAGCTTGATTTGTCCTCTTTCTGTAAGTACTTTTTAATCAAAAGAGACCCTGCCTGTTGATACACCGAGCATTTCTTTGTTTGCTGCAAGAAGCACTATAGATGTGGTTTGCTGTTTAATGCAGTTTTTTTTTTTTTTACATGCGTCTCTCCAGATGGGTGTAATTTGATTCTTTGATACATATTGAACAGATTTTTTAGAAATAGCTTCTTTAGAAGCAGATTTTTGTTGCAATATGACTTCATCTTTCTTCCAAAAGGAAATATCTTGATCTTTTTGAATGGGTTTACTCACAAAACCTATCCTTTTAATACAGAAGGATGTAAGAGCCTGTCTCTTACAAATTTAGACCAACCATAGTCAATGGAGAGAGTAAAGACCTGTCTGTTTTGCTGGGCTTCATGAGAGTGGACAGAGATTCATCAATCTGGAGGCATAAAGAAAGCCCTTGAAGTTATGCAGGGGAAGGAGTGAGTGAATATGCACAAATAGGGAGGCTCAATTATTATGTATAACTTCGAAGAGAAAAAGCTGAATTCACAGATGTCTTTATTGTTCCTACCCCGGGTAGGTGAAAGAGCATCTTCTTGCCAGAGAGAAATGGGGGTGGGCAGAAAAGTTTCCAAAGACATTTTGGATTTATACAGTTATTCTTGACAGCATCTTTAAAAAAAATTAGTCTCAGGCTTTCTCCAGCTTGTTTCTGGTACATATAATTCTGCAAGCCAAGTCAAAATTTCTGTTACACACGGAAGGTTTTGCAACTCTGAGTGTTTTGCAGCTCTAAGCACTGAGAATACAGATGGGTTTGCTTTTCTAAAAATAAATAAATAAATTAAAAGTCCACTAGGCCTGGATTCTTTCTGATTGCCTAAACTTACTGACAAAACAAATTGGAGTCTCAAAGTGAGCACTTTGAGTAACACAGAGTCAGCTTTGAGGTGAAACTCCCTGTGGTCACACTACTATAGCTTTCTGTCCTTTGGAATGGCAAGAGAAGAAAGGCGGTGTTAAGCACTTTTCCTAAAGCTGTACAGATTGCACACATGGGGGAACTTTCATAAGACAACAAGTGCCTGGGCCTCGGCCCCAGATTCGGATTCAATAGATCCTGGCTTCAGGAATTTTAATAGGTCCCCCCTGATTCTACTGTGCAACCAAGTTGAGACTCACTGTCATAGAGACACTTTTTAAATATTTGACCTGGGACACCTTGATTAATATGTCATTGTCAAAACAGACCTTGACTGCTCCAGCTATAGAATTTATGCCAACAGCAAAATTTAATACAGATTAAAAAAAAAAAAAAAACTAAAGGCCAGCTTATAGTGAGAGGTGATTACCCTCTTCTTAGTTGGAGCAAATTCTATATCAGCTTGTCACCATGTGTTATAATGCCCATGGCACTGGCCTACAAGTAGCTGGACTAAATGTACTTTTTTTTGTCATTCCAGGGGCATCGCTTAGGCTAGTACTTTCTTAAGGAAAGAGATACCTAGTGACTCATTATTATGACGTAAATGTATAATTGTTTACTTGAGCCCGCAAATAGAACCGTGAAGGTTGTCATTCACCTCACCTAGTAGTCTTGGGTTTCTTAATGGATTAAGAGGACACTTTGGCTACAGTTGGTCTTAGAAAAATGCCAGTATATCAAGTCTCATGTTCTCATCAACTAAGACTGTATTTTCAAAGACATTTGTTTTGACACAATGTTGAACAATGAAAAGAACATTGGTTTAGAAATCATTAGGTGATATTCTTGTCCTAACTCTGTCACTCACCAGTTGTGTGGTGCCAGAGAAATTAAACAGCAATGAGAAAAACATAGTAGTGACCAATTAGTGAGTACAGACTAAGTGTAGAGATGTGCTAAGAGCTTTGCATGCTTTAGCTCCTTAAACTTTTACCAAAATAACTATGAAGTAAGTATTATTATCCCATTCTTCTTAAGATCAGATTTGGAGATGTTTGGTGTATTGTTCAAGATCACCCAGCTCTTAACTGGCAGAACCAGGATTGAAATTCATGTCTGCTTGGCTCCCAAGCCAGTGCTCCTGACCATTGTACAATGCTTAATGTGTCCTTATGATATTTCACCTCAAAACTTATGGGTTATTTCTGAGTGATCGTCAGCTGACAGTGCTATCTAATAGCTGGTTTAAATTTAACTGTGAAATCATTCTTTTAACCCTAGACAGAATTTGCTAAGTAGTTAGTGCTGGATAAGTAACAGAAGTGTTTAGATATTTCACATGTTCATTTCCACAAATGTTTGCCAAATAGCTGATCTAAGCAAGGGATTAGATAGAAATAACAAATAGACCAGTTGATTGTCCCCACCTCAAGGAACATTCAGTTGTAGGTGAAATAACTGCAGGAAATTGCATATTGAATATTTATAGTGTAAAGAGTGCCATAAAAGGGGCAATGTTTTGTAAAGCACAGAAACTTTTTTGTAGTGAGTAGAAACATGCTTTAGCCAAGTTCATAAATTTGTATTTTCCTGTATCAGGTGCTCTAGTCAATAACTCTAACGAGATTTTCTTGAATAAACATAGCTCACACAATGATATTTGAACCATGCATTTCATTATGCTCTCCAGTTTCCCATTTGACTCACACATTTGGGGATTTGTTTCTTGCAGAAGGGTGTTGGCAGGGCAAGTTCCCCATGTCAGCAGCATTGATGTCAGCCTCTTTGACAGGAATTGGAGGGAACCCAAATTCCTACCAATGGACTCACTGCTTTGGGTTAAGGCTTTGATAAAATATCAGTATGATATATCAAGTTCCATAAATAAAATGCCTATCAATACCATTTAAACATATACTTAAAGGACCTTCCATCCAGAGAATTCAGGATCCCTAAGAGAATTAAGCAAAAACAAGGTAGAGAAGTTTCTGTAAGCTGTGAAAGAATTGGGCAAAGTCCAGAACCTGGGGATGACTAAAGACAGTCAAAACTCATGTTGGTCAAAGGATACAAATTGCATTTGGTGATACACTCCTAAAGAGGATATAAAAGGCAATGGGATGCCCAAGATACACTTTCTGTCTTAGATTAGGTTCTCCCAAAAGCAGAGCCTGAAATAAAGTCTTGGGGACAAGTAGTTCATTTGAATTTGATCCCAGAAGGTGGTAATGAGGTAGTGGGGACCATAAGACAGGGAATGGCAAAATGCCAATAAGGGGTGTGCTAATGAACCAGTGACAACTCAGAGTACGTGGAACTCAATACTTCTGGGGTCCTCTGAGGAACCATGGAGAATGTGCCTCAGATTGCTGCACTTACAGACAGGAAGACTGAAGCATTTCCCCACCTACTCCCATGTCCTACTATTTGAGATTTGTGACCAAGGTATTAATTTCACTCCTAGTTTCACTGATGATTTGGCTTTGGAAAAAGTTCCAAAGACGCAAAACAAAGAGACTAAGTGGTAATGTTTGACATGGGACCCTGTGCATGAATCTACCTGTACCCCTGTGCTGAAATGAAGCAGCCGGAGGAGAGAAGACATGAGGCTCCACAAGAGCATTCCTGGCTGCCCACTTGACAGTTTTGTCAAGGACTAAGCCCGAGTTTTGTCATCTCCATTTTAATTTCATACTAATAACCAGAAATATCATTATCTTAGTAGACCATGAAAAACAGATTAATGGCCTTGCTATTCTCTCTTTCCTAGCTATGAAAACTAAATAGAACATTCTATTAAAAATAACCACTTATTAAAAGGCAGACAAGTTAGGTTTATTCTAACAGAAGGCAATTTCCTTTTAAACAGTGTAGATGATAGAAACTGTTACCTTTACACCTCTATTTCTCTTACCCTGTCAATGTCAATAATCAAGACCAACTTCTTTCTGTCCAAAGATGCCAAAGACTCAATTCACCAAGAGTTTCCATCTGTGAAAAGTGTAGATCCTGTCAAGGTAGGCCTCCTCTACCATTAGAGAAAGGTTCAGGGTCCCAATTTCTACCCTTACCTTAGTAATCATGTTAAAATGATTTGCTTTTGAAAATTCATCTCTGACTTGTAATAGAAGATGGTGGCCAGTGCTTGCTGAGACATGGGAGGAAAGTCAGTTTTACCACATAAAATATATCAGCTGTTTACAGCAGTTCGTTTTCATTTTAAATTCCATTGATATATAGATACATATATCCACCTTATTTCTGCTAGTTGATGGTTTCAAAGGGTAGGTTTGGGATGAGAGGCATTGGGAAAGGATAAGAGGTCCTTACGCAAAAAGAGTGCAGTGAAAATTGTATCAATATTCCCGTGATAAACTGCTAAACCCTGAGCTCAGTGCGGTCAAGTTTTACAAGCCTGAGCTGACATGCCAATCTGCCAGCAGTCATATGGTTCTCATATGGCGACACTCCACAGATGCCAGCAGAATGTGAGAAGTTTCTGGCTCATTTCCTTTGATTTTCTTGAGTGCCATGTTGCCTGTACACATGCACACTCACATGCATGTGCACGCGCATGAGCACACACACCCCTACCTTTATCATTTATAAAAACATTGCTATTATCTACTTAATCCCAGTAGGTCTATTAAAATGACCTTATCCCTGCCACTGCAGATTCTTAATTCATCAATTAACATTTAACAACTGAGGTTTTTATTTTCGAGATTTTAAACTCAATAAGAATTTTCTTGTGAGCCTATTAGATTCCTTCGAGCAAAAAAATTTCTTATGAATGTTTTAGATTATGACTCATTTTTCACTCCTGTCATTATTTAAAAAAAATATATCATTTTCCCCATAATGGATTTCATAGCAAAGTTTTTAGACTGCAAACTAAGATCTCTACAAATGATTGAAAGCATACAACTGTAAAAATCAAATAATTTTGTTTTTTCTGTTTAAACACAGTAATATTTGTCACTGTGTTTAAAGAATCTATTTTTTAACTGGTGTATGATATCATTACATAATTTCACAAATAAAAAATTAATATTTTAAATGTTTAAAAAATTGATTAACTGTGTTTCCTCATTAGATCTATTGAATCATTGAGTTTACACCAAGCATATTTCAGCAGTGCACTCTTTTAAATCAACTCGAGTTACATAATTCTTTGTCATTACTTTGCAAGTGGTACTGAACAAATTAATTGGAAATGAAATCAAAGTGACACATTCAAATAGTTATGACAAATGCAATTGTATACACAAATGAACCACAGTTCTAGCCAAACTATCCTCAACTCCCAGCTTTGAGCAAGAAAGATATGTCTGTTTCAACTCTGTATTTCCTTTATTCAAACCTTAATGGCACATAAATATTTGTAATTTAATGCATACAGTATTTACAAATATAAATACAATATGGTCTACCTTTACCTTCTAGACCCTTATATGAAGTGAGCTCTTTAGGCATACTGTATATAAAATGGATGGCAGATGGCAATTGGATAAAACTAATATACTGTCTGGCTCACAAATGAAGAAAAGTATCTAATGAGTACTATCTTCCATCGTCTCCCTAAGGATGTTGCCATTACAGAAGATATGATTTCAATAAATATAATGAATTATTTTCATTATAAACACACCATTGCCAATTTTTTTCACAAAGCAATGTTTACATAAATATATCCCAAAGCAAAGAGAAATACATTCAAATCTAAATTCAATTCATTCTGAAGCCTAAATCACAATGATCTTTTAGAAAACTTCCCTTCAATGTTCAAATTAATGAGCATGCACAAATTGGATCAAAATTTCCAAATCTTTTGAGAGGTAAAAAAAAAACAACTAATGCCCTTTTTTGGTATTGATCATGATTTTGACAGAATCTCAAGCTCTCTCCAATTTCTGAGTAACCCAGATTAAAATACAATAATAATAAAATTATAGAGTATTATTATGAAAATTCTTTTATCTTAGAAGAATTTAAATGTGTTTCCATTTCCTTATTTCTAAACAAAAAAGGAAGAATAACATGGCTTATCTACACATTATTCTTACACTCGTTCTTAAGCTTGTCCTCTACCAGTCAGTTTTATAAACATCATCTGAGAAGTATTATCATTGGACTGATTACAGTAAAGGATAAAGTGGTGATAAGGACATTAAAGAAATTGCAATCAGCTAAATTTTATTTAGTGAAAAAATACTGAATACTAGATGCCAAGCAATCATTAGGTATTGAAATACGAAGATGAAGAAGAAACAAAGATTTTGGGGTGCCTGTGTGGCTCAGTAGGTTAGGGTTCTGCCTTCAGCTCAGGTCATGATCTCAGGAACCTGGGATGGAGCCCCACCTTGGGCTCCCTGCCCAGTGGGAAGCCTGCTATTGCCTCTCCCCCTACTTGTGCTCTCTGTGTCTCTCTGTCAAACAAATTTTAAAAATCTTTTTATAAAAAAGTCAAAGATCTTGTCATCAAGGAACTCAACACATATCCACTTTTGAAATTGTTGATGAATGATGCTTGGATAAAGTAAAGCATGCAGGATGGGTACAGAACAAAGGAGAATTCTGTGCTGCGTACAAATTAATACCAGTTCCTAATCTTTTTTAGAGAACAGTACTGCACACGAGGGGTTTAGAACATCCTTTGACTGACACATTCTCATTTGTCAATTATTATATCTTAGGTAACATTTCATAAGGTCATTCTGAAATAATTCAGACTATTGGGAATATTTATATTTAGTCTAGACTAAGATTAAATTTCTTTTAGCACACACTTTCTTCAAAAATACAGTATTGTAAATTCTATAAATAAAATTATAATGGGTTTATTAACAAATTATTAGAGGACAACCTCATTTTAAGGACATAAGTAACATTTGACTTTTAAGTAATTAATAAATTCATTACCGAATGTTCTTAATCATTCAACAAAACAGATATTCTTAAAGAAATCTATTATATGAGAAATGTTAGTCTGGACCTTAATGGATAAGTAAAAATGTTGTTTCCTAAAAAAATTCAATAATTTTCCTGCTTATTTGTGGGGATGGGGGTGCTTTGGCTTATCTAAATGAATGAGGCTTTCTGTAAGTAAAGATTAAATCATTCTCTAACCTACATTAAATGGTCGATTTAGGGAGCCTGAGTGGCTCAAGTTGGTTAAGTGTCTGCTTTCAGCTCAGGTCATGATCCTGGGATCCTGGGACAGAGCCCCATGTTGGGCTCCCTGTTTAGTAGGGAGTCTGTTTCTCCAACTCTCTCTGCTGCTCCCCTTGCTTGTGCTCTCTCTCTCTCTGTTAAATAAACAAAATCTTTTTTTTTTTAAATGGTCAATTAAATAAGACATCTCAATATTTCTAAAGATTAAGTCCTTTGGGAGAAAGGGCACTTGGTACCATGTAGAGTGCCAGTCATAGGGTTTTGACCCCCAATTCCATTACTTATGATTGGTGTCTCCTGGGGCAAGTTACTTAATCTCTTTAAACCTTGACTTTCTTATCCATCAAATAGGGCAATAACAATTCTTATCAAATACATTTGTTCTGAGGGCTAAATGAGAGCATGCATGCAAATTCCTAGAATAGTGCCCGATAGTAAGCACAAAGCACTGGCAATTAAGATCAATTTTTAGGGGCACCTGGGTGGCTCAGTGGTTAAGCCTCTGCCTTCGGCTCAGGTCATGATCTCAGGGTCTTGGGATCGAGCCCCGCATCGGGCTCTCTGCTCCCCGGGGAGCCTGCTTCCCCCTCTCTCTCTCTGCCTGCCTCTCTGACTACTTGTGATCTCTGTAAAATAAAAAAATAAAATCTAAAAAAAAAAAAAAAAAAGATTAATTTTTATTCTTCTCAGGTCAGTCAGATTTTTTAACTAAAATTTCTTCTGGGAACAAAGTAATGTGTTATTGTAGACATCCTGGAAAAGTAAGAAGAATACAATTTAAAAAAATAAACTACACCTATAGCCAAATTTTGTGAATCATTATTTTAAAATATTTTTAAAACTATGTTGTTCCAGGAGAGCCTGGGTGGCTCAGAGGGTTAAAGCCTCTGCCTTCCACTCAGGTCATGATCCCAGTGCCCTGGGATTGAGCCCCACGTGGGCCTCTCTGCTCAGCAGAGAGCCTGCTTCCCTCTCTCTCTGCCTGCCTCTCGGCCTACTTGTGATCTCTGTCCGTCAAAAAAAAAAAAAAAAAATGTTCCAGTTTTCAACATCCCATCCTAATTCAAACAGCAATAGATAATCATAGCTAGCAATGTTTTCAATATACTTTTAGATTATTTCCTGGGCAAATAGTTTTGCTGTAAAATTATTTATTGTATAGCACATACCCTTTTTAAACAATTGTATTTCATTAAAGTTTCTTATATTAATATTTCAATATGATTTTAAGTTGCTATATAGTATTCTATTTTATAAAAATGCCAACCTGTATTTCCAAATTGCTCTTAAAAGAAATTTAAAATGCTTTCAAATTTTCTCCTATAAAAATCATTTATATTTAATCATAGAATTTATAAATTTATATTTTCTCGATTGTTAGATACAGAATATTTTACTTCTTACTTGGGTTTCATTTTTCTGTAAAACTCCATTAATGTTCTTTGTTTATTTTTCTATTGAGACATTCATTTTATTATTAATAATTTGTAAAAACTCTTTATACCTTTATCTCTTAGTTCTTCCATATATATACTGCAAACATTTCCCTCATTTTGCTACTCCTGAACCACATCACACTGTTAAAACAAGTGTCACCATTACAAAACAAGTGTATTTTAAAATTATTGCTCAAAAAAACCCCTTTTTTTTTCTCTTTCAAAATATCTTGATTATTCAAAAGATGGTATTTACAATCATTTTGCACATATAACAGGAAAACTTGCAACGTATTATAATTATATTAAATATATAAATGTTATGTGGATGATTTATGTATTTACAATATTAAGTTTCCTCAGAGTATATTTGGGGTTTTTGTTTGTTTGTTTGGGGGGTTTTTTGTACCTCAATATTATTTTAATGTTTCCTTTAGAGAAGACTAGAATATTCTTATTAAATTTTTTGCTAGATATTTAATATTTTTGGTTGCCAATGTGAATGAGGTTTTTATTCCTCTATACTATTATAATTTGTATATGTTGAAATGTCTGGAATTACCTAATACATGTGTGTATGCATATACGTATACTTTTCCTAACCAATCATTATATTGAATTTGTTGAATGAATTATATTAAATTTCCTTTTATGTGCTATTAGTGTTTTCAATAACTTTATGACTCTCCAGGTAGTTCAGATGTACCATCTATAATTAATGACAATATATGCTTCTTGTTTATTTTATTATCTTTTTGGATTCATCAGAATGTCTAGAAAAATATTACATGATAAGGGTGATGGTGGGCTTTATTGTTTTTTACCAGTTTTAATATTTCAAACTGATTATAACTTTCCTTTGAATCAAGAGACTTTTAAAGAAGTTAAGTGCTTTTCCATTCCTTCTTCATGGAAGAATATTTAGCACAAATAACAGCAGCTTTTATACAATGAATTTTTGTCATCTATCATAATGGTGATAAATTTTCTCTTTAAGTTTGACAAGGAGGTCAAATTTTCTCCTTCTACCTATTATAGTAACAGATAACAGATATAATAACAGATATCATAATATTGAAACATTACATCTTTCAAATAAATCTAACTTGATCACATGATCATGGTAAATTGTTTTCTTAATTTATTATTGAATTTGTTTGGTGTTATCATTTGTCTGGTTCACACTTTCTACTTGTATATTTATTACCCACTTCCTCTTTACTACCACCTATCTATCCACATATCTATACTAATAGAGGTATATGGAACATACATTTATTTATTTAACTAATATTTCAGTTAAATGATAAATTTGTTCAATTTAATTCTTTTCTCTTTATTATTGTTGTGGAATTAACTTTAACTGCATTTTTAAACATCTTCTGTAAGATCTGTAAGTGTGACTCTCATTTAAATATTTCTAAGTAACCATAATTGCAAAAGTTTTTACTTCTACTTTGATCTATGAATGAGAATGTTTTAAAATCACCATGTATTTGAAATTTTACTACTCAGTTCTGGTTCTACAATGGAGTTATTAAAAACTGTACAATTTTTTACTTTTAGAAGTTTTTATATTTCCTATAGCTTAACATATAATCAACTTTTGCAACTATAAAGAAAAGGTGTATTCTCCTTTTGTATGGTTCAAAAGTACACAAATTATATAAAACCAGCACTTTTAACTATTTTATTCCATTTCCCCATATTTTTATTCACTTATTTAATAATGACCTGGTCAATTATGAAGTGTATCAAAATTCCTCACAGTTTTTGTTTTTTAGGTAATTAGGATTACATTTACAACTATTTTTTAATATAAGTTGTTAACAATTTTCATCATAAATGTTTCAAGACTCGTATCTAGTTTATTGATTATGCTTTCACCAATCTAAAAAAATATTCTCATTGTTTTATTTAATGTTTTCCTTGAATTCTGCTTGGCATAATGTTAACATTCTGAGCACTGGAGAATTTGGAATATGTTTTCCTAATGAATATTTGCCCATAATTTTAACATTATCCTAATGCATTCACTATATCATAGATGCAACTCTTTTTTTTAATTAAATATTTAATTTATTTATTTGAGAGAGACAGAAATAGAGAGAGAGAGCACAAGCAGGGAGGAGATTCAGAAGTAAGAATGACACTGGGATCATGACCTGAACCAAAGGCAGACGCTTAACTGACTGAGCCACCCAGGCATCCCCATCAATGCAACTCTTACCTTGCACATAGATAGGTTTTGTTTTTCTCACACAATAGGAACTCAGCTGGTCTCTGCAAAAAGAGTTTGCTGTGTTTACATTCACAAACCATTTTACTCTAACAATATTATTTTATGATTTCTAGATATTTTTAGTTTATATTTTATTTCACATGTTTTCTATCATTTTCTACATGATAATTTTAAGAGTATTTTTCTTTGTTAGTATTAGGGAAAAAGCAGACTTTTTAAAATTACATCAGTAAACACCATTACTTTAAATAGCAGAACATGTATTACTCTGATTTTCAATATCAATAGTAAAATATTACACCATTTATAACAGAAAATTAGCCTACTGTTCTTTTCCTTTTTTTCATGTCTCCTTTTCATGCTTCTTGATATGTTTGGCATATTGAAATTTAAGGTTCAGGTATTATTGCCAAATTGTTCTCTACATTATGTATCGTCTCTTCAAGATCCATTTATGGTAACTATATTCTACTTTCTAAACATATTTATGACATTTTTGGAGTAATTAATATTTAAATGTTTTCAGTGCTATCAACCATGTCTTTCCTGCCATGATTTCTTCAAGTGTGATTTATATCTTGGTTGCAGGAGTATCTTAAAATAATATAAGTGGTATATTTTCTGAGCCCTTGAATATCTAAGGATGTCCATTAGGTACCACTGCACATAAATTACAACATGCTGAATATAGAATTCTTAGGTAACAGATATTTACCTGAAATGTGAGGATATTACTCTGTCATCTTCTAATTGTATATTGCAGAAGAGAATTTCTTTGGCCAAGGCCATTTCTTTTTGGTAGGCATCATATATTTTTTTATGTATAATTATATTTTTTTAATAATTAAACTTCTTTGTCTTTAAAAGCCAAATAATGTGCTTTGACATATTTAGGTACTGGGATTTTGCACAGTTATGGAGTCAATGCTGGCAGCCTGCAGGGTTAGGACATTTTTTCATCTCAAGAGAGTTCTCTCTATTATATATAGCTGATCGTTTGTTGGCTTCTAATCATTTGTTCTCCATATTGAGCATCTGCTTGTCTTCATTTTTGTCTTTTTTTCTTCTTCATCTCTATTCTGGAAGACTTAATCAAGCTGAGCTCCATCATCACTAAAATATTAGGAAGGGTCAGTTCTGCTCTTCAGTACATCAACTATGGTATTATTTTGTCTGTTTTCCTTTCAGTTTCAACACAGTCTTTCCTTGCTGTCACCTTGTCAATGTAGTCATCCCTTGCTATTTCTGCTTATTCTAGGCAGTCTGAATTTTCATATCAGTTGGCTGCCCTATCATCTCATCTTCCATTTATTGTTTTAAAAGGATCATATTTTCTTGAATTTTAGTAAGTGAACAAAGTAGATGTACTCTAAGTGTTACATATTTCTCATTGTGCACTTGTTTGAAAGTGTTCTTCTTTTGAGTACTATGTTTTCTTTTATGTGTGTTACTGAATCTTTTTATAGACCCAGTTTCTCAGCATGTGTGTGCGTGTGTGTGCATGTGTTTAGCAGATTGTTGTTTGGTTTTGAATGGTGAGCACATAATAAGCTTTCTAACTTGGTCTGGAATTACCTAGGAGGAGGGTGGGTGAATTTCTCTTACATCACCTTTTTCATCCTTGGAATGTTGGTGGAATCCTCTCAAATCTCAAGCTAGAAGCAAGTTTGAGGTAACTTTCCATTACCAGTTTAGTGAATTAGCAATTTGAGATGAGTCACAAAAAGGGTCATGTATATAAATCTTGCAGGGACATTTTTACTTTCTATATATTCCATGCTTCACACAATAGCTGATTAGTGCATGGATCATCTTTTCATGTCTGTTATTTCTTAAGTGGGATAAGCAGACCTCATCAAGGCACACAGTTTGATTTTAGCTATTCTTTTCTCTGGGTTCCTGACTGCCACTCCTAAGAGAAGCCTCACTGACCTTCTGCTTGCTATCATTACATATAACCTAATATTGGCCCACAGAACTGTTTTTGACCATGGGCAAGTTACTTAACCGCTCTGTGTTAAAATAATAGTAACCACCTCATTGGGTTATTGTAATAATTACGTGGTTTAATACATATGAAGTTCTTAGAACCATGCCTGACACATAGCATACATTCAATAAACAATACATTCAATGAGTGGGGAGAGCAGACTTCTCATGTTGATAGGAACAAGGCATCCAAAGCCCCTGCAAATGCTGAATGGGAAACCAGGACTGTCATCCCCACAATGTGGTAACAAGTTCAGCCCCATGATGTCAGTGAGGAACATATGGAGAGCCTGGAATTTGCTCCTTCCCAGCAGTAATGAGATGCAGTGTCAGAAGAGGCCTAGAGGAGAATTGGAACTTGATACTTTCACCACCACCCCCTTCTCATGGTGTTTAGTGGAAACCATGTAGGGAGCAATGATGAGGTACTGCTACACTTCCTTATCAGCGGAGACCTAGCAGGTCCTAGAACTCTCATCTCAACTTAGCACTAAGAGGAAGCCTACACCCTCAGGTATCAGTGGAGGCCAAGTGGAAAACCTGGTCTTCTTGCCCCACATGGCAATCATGAGGAAGCACCCCTCCCCTACCTTCTTTACTGGAGAAGTGATGGAGGATGGAAGTTAAAATAGAAGATTTAAATCAGATCCAGAGCTTTATAATATATTACCCCAAATGTCTATATTTCAATCAGATAATCAGTGGTCATTCCAAAACCCAGGAAGATCTCAAAACGAATGAAAAAAGACAATAGATGCCAATATAAAATGACAGAGATATAAGAATTATCTAACAAATATTTCAAAGCAGCCATGATAAATATGCTCCATCAAGTAATTAGGAATATGACTGAAACAAATGAAATTACAGGGTTTCAGTTAAGAGTTAGAAAATTACAACTGAATACTGTTATGCTGGAAATAAAAAATAAAAAATAAAAAAAATAAAAAATAAAAAAAAAAGAAAATTACAACAAAAAATAGCAGATATAAAAAAATGAACTAAGTGCAAAGTTTAGAACATTAAAATACAGTAACAAATGGGGCACCTCGTTTCATCTCAGTCATGATCTTTGGGTCGTGAGATCAAGCTTTACATTGGGCTGTGCACTCAACTCAAGAGTCTGCTTGAGATTCTCTCCTTTGCCCTCTGCCCTTCCCCGTCCAACCACTCACATGTCTGCACACACGCATGCTCGCTCTCTCTCTCTCAAATGAATAAATAACACCTTTTTAAAAATATAGTAACAAGTAAAAACTTCAGCGGATGGACACAAATGCAGAATGGAAAGGACAGAGCAAAAAAGAAAAGGAAAAATCACAGAATTGGAAGATAGAATAGAAATTGGCCAATCTGAACAGAAGAAAGAGGTTGAATAAAAAATGAGCAGGAACCAGTGGGAGCCTAACAGAGATCTAACATTCTAGTCATTGGAGTCCTGGAAAAACAGGAGAAAGAGGATAGGCTGAGAAAACATGTAGCAAAGATACAATAGGTGAAACCTTTCAAACTTAGAAAAATATATAAACCCACAGATCCCGAAATCTGAGAAAATCCCCAAACCAGATAAATCTAAGGGATCCACGCCAACAGAGATTATAAACTAAAGCTAAGCATGACTAAAACTCAAACATTTGAAGACTAAAAACAAAGGAAAAAAATCTTGACAGCAGCAAGATAGAAACGACAACTTACCTACAAGAGAAAAGTAATTCAAATGTAAACATATCTTTCATCAGAAACCATGGAGATCAGAAAAAAGTGGCACATTTTTCAAGTGCTGAAAGAACAGAATTGCCAAACTCCATTCCAGAGAAAGTAACTTTTCTGGAATGATAAATGAAATCTAAGATAATTTGTTGACTTAAAAGAAGGGCTAGAAAAGTTTCTCTAAATAGAATGTTAATGAAAAGTAAGAAATATTGGAACATCTTCAGGAAAAAAGAAAAGATGGTAAGCAAAAATATGAGTAAATACAGCAGGCTTGCTTTCTTCTCTTAAGTCTTCAGAATTATATTTGATGGTTGATGCAAAAATTGTAACACTGTCTGATGTAGTTATACTTGTGTATAGAGGAAATATTTTAAACATTTATATTCTGAATAGGGAAGGGTAAAGCTACATCCAGGGAAGTAAGGTTTCTACACTTCACTCCAACTGGTAAAATGATGACACTAATAGTGTGATAAGTCTTGCATAAATAATGTAGTATTCAGAGTAATCACTAATAAAGAGCTATATGAATAGATACCTTAAAACACACTATAGATAAAGATAGGATTCAAAAAAGTTTAAGTAACCCAATGGAAAGGCAAGAAAAAGAAAAGAGAAAAGAAAAACAGAGAGAAGAAAATAGAAACAAAGAAATTCACTGACTTAAGCCCTAATATATCAATATTTATATTCAATGTAAGTGGTTTAAATACATCAATTAAAAGACAGATATTGGTAGTGTGGATTAAAATAATGACCCAACTGTATGTTATCTATAAGAAACTCACTTTGAAAACGTGGGTAAAAATGGCATATGACTGAAGCAAGACTGACCAAAAAAAAAAAAAAAGAGAGAGAGAGAGAGAGAGAGAGAGAGAGAGAACAAATCCACCAATATATTGGGAGCTATCACTAAGAATATGCAGATATAAAAGAAATTATAATGAAAAATTATGAACAATGCTACACACGTAAATTTGACTACTTAGATGAAATGAGCCAATCCTAAAACCAAAACAACAATAAAAACTACCATAACTCATCCAATTTGAAATTGATAATTTGAATAGCCTTATAACTACCGAGGAAAATGATTTATAATTTAAAATTTCCCAGAAAAGAAATCTTCAGATACAGATGGTTTCGCTGAAGAATTCTACCAAACATTTAAAGAAGAATTAATGCCAATTCTTCACAATTTCTTCTAGAAAACAGAATAGGAGGAAATACTTCCCGCATTTTATGAAGTTATTATTACCTTGCACTAAAACCAGGAAAAGACAGTACAAAAAAAGAAAACCACAAACCATTATCCTTTGTGAATATAGACACAAATATCCTTTAAAAATATTAGCAAAGAGAATTCAGTAATTTATAAAAAGAATTATAACCATGCAAAGTAGGATTTATTGCAAAGATGCCAAGCTGCTTTAGTATTTGAAAAGCAATGAGTATAATCCTATGTATTAATAGGCTAAAGAAAAAAAAAAAAACTCATGCTCATACCAACTGATGCAAATAATTTGACAAAATCAAAATCTATTTATGATAAAAACTCTTAGAAAAATCGAAATAGTGAGGGACTTCCTCATCTTCATTAAAAGCATCTATGAGATGCATATAGCTAACATTACATTTAATGGTAAAAGATTGGATGCTTTCTTCCTAAAATTAGGAACATGGCAAAGATGTCTGCTCTCTCTTTTTAAGCATAATGCTGGAAGTTCTAGCCAGTGCATTAAAAGCCATGAAAGAAAATCACACAAATCAAGGAAAAAAAAAAAAAAAAGAAAGAAAGAAAGAAAAGAAATAAAACTACCTAATTGCAGATGACATAATTGTCCACATAGAAAATTCTGAATTATCTACCAAAAAACTCTTAGAACAATAAGTGAGTTTAGAACATCATACATAAAAGATCAACACATAACATTAATTATATCCCTGTATACTCATAATGATCAAGGGGACACTAAAATTAAAAGTATAATACCATTTATTATTATTATTATTTTATTTTCTGGTGAAAGAGAGAGATAATCCTAAGCAGGCTAACACCCAAAGGGGAGCCCAACATGGGACTCCATCTCACAACCCTGAGATGATGACCTGAGCTAAAAATCAAGAGTCAGATGCTTAACCAAATGAGCCACCCAGAGACACCAAAGTATAATACCATTTTTAATTGCTAATAAAAATGAGACATTTAGTTATAAATCTACCAAAATATTTACAGGACCTGAACGCTAAAAACTACATAACACTGATGAAAGTATTCAAATTAGATCTAAATTATAGGCCATGTTCCTTGAGTGAAAGGCTCAACATAGTAAAGGTGTCAATTATCCCCAAAATGATATAAAGAATTAATGCAATTTCTACCAATATCTGAGTAAGATTTTTATAGATATAGATAAGATATAGATATTGATATCTGAAACTTATATAGAAAGGCAAAGGAACTAGAATAGCTCAAATAATTTGAAAAAGAAGAAGAAAGTGGGAGGAGTCAATCTACCTGATTTTAAGGCATTATTTAGGTACAGTAATTAAGACTATGTTGTGTTGGTGGAGAAGCAGACAAATAGATTAATGGAAAAGAACAGAAAACTCAGAAGTAGATCCTTACAAATATGCCAACTTATTTTTGATAAATACGCAAAAACAATCAGTGAAAGAAAATTTTTCAGTAAAGGTAGTGGAGCAAATGAATACCAAGAGGTTAAAAAATAAATAACCTCAACCTAAGTCTGACAACTTATGTAAAATTGGGTTCACAATAGGTCTTAAAATTTTATTGTATAACATAAAGTCATAAATATTTAAGAAATTAATATTAGAGAAAATCTGAGAGATTTGGAACTAGACAAAGAGTGTGTAGATTGACACTGGAGCACAATCCGTAAAAGGAGAAAATGATGAACTGACTTCACTAAAACTGAACACTCACATTCTATAAAACATCCTCTTAAGTGGATGAAAACACAAGCAAGATATGGCAGAAAATATTTGCAAACCACATGTCCAACAAAAGACTAATATGTAGAATATATTAAAAACTCTCAAAACGCCTCATTAGTAAAAAAGAAAGAAAGAAAGAAAGAAAGAAAGAAAGAAAGAAAGAAAGAAAGAAGCGAAATACCAAATAGGCAACTTGCTGAAGAGATTTCACCGGAGGATCTACAAATGGAAAATTAGCACATGAAAAGATGTTCACGGGCGCCTGGGTGGCTCAGTGGGTTAAGCCGCTGCCTTCGGCTCAGGTCATGATCTCAGGGTCCTGGGATCGAGTCCCGCATCGGGCTCTCTGCTCGGCAGGGAGCCTGCTTCCTCCTCTCTCTCTCTGCCTGCCTCTCTGCCTACTTGTAATCTCTCTCTCTGTCAAATAAATAAATAAAATCTTTAAAAAAAAAAAAAAAAAAAAAAAAAAAGAAAAGATGTTCACAATTAAAACCACAATAAAATAGTACTATACACTCATCAGAATGGATAAATAAGAAATAGTGACAACCCCGAAGGCTAGGAAGGATACGGAGAACTGAAGAAACATTGAGGAAGGGAATGTAAAATGGATTAACCATTTTCGGAAACAGTTTGGCAGTTTCTTTAAAAAGATGAAACATGCAGCTACCTTATGACCCAGCAACTACAATCCTGGAAATTCCAAAAAAATTGAAGTCTTACATTCACACACAAATCTATACGTAGATGTTTATAGCAATTTTATTCCTAATAGCCAAAAACTGCAAATAATCCGGATAGACTTCAGCAAAAGAATGGCCAAACAAACTGTAGCTTATCTACAATCGTGGAAGACTGAGCAGCAAAAACGAATGGACTACCGATACACACAGCAACCTAGAGAACATGAAATTGAATGAAAAAAGCCAATCTCAGTTACAAACTGTATGATTCCATTTATACGACATTCATCAAATGACAAACCTATAGACATCAAGAGTTAATGGTGACCCAGTTAAGGAGAGAGTGAACAAGAAATCAATGTGGCTAAAAAAAGGCAACTTGTGGTGATGAAATTGTTCTGTGCTTGCCCTGTTTGTTTTGTATTATAGTTTTGCAAGTGTTACCATTGGGGTAAACTGGGTAGAGAATATATAGGATCTCGCTGTAGTATTTCTTACAACTGCATGTGAATCTACACTTACCTCAAAAGGTTTATTTTTAAAAAATTAAACTAAACTCCTCTCCCAAAAATGGACACTAGAATTTTAAACAAAGTTTATGTTTCAGAATGACAAATGACCAAACAAAATCAGGAAAACTTAAAATCATAGTAATGAATATTAAAGAATTTTACATGTATATAATTTTAACCAAGTGCTAATAAATATTCACTATGTCAGCTCAAGGCAACTTGAGTTGCACATACTTGAGTATTGCACACATTCAAATATCTTTGAGTGTGTGTGATAATGAAGTACTAGAAAATGTGTATTTATTTTAATTGGGAGCAATTATTTAAAGATCTCCATTCTACATTTTTTTAGAACCTGCATTTCAGCCATTAGGTCAGATACCTGGCTGACTCATGATATCAAATGAATATAAAGTAGTCCAGGAATAATCATCTGTTAAATACATATATGGACCTCCTTCAGCAGATGTCACTGTGTACATAAGTGAATGAGCACAGAATTTGCATTTTCATTTGATATATAAAACTTCCATCATCACAGTTCTCTATCCGCTTTAAGATAAAAGACATATTTTGCAACTCTAAAACCATATAAATTCTGTAACTGAATTTATCTATCAATGTTGGTACTGGTAGGAAAAAGTAGAAAGAACTGCAAATGGTCAGCAATATTATTCCCTCAAAATTACCTTTTTAATTTCATGAGGAGTTATGATAAGTAAGTGATAAAATGAAGGGCACTTTATTTCAAATTTTAATTTTACTTAGAAAGGACAACGCACAGGGATTTAATTCTGGAAAATGATATGGAGAAACAAATGGATGTTCTAAATTGTGTGAAAAGCACTATGGGAGAGAAATCACAACCAGGAATTCTCAAAATAAAAAAATCAGGAGCTTAAGAGAAATATGAAGCAAATAGTTAAAGACTTTGGTGACATTGCCAGTAAAGGCAAAGAAAGAGAGAAAGAGAAACTGTCAATAGGAAACACTTCAGGAACTTTAACTTAATATTTATCAATTCTGAAAACAAGAAAAAAATCATATTTAAAAGAGAAAAAAGTGGCAGTAGTTAAATATGTATCATCCTTATATCTTGTTTTGTTTAACATTTTGAGAATTAATAAAATATAAAGTTATAAATATATTATAGATCCAAATATTTCCATGAAATTTTGCCTGTATAATTTATGCAAATTTTCCATCAAAAGTCTCTTCTTTGGGTATTAGGAAGGGCACTTATGATGAGATGAGCACTGGGTGTTGTATGTACGTGATGAATCACTAAATTCTACTCCAGAAACCAATTTTGCACTGTATGTTAACTACCTAGAATTTAAATTAAAAAAAAAAAAAGTGTCTCTGGTTTAAGAAAACAAGGTTAACTGCATCATATACTCAGAAAACACACTTACTTATTTTTAGAGGAAGTCTTATACACTGACAAGCACTATCATAAGTCATTTCATAATCACCAGCTATTTAGAGGTATATAATCACCACCTAAATTAGATATATAGTTTCAGTGGGAATTAATTCATTTATAGCCAGGCACACTTTTCAAATCTAAATATTTGATGAATTTTTAGCATGTGTTTCAAACTTTTGTCTGTTATATTCCTTTCTGGATGCATATTTACATTTTGCTTTTTCCTCCTCTCTCATGAGAGGTAATGGAAAAGGCAACAGATCTTATTTCTGCCATATTCTACCTTTCCTTTGTATTATCTCTTTCCTCCTAAATACAAATTTATATAGCTTTTCCTTCTAAATTATGCATTTCATTTATTCTATTACTTTTCAACCTTCTGACAGAATCCTGCAAATAAAGGGTAATGATCGTATTTATTTATGGATGGTATTTATAGACATCCACAGAACCATGTGCCTGAACGTTTCTGCTCAACTTCCCATTAAAATGCCCATGAAGATATAAAAAAAAAAGATGAAAACTGGCAATTGCATAAGACACTAGCTACAAGAGAAGATGACATGTCAAAGTCCAGGTGGAATGTGCACTAATTGCAATGTTGATTAAGATGACTTTATCAACACAGTCCTCCTCTGTAGGCCATCATGTCCTCTAGCCTCTGAATCAAGCAGAACAATTCACTTTGAAGGAGTTAGGGAAAACCATTTTGACAGGTCTCCACAGCTGAATCAGAAGATCCAAACTCATTCCAAGAGACTTGCATTAGAAGAATCCCAACTAGCCATTGTAAATTCTACCAACTTGGAACTTCAGGTTTAAATCTGGGAGAGAAAATATTCTAGCACAAGTTTATAGAAAAAGAATTTAGATTATTCACTCTGTTGGAGACTCCAGGAATAAATAAAACTCTTCCTTTTCAATGTGTATAAACAGAAAAGAAAAATTATCCACTTTGTAGAGACTTAAGTCAAAGGAATCATTGCTCTCTGAAGGTTAAGAGAATCATATTTCCGATTCTTATTTTCTTTTAAAAAAGATGAAAATTTTAGAAGAAATTTGATTCATGTCCTCCAAAAACTACAGAAAAATATGAACCGTGTAGAAGAAAACACAAAAAACCATAAATGAAAAATATGTCATGAAAAAGAAATTTTAAGTGAGCTGGCTGAAGTATTAATGAAGATTTTGAAATACAATAGCAAAGGGGAGCATGGGTAGCTCAGTTGGTTGGGCGGTGGACTCTTGATTTCTGCTCAGGTCATGATCTCAGGATCCTGGGATTTATCCCTGAGTCAGGGCTCCGTGGTCACTCTGGAGTTGGTTTGAGGATTTTCTCTCTCCTTCTCCTTCTGCCCCTCTCCTTGCTCACATACATGTGCATGCAAAAGTGCTCTCTCTCTTTCTCTCTATCTTAAAATAAATATTATGCCTCTAACAGCAGAAAAAGGCTTAGAATACATAAAAATATAATACATAGGCTTTGGATCATAAAGTTTTTTAGATAACTGGGAAAATATGATTATGTATTAGGTATTGGATGACATTAAGAAATAATGTTATATGTGCATTGTGAGTGTATAATATATTTTTCATAGTTTTAAAAGATGTGCAACAAAGTACAACGAGATGAACTGGTCTAATGCCTGCGATTTGTGCTCAAAATACTTTAGCACAGAAATGAAAATTAGAGAATGGACATGTCATGAATGCAATGAAATCTAAATTATTGCTGATGAGTGGCTAGTTGTGCAGATGCATATACTGGGCAAAGTTGGGGGATGTTTCCTGGGGGTAATTCCTGTGAAGAATAAAAGGAGCAGAAGCAGGATTAATCAGGAGAAGGCGGGTGGGCAGGCCATGATACCATCTGACAGGTAGGAGAACAGAGGCAGAAGGAGGCAGAATAGAGTGGGAGGGCCTCAGACTGTGATGCAGATCTGACAGAGTCAGCCAACCCAGTGGATGAGCTCATTCGGGAGTCCCACACTGGGCAGAAATGGCAGGCCCTCATGTCCCTGCTGTGCTCACTCACTGGCTGGAGGCTGCCCTGGAGGAAAAGAATCCTGGCTTGGATGCTTAACAAATCCCAGAAGGGATACATCTGGAGATTCAGCTAACTGCTCACAGCTGAAACCCATGTTCCTTCTTGAAGAGAGGTCCAAGCAGCTCACCTCCCTGGCTACATCACCCGTACACAAGCCAGGACACGTTATTGCACTACTCTTTTTGTTAATATTTTGGAAATTTTCATTTAAAACGTTCAAAAGCAAGAGCAGGAGTCGCGGTTGCAGAAAAATGAAATCAGTGATAGAAGACAAACATGGGAGACTTACCCGGAATAGAGTAGAACAAAATGAAACAGAAAGGAAGATCTGAGAGAACACAATTGCCCTAAAGGATGGAAAACCACCAGAGAAAGGATATCAAAAATCAGCCCAGAAATGATCTTCATAGATATTTATAGACCACATATTTCCTTGGAAGAATTTACAAGCCAAAGAACGATCTGAGTCCCCCAAAAAATGAATGAAAAAAAGCGCACTCAGAATATAGCGAGACTTGCCTTTTGATGTGCTTTTTTTTTTTTAAGGTATCTTCCCTTTCTTACAATTCACTGTATAGCAAATGTAGTCCAATCTGGTGAAAAACCGAACCTGATTCACTAAGTTGAACAGTCTTTTAAGTTTAATTCAGTCACTTTGGAACAAATTCTTTTCAGATTCCTCCCCTGCCCACCCTCCACCTGCTACCTCAACAGGGCTTCCTCTGTCCCCAGGGCTGAGAAGGGCTTTTGGGATCCACTTTGTTTCCTGTCATTACATCTAGCTCTGGAGTGGTAGCTTTTGTCTGCTTGGTTGCTTTTACCCTCTTGGTACCATGGTTGAAGTTAGGGGCCAAAGAATGCATAGGACCCTTGGTTCTCTCTGGCTGTCTCTTTGTCAGAGAATCTCTCAAATTCCCCAGCCTGCCGCTAGGGCCAACCCCTTCTTCACACCCCCTCACCCACTGCCACAGCAGGCCCCGAGGCCTCAGTTCAATTACACTACTCCCCAACCCGCCCCCAAGGACCTCTGGGAACTCTAGTTTCCACTCATGCTTTGCAGAAGCTCTTGCTGTCTGCTGCCTGCCCAGACTGTGCCACTGACTTTGTGATGCTGAGGTGCCAAGTTTGGACTGACGGCCCATGAGGCAGCGTCCTGCCAGAGTCCCCAGGGATGCCCTTGTCTTCCACATGCTTCTCACTCAGTTTAGCACACCCCCTGTGGTGGACAACCGTGTGTCTCCCTCCTTGCTGCCTCACTTCCTTTTTCTTGAACAAGGAGGAACCCTGAAAGCATGACATGGGGCAATTTACAAAAGCACCAAAATAAGCCTCTCCTCAGACTTCCCTTTCTCAACACAAATAGAAGCAAACTTCTGATCAAAAAATTAAATATCAAGCCAAGCTATCACATGTGCAAAAATAACGAAGACATGTACAGTTGAGAAACAACTTAGAAAATGAACCTTCTCAGACAACAGCAGAAGAAATATACCCACACATCAAAAAGATGTCTATCACATGGATGGAACTAGAGCGTATCATGCTTAGCGAAATAAGTCAAGCAGAGAAAGACAACTATCATATGATCTCCCTGATATGAGGAAGTGGTGATGCAACATGGGGGCTTAAGTGGGTAGGAGAAGAATAAATGAAACAAGATGGGATTGTGAGGGAGACAAACCATAAGTGACTCTTTTTTTTTTTTTTCTTCTCCTAGTCTTTTATTTGTTAAACAGTAATCTTTAACAATAAATGCCAAAGGAAAGCAACAAACAAACGCAGGGATTTGCAAAATAGATGGGAAATGACTGTGAGCCATGGCAGACCAGAAGTTTCTGTCTTCTTCTATGGGGCCAGGAGTCCACAATGTGGTGTGCTCATCTTTCTTTTCCCCCACAAAGGTCACAAACAGTTTAGATGGGAGGCTGAATGCGATGACTCGTCCTAATTTTTGCTATTCAACCACTTTTTTTTTTTTAAATATATTTTATTTATTTGACATAGAGAGAGAAATCACAAGTAGGCAGAGAGGCAGGCAGAGAGAGGGGAGAAAGCAGGTTCCCTGCAGGGCAGAGAGCCCAACGTGGGGCTCGATCCCAGGACCCTGGGATCATGACCTGAGCTGAAGGCAGAGGCTTTAACCCACTGAGCCACCCAGGTGCCCCAACCACTTTTCTTGATATTGCTCTCTGACTCCATACATTCCAGACTTTTCAATGGATTTGTAATAAACTTCCAAGATGAAAGGAAATTTCTTGCTCATCGTTTGCCTGAAATCTTGGCTTGTGTTCATCTTATTAAATAAAAATATGCTCCAAATACGCCCAAGAGTTCAGCTACTAAAACTCCTTTACAGATCTACTTTGCCACTGGTTCCATAGTGCGGGCCATCATATAATCAACAGGCAGGTGAGTGGGTGAGGAGAACTGTTTTGCTGTTTACGATGCTGTATCTGAGGTGCTTGCACACAGCCCATAAGTGACTCTTAATCTCACAAAACAAACTGAGGGTTGCTGGGGGGAGGGGTTTTGGGAGAAGAGGGGGGGTTATGGACATTGGGGAGGGTATGTGCTTTGGTGAGTGCTGTGAAGTGTGTAAACCTGGTGATTCACAGACCTGTACCCCTGGGGATAAAAATACATGTTTATAAAAAATAAAAAATTAAAAAAAAAAAGATGTCTATCAATCAAGACTGAAAAAGTCACGTTATATAAGAGGTAAGTGAATTAAATGTGCACTGTAAATTATAAATAACCATTGTACAAAAACATCAGTCTCTCTTCAAGGTAACATTATTAAATGGTATAATACCGTGATGAAACCCAGATAAACTTTTAAAAGCTTGTGAAGTGTTAGGGGGAAGATGAGCCAAATTGCCTCAGAACCTATGAGGAAAGTTTTTATTACTATGAAAAGAAATTTGGGCAACTTCTACATTCTCAAGAAAGAAATCAAATTAAGAAACAAGTGGTTAAGAGTTACTGGAACAATACATTGGAATATCTTAAATACATATATTTATATATACTTATAGGGTGGCTTGCACTAGTCTATTCACTACATAAGTTGGTATTGATTGAGTGAACAGCTTTCAGACTGATTTTGATGGCTATTTATTGCTCCAGCTACAGAAGAGTCTTTTTTGAAGTTTGCAGAAACTGTTTTATTTTGCTTCCCTTTTGTTCTTCATTCAGGCAAAACTGCATGAGAGACTATCAGTGACTGGTCGGGTCTTTGCCATAGGCGAAGAATTCTTCTTAAATAAATCTTTGCTTATAGACTTCTGGCTTTTGGTTTGAGAATTGATCAGTGTGAGTTTATTTTGTTTTTGCTTAAATCACTTGCAGAATCATCTGTCAGGACAATGCCCAGAAGCGTTTAAGATTCTATGTAACAGGCATCAAACATAATGCGACAAATAAGTAAAAGTTTTATATTTGAAAGTGAAGGGAAGATCAGTCCCAACAACTCCACGTCTTTGTGAAATAGCCAGATTGTCTTTTCTTCAGCTTAGCTACAGATTTTTTTTCCCTTATGAGTAATGTTAACTCAAGCAACAATGATACAGATTCTTCCCTGGTTGGCCAAAAGAAAATCTGTGAATATTTTGTTACCCCTGACTACTTTAGTTAAGGAACTTAAACTGGTCTATTTTACCTTCAGGCTATATTTTTACTATATCATCCAATATGAGGGAACAAATTTTTGATGGCCACCTCAAGTTATCTGATTTCGGAGGAAGGAGTCAGTATTATTAGGAGTCTTTCCAAAAAAAGAAGGAGTGGAGGGAATGTTTCCTATCTTTTTTGGTTGTGTGTAAAAAGATATAGTCCTTTAGTGGTATTACGTAGTCACATCTCTGGAATGACGTAACCCAAAGGGTTGACAAAGCATAGCCTGCAGACTAAATCCAGACTACAATTAAGAATGGTTTTTACTGGGGTGCATGGGTGGCTCAGTGGGTTAAAGCCTCTGCCTTCGGCTCATGTCATGATCCCAGGGTCCTGGGATCAAGCCCCACGTTGGGCTCTCTCTGCTCAGTGGGAGGCCTGCTTCCCCTCTCTTTCTGCTTTCCTGTCTGCCTACTTGTGATCTCTGTCTGTCAATAAATAAAGTCTTAAAAAATGGTTTTTACATTTTTAAAAGAGTATTAAAAAGAATAAGAGTATATGACAGACACTGTATATAGGGCAGGATGCCTAAAATACTTACTGTTTTCCCTTTACAGAAAACATTTGCCACCTCCTGGCTTAACAAGAGCCATATTAATGGAAAGACATTTTACCTAAGGCCTACACTCAAGCAAATCATTGTTATCAGTAAGGGGTATGTGGTAGACTAAGCCAGAAACGTAGTAACTTTAAACTAGTAAAGAAATATAACAAAAATCCTAGTAAACAAGAGTATACAAGAGGAGTAGGACATATAGAAGAATCTTTTTCTGATGGTCTTGGACAGACGTTTCCTACTTCATGTGATCATCAGCTTTTTCTGAGGCTGTGTCAGCTGTCAATCTGAGAATCATCTACTTCTTGAGACCCTGTAGAATTTCTGTTTAGGTTCTGTCATGGTTACAACTTCCCATATCTGTTCAATTCCTTTCATTTTCCAGAGGATTTAGAGTAGTAGAGACACATTTCTGAGTAAGAAGCAAAGCCTTGCATCAGTTAAATGAAAGAATGACTATTTCACGTTTCACCTTAGCCGTGTCCCATCTAAACGGATCATACATTAGAATGTCTAAGTAAGAAACACAAAAGCCAATAGCATTTTAGCCATGGTAAGTGTCATGGTTTTCAACAGAAAGATGCTTGGATTCATTCAGAAAAAAACCAAGTCAACTATTATTAGTACATATTTAGAACCCATAGAAGAAAGCAACTGCTTAAAATCTGTCTGGAAGTATCTAAGGAGTGCTTTAAGCATGAGCCATATTCTGTCACTCCACCTTTTCCAGATTAATTTAGCCACAGATATAACAAACTGGCTATGTCCCCTCCTATCTTGCAAAGTGATTCCAGTGTTTCATATTGTAGCAAATTTGTCTTTACATTTCATGGAAGATTTTTTTCAAGTGTGTATTTGAGATTTTATTTGGTGCTTCTGGCCATTCAAATTTTGCTATATCTTATTCTCATAAACAATACAATATTATCATTTCTAGAGTGTCTTTTCAGAATTCATTTGGCTTATGGTTATTAATGTATTTATGTGGCATTTTAAAAACTATTAATATATTATTTCTGAATAATTAAATAGCATTTTTTAAGTATTTTATGAGATCTGGAGTATAGCATACTATTTTTTAGAGTTTATTTTTTATGGCTTTTATAAACCAGCTTACTATCCATTTTAACTACACAATGCAGTAGCTTTAAGTAGATTTATTGAGTGGGGAAACTATTGCCAGAATCTGGCTCCAGAACACTTCTGATAAGTCACTTTTTTAAAAAAGATTTTATGGGGATGCCTGGGTGGCTCAGTTGGTTAAGCGACTGCCTTCGGCTTGGGTCATGATCCTGGAGTTCTGGGATCAAGTCCGGCATCAGGCTCCCTGCTCGTCTGCTTCTCCCTCTGACCCTCCCACTTCTCATGCTCTCTCTCTCTTTCTCTCTCTCATTCTCTCTCTTTCAAATAAATAAAATCTTTTAAAAAGATATTTTTATCCATTTATTTGACAGAGAAAGAGAGCACAAGCCGCTGTGGGGGGCGGACAGGGAGAGAGAGAAGCAGACTCGCAGCGGAACAGGGAGCCTGATGCGGGGCTCTATTACAGGACCCCAGGATCATGACCTGAGCCTGAATACAGACACCGAAAGGACTGAGCCACCCAGGCGCCCCTGGTAAGTCACTTTTAACAGCAAATACTTTAAGTAGTTTTATGGTATCTATTCCTTATTCATTAATAGACTGGTTTGTTGTTAAAAAGTACCTAAGGAAATTTTAAAAACTCGTTTTCTGCAGCATTTTAAAATAAGGGGATTATTTTAAAATACGCCAGCTGCTAGTTTTATATTTGCTGTTTTGTTTTAGTAATTTCATATGCCATTAGAGAAGACCAGACAGGTTCAGATATTTGAACAAGTTCACTTCTGGTAAGGAATTAAAATTTACAAGAGAAACTAGACTACTTCTCTCACTCTCTCTCAAATAAATAAGTAAAATAATAAATAAACAAATTCCCTAATTTAGAATTTAAGGGCTTTTACGAAAATAGAGGGCAAGGCTCCATTTTTCAGTATGTGGGTCTAACCCAGAATACAACTTGAAAGTTTTGTTAAATCTATTCTTTACCTTTATTTACTTTCAGTTTTTGGATTTTATTTAATCTTTGGATTAAATCTTTGGATCAGTTTAATCTTTTATTAAAGAAAGGCATAGGAAACTTCCTACGTTGTTTGTTTTCTTACTTTTTTAAAAAATTTTACACAATAATATTTAAATCTTCTGTTTTCCACCCTGTTTCTCTTAAATATTTTTACCAACTTAGGGGTGAATAATTAACTGATTAATTGATACAGATCTTCAGTTTAAAATAAAAAGTATTTAACAAAGTCCTGTATTCTATAGGAAATTTTGCCTGTCCTTTCGAGGTTTAGAAAACTCCTTAATTAAAGCCATTGAATCTAGAAAAGATGTTGATTCAGTTTCTATAGATTTCATGCATTTTGTCAATCACGTTCACAATATGAGTGTTCTTTCCTTAGAAAACACTGAAGGAAAGGTAACTCAAGTAGAAGGTTAGATAAAACCCATTAGAGAAAGAGAAATGCAAGGAAGATAAGTTTCAGAAGGTTTCAAAGTGAGAAAAACTATCTTGGATTTAGAATTTTGTTTAGAAATTTTAGTAAATCTATTTTAAAAGCTGACTATTGCCTTGTGTTAAGAACTCAAACATATTAATTTGTTGATTTTTGACATTTTAAGTTCAAATGTTATTTTGATATTCTTATTTTAAGTTAATTTGTTTACATTAAAAATTAAGTGCAACGTTTGTGTTTATCATACCCCTTAATATGGAAAAAAGAAGTTTTCTAGAAATTTAAGATTTTGACATAAACAGATCCATGACAAATGAGAAAGAGGAGTCAAGATAGCTGGTCAACAATATTTACTTATTAGTGATAACTCAGGCCAACAGACGAGGCAGAGGTGAGGAAGAGGCTATGTGATCGATAAAGGACTACAAGGTAAAGAAAATGACTCTTTCAGAAATTGACAGACAAGGAATACATGCCTGACAGTTTTGTAGGGGAACTACATAGGTTGACCACTTTGTTTTCCACAAATTTGTTGCCAATTTAGAAGACCGTTAAACTCAGGACCTACTTGGATTGGAGTGGAGACTTATCAGATAGATGCCTCAATCTATTCTCTTATACATATGAGAAAACATTGCAGAGCAAAACAAAACCATTTGAAAGAATACTTTGCATATATAAATAAACACAAAAGCAAAGAAGCAGCTGAAGAATAAACAGGTCAATGGAAAATATGTTTATCAAATGGTATAACTCTAAAACAAAAAGTCTAGTTACCTTATTCCAAATGGTGCTCTTCAAATCAAAGAACTAATTACTCTTTAAAGGAAAATATGAGACCTAATTAACTTCGCAAAGAACGAAGTCTAATGCCCTTCTACAAAGATCTAACTGGCTACCGGTCCTAGGATAACACAACTAACTCATCAGCAAAAGTTCAGTGAAACTAGTCAGAATTCAGATCATTGCTGGATTCATATCTCTGGCAGCAACTACAAAGGATGAGTGGAGTTTGGGCAAAAAGTTCCCAATAGGACTTGCATGGACTGCTGCCATGCAGGGCACCTTCAAAAATTATGTCAGGGGCACTTTCCAAATTGTCAAGGAAGAAGACCATCAATTAACACCTAAAATAAACAAAGCTGAACTTCTTGCTTACTACAGTAAGAGAGCAATATTGGTCAGGCACATTGCCTCTGAGTGCATGCTCATCTTATTTGGGTTTTGGAGAAGCACAGTATCTGGGGATTGGTGGACTTTCAGAGGCATAAGTGGGTTGGAATTATTGGTAGAAGTTGATTACTCATGTGTGGTTATTGTTGACTGATTAGCACTCAGTGGTGTTTTGTAGACTATCTCTACTTAACTAAATTGCAGAAGCAGGAGATTGATATTGAATTGACTGACTCGTGAAAGCATGTTCACTGAATTGAATTGTCACTGATTAATTGAACAGGCTTAAAATACATTCTAGTAGCTACATATTACCACGATTACAGAGCAATCAGTCTTTTTCTAAGTTTTGGGGAACTTTTAAATCCTTATTTTGAAGGAAAACTGTGCTGAGCCTGATTCCCAGCTCTGTCACTTAATTGGCTTAATAGCTCTCTATTTTGGCAGATTACTAGATCACTCTAAACCCCCAAGAAAGATGAAATAACTATGTCTACCTTGCATGAATAGACATTGTATTGCATGATTAGCACCTTGTATTTAGTTCATATTCAAGAAATAATAAATTTTATTCCATAATCTAAAATAGGCAAAAATAAAAACACATAATACTGGAGAGACCTTATTATGTACCAGGCATTTTTTCCAAAGGCTTTTGCATATTATTCATTTGAACCTATAAACAGCCCTCTGGCATAGGTACTATTATGTCATTTTCCAGATAAGAAAATCATGGCACAGTGCCCATAACTAAAATGTTCTGTCACGCAGTAGGTAAGTAGTGGCTCTGAGACTTGAAGCTAGGCAATCCGGCTGCAGAAATTTTTGTGTTTAATCACTATACCAAACTGCCAGTCTAATGCACAATGAAGAAATATGTGATAAAAATATAAATTCTTATAAATATATATATATAATATGATAATACAGATAAATTACCAGAGACCAATGTGGAAGAATTAAATTTTCAACCAATGTATTGGGGAAAATGACAGAGGTTAATTAATACAAAAATCAATTAGAAAGTGTCTTCTTCTTGTAATGGGAGACTATGTAATTTAACCAATCTTTCTATCATGGACAATAAGAAAAGCTGGACAAAATTTTGAAAAGAGATGTGCTTGAAGTCATGGGAAACTTTAAAAAGTAGTGAGAAACCACTGGGATAATATCAAGGACAAGAACAATTTTAGAGAAATAGTCTTAGTATAAAGGGCCATGTTTCCAGAGGGCCATTTGTTAATGAACAGAATAATATAATATAATATGTAACATGTAATTATTTCAGCACTTATAAATTTCCATCTGCTAGCATTAATACATTTCAACAATATAATGAAGTGATGAAATTCCACTTATTATAAATACCATTTTGTTATTTAAGCAAGAAAATATTGTAATTTGTTTCAGATACATTGTTGGTGCAGCCTGAAAGCAGATACATTGGAAGCAGATGGTCTTTATTTGTTACCCATGTAGGAAGATAAAGCATTTTATTAAGTATAGTGTATACACTAGTCTTATGAGCAGAGAGTTCTACAAACTAATATATTTAGAGTTTAGGATACAATTTTTGATTTTAAAAACAAATTTTGTGAGAAAGTTTAAAGAAATTATTTTAAAATTAAATTGCAACTTTTTATTGTATAACTCTGAGTGAATATAGTTATGAATCTAGATAAGTAAAATGGACCCAATTTCATAGTGAAAAGCTATTAATGAATTACTTTTAATGAATAGCTTTTTATTTGTATCAGTTTAATCCTTTTTCTAGCATTCAATTTAAATCTAAAAAATCCACTTGTATCATACTTATGGATATACCAAAAAGACATAATGAACTCTTATCTTGGAAGTATAAACAAAACCCAGTTACCTTTAAAAATAGGAGAGCAGATTAACTGAAATCAGTGACAGTCATGAACCTAATCATAATTTTTTTTATTTTGAAGATTTTTATTTATTCATTTGACAGACAGAGATCACAGGTAGGCAGAGAGGCAGGCAGAGAGAGGAAGGGAAGCAGCCTCCCCACTGAGTAGAGAGCCCGATGCGGGGCTCGATCACAGGACCCCGGGATCATGACCTGAGCCAAAGGCACAGGCTTTAACCCACTGAGCCACCCAGGCGCCCCCTAATCATAATTCTTAAATGAGGTAGTTCGCTGCCCAGAAAATTGCTTCTATAGAAAAAATGTAAGGAAAAATAAAGTACGTGATTAAGGAAAAGGAAAAATAAATAAATATATGCTCCTTTTCCCCAACTATTTGCTTTCTTTTTCTTTTTCTCCTCCTCCTCCTCCTCCTTCTTCTCTTAGATTGTAACAAGATGGAATATTCAACTGTATCAGAAAGGTCAAGTCATTCCACAGTTTTATTTAACAGTTTTATTGACAGGAGATCAAATAATCCTACTCCCGAAGTTTTCTAGTGAAAATTACAATAAGTTCTATTGACTCTTTTGCCTTTTGATGAAAATGAAGTAAATAATGATGTAAGATTTTTTAAAAGCTAGTATGTGGAAGAGAACTAAAAGCAGATTTATCATGTAAACCATGCACACCCACCATGAGAGTATCCAAAAGACATACATTTCATCACGACTAAGAAAATAATTTGGAAGCAAGAACCCCAGGATTCTTAAAGAGGTCTATGGTCATCTTTTCTATAGTATAGAAATTACAGTGGGAACTTCTGCTTGAAATGGAACACTATATTATGCTTAGCAAAATAAGTCAGTTGGAGAAAGATGACTATCATATGATCTCCCTGATATGAGGAAGTGGAGAAGCAATGTGGGGGGTTTGGGGGTTAGGAAAGAATAAATGAAACAAGATGGGATTGGGAGGGAGACAAACCATAAGAGACTCTTAACCTCATAAAACAAACTGAGGGTTGCTGGGGGTAAGGGGTAGGGAGAGGGTGGTGGGGTTATGGACACTGGGGAAGGTATGTGCTATGGTGAGTGCTATGAAGTGTGTAAACCTGGCGATTCACAGACCTATACCCATGGGGCTAACAATACATTATTTGTTTATAAAGAAAATTTTTTTAAATTATAATTAAAAAAAAAAAAAAAGAAATGGAACCCTAAATGTAATGGAAATAATGTGGTCCCAGGACGGCAGGGGCCAGATGGTGACACACAATCATGACAGACAAGGAGGGCAGATTAATCTGACTTGCATAGACTTATGGTGTTGACTAGATGATCAAGGTATTCCCTGAAAAACATATAGTTGACAGCCTACTAATTTTCTAACTTGATCTATATAAATAGGAGAGTTCTGAATTTAGTGCACAAAAATCTAACTTGAATCACCAAAATAGAGTCATGGTCCCTCAGTCAACTCCCAGACTTAAACCAGCTTACAGACCCTGGTATAGAGCCACCAAGGAAGCAAAATGTTGTAGGGCTGGGGCAAGGTTTCCCCAGGAGGCTGTAAATGCTCTAAATCAGTGTCCAATACCGGTGCTGTTCTCCCATAGCTAGGATCCATGTGTGCAGGAAACAAGGGGTGGACATGAGAGCTGCTCTCCTACTAATCCCATTGATCCACCAGCAAAATTTTTGCTTCCTGTCACCACAACTTCAGGCTCTCGTTGTCTAGAGGCCGTAATCCCAGGGAAGAACCCCTCTGCTAGGAGATACAACAGTGATTCTATTGAACTGAAAGCTGAATCTGCCACCTGACTACTTTGGGCTATTCGTGGCTTTGAATGAATGGGCCAAGAAGAAGGCTACTGTACTGATTTGGATGACTAATCCTGATTAGCAAAGGGAAATTGTGTTGCTACTACCCATCAGAGGTAAGGAAGACTGTGTCTGGAACATAGGAGATTCCTTAAGGTACTTACTTACTTCGTAAGTACTACTATGTCCTATCACTAAAGTCAATGGAAAGCTATGACAACCCAATTCAGGCAGAACTAAGACATAATAATGACTGGGAGCATTCAGGAATGAAACCTCACCAGGCAAAGAACCATGGCCAGCCGAGGTGCATCCTAAAGGCAAAGGGAACATGTCATGGGTAATAGAAGAAGCTAGTTATAAATACCAGCTACAATTGTCTGTCCAGTTGCAGAAATAAGAATTATAAGAGTTATGAATACCTCTTCCTTACTTTGTTATAAATATATTTGTGCATATGTATGTATAGATACTAAATATTTTGGTTTTCTTTCCTCTCATATCCCCTTATCATCTAATATAAGATGGAATAATACCAGTTAACTTTACATCACAGAGTTTAAGTTACGGGATATCACAGAAGAGTGAAATACTTTCTCTTCTGAGACGTTACCACATTTTTGGTTGGACAGGGGATAGTTGCATTGTATCAGGCAGACGTATGACTCTGTTATTGTCTTTGCTGAGCGATTAAGTATGGCATAAAGAGATGTGTATGGATGCTATGTTGACAAGAGATAAAATGTCTTTAATGTCTTAAATGTCAACTTGGCTAGGTTCCAGTCTCCAGTTATCCAATCAAACACCAATCTGGGTGTTTCTATGAAAATGTTTTGTAGATGCAATTAAAGTCCATAATAAGTTGACTTTAATAAGGAAAGTTAGCCTAGGTAATCTGTATGGGCATGACTCACTCAATTGAAAGGTCTTAAGAGAAGAGCTGGAGGCTTCCCTGAAGAGATTCTGCCTATGACAGTCTCTGAGAGCCTGCTCTCTGGATTGTGGACTTCTTTAGTCCAACACCACATTATGTGAAACAATATTTCACAATAAATCTCTTAATGCATATCTCTTGTCAGTCTATTTCTCTGGTTAAACTCTGACTGATAGACCTATCTTATTCTCAGTATCAAAGCACTAAGCCTAAGGCCCAACATGTATTAAGCGGCGGGGAGGGGGGGAGGCGGCTTCAAAACCTACTTTATTTAAATAGTTTTATATTATATTTAAGTAAAAGAGTTTAACAAAAGTCCCTTTAATTATTTTCTTTTTGTAACCCACTACCTAGGTACAGTGCTTAGTAAATTAATGAGATTTTAATAAATGTTTACCAAAAAAACACACAAATAAATGAGGGAATTAATTAATAAATTATGATTACAGCTGCAGGGATTTATAAACAGTACATCATGGCAGAAAATTTTTACAAATCGCTGCATTTTGTAGATTTGAAACAATTAAACAGATGCTAGCATTTAGTTAACTGCAATTTCACTTTGTGTCTCTGAAAATGATGCTCTTAAGAACTATAATGAAATGACTTGGGGATAAGGATAATTTACTCCTTAATAAACATCTCTGTGAAAGGGTAGGCTATTACTTTTTTGAGTGTTATACAACCTCCCTACAATTCTTGACTCACAGGCCTAAGAAAGCTCCTGGGAGGTCATCAGTCTAGCCATTTGCTTCCCAAATGCCTCCCTAGTCTCACTCTAATAAATGAAAGAAATCCTGGGGAAAAGAAACTGCTAAAAATTTGACCAGGCCTAAGGTGGCATATATTTAATAGTGGTATAAGATAAATGGTGTAGAATCATTGTTTTACAATAAGGTGAACAGGACAAGAAAACACGGAGGATGTAAAGAGAAAAAAAGAACCAAAAGTGCTTTGGACCTTTAAAAATAATTTGGGTGGTGTTGATGATGCTGTCTGTAAATATGTATCTAACATAATGGAAAAGAGGGAATAAAGGGGGAAAGGAGAAACCAAAGGAGGTTGAAGTTCTAGTAACTTCTTTCTCAGGAAAAATACTATCAATAGAATAACTTTAATGCTTGACCAATATTGAGAGAGAAAATAGATTTGTACATTGCAATAAGGTGTGGAATCAATCAGGGTAGATGTTACTGAATTTTATCTGCCCAAATAAGGCATAACTTTGAGAAATGACTTGGAAAAACATTTAAAAGATTATTTTGAACTCTGAGGATTGTGAAATCTCGTTCTAAGAGATACAGACTTGGAGGCTTCTATTTTCAGAGCAACTATTAAATGGTTCTAATATTCCCATTTGAGTGGGAGAACAGTTATTCTAGATATCTGCAATTCAAGGTCTCATATTTCCATCAAAAACGTCTGACAAAATGGAGATTTTTTTTTTTAATTTCCCAGAGAGACTTTATTTTTTTTTAATTTCTCTTCAGTGTTCCAGAATTCATTGTTTATGCACTACACCCAGTGCTCCATGCAATACATGCCCTCCATAAAACCCACCACCAAGCTCACCCAACCTGCCAACCCCCTCCCCTCCAAAACCCTCAGATTGTTTCTCAGAGTCCACAGTCTCTCATGGTTTGTCTCCCCCTCCAATTTTCCCCAACTCCCTTCTCCTCTCCAGCTTCCCATGTCCTCCATGTTATTCCTTATGCTCCACAAGTAAGTGAAACCATATGATAATTGACTCTGTTTGACTTATTTCACTCAGCATGATCTCCTCCAGTCCTGTCCATGTTGATACAAAAGTTGGGTATTCATCCTTTCTGATGGAGGCATAATACTCCATAGTATATATGGACCACATCTTCCTTAGCCATTCGTCCGTTGAAGGGCTTCTTGGTTCTTTCCACAGTTTGGTGACTGTGGCCATTGCTGCTATGAACAATGGAGTACAGATGGCCCTTCTTTTCACTACATCTGTATCTTTGGGGTAAATACACAGGAGTGCAATTGCAGGGTTATAGGGAAGCTCTAAAATTAAAAATTAAGAAATTTTTAATTTCCTAAGGAATCTCCACACTGTTTTCCAAAGTGGCTGCACCAACTTGCATTCCCACCAACAGTGTAAGAGGGTTCCCCTTTCTCCACATCCTCTCCAACACACGTTGTTTACTGTCTTGTTAATTTTGGCCATTCTAATTGGTGTAAGGTGGTATCTCAATGTGGTTTTGATTTGAATCTCCCTGATGGCCAGTGATGATGAACATTTTTTCATGTGTCTGTTAGCCATTTGTATGTCTTCTTTGGAAAAGTGTCTGTTCATGTCTTCTGCCCATTTTTTGACATGATTATCTGTTTTGTGTGTTGAGTTTGAGGAGTTCTTTATAGATCCTGGATATCAGCCTTTTGTCTATAGTGTCATTTGAGAATATCTTCTCCCATTCTGTGGGTTGCCTCTTTGTTTTGTTAACTGTTTCCTTTGTTGTGCAGAAGCTTTTGATCTTGATGAAGTCCCAAAAATTTATTTTCGCTTTTGTTTCCTTTGCCTTTGGAGACATATTTTGAAAGAAGTTGCTGTGGCCAGTGTTGAAGAGATTACTGCCTATGTTCTCCTCTAGGATTCTGATGGATTCCTGCCTCATGTTGAAGTCTTTTATCCATTTCGAGTTTATCTTTGTGTACAGTGTAAGAGAATGGTCGAGTTTCTTTCTTCGAAACATAGCTGGGAAATAAACTTTCCCAGCACCATTTATTGAATAGACTGTCTTTTTTCCACAGTGTATTTTTTCCTGCTTTGTCAAAGATTATTGACCATAGAGTTGAGGGTCCATATCTAGGCTCTCTACTCTGTTCCACTGGTCTATGTGTCTGTTTTTGTGCCAGTATCATGCTGTCTTGGTGATCACAGCTTTGTAGTAAAGCTTGAAGTCAGGCAACGTGACACTCCCAGTTTTGTTTTTCTTTTTCAACATTTCCTTAGCAATCTGGGGTCTCTTCTGATTCCATACAAATTTTAGAATTGTTTGTTCTGGCTCTTTGAAAAATGCCAGTGGAATTTCAATCGGAATGTTGTTGAAAGTATAGATTGCTCTAGACATTATAGATATTTTAACAATATTTATTCTTCTGATCCATGAGCATGGAATGGTCTTCCATCTTTTTGAGTCTTCTTCAATTTCTTTCATGAGTATTCTGTAGTTCCTCGAGTACAGATCCTTTACCTCTTTGGTTAGGTTTATTCCCAGGTATCTTATGCTTCTTGGTGCCATAGTAAATGGAATCCATTCTCTAATTTCCCTTTCTTTATTTTCATTGTTAGTATATAAGAAAGCCACTGATTTCTGTACATTGACTTTGTATCCTGCCACATTACTGAATTGCTTTTTGAGTTCTAGTAGTTTGGGAGTGGAGTCTTTTGGGTTTTCCATATAAAGTATCATGTCATCTGCAAAGAGAGAGAGTTTGACTTCTTCATCGCCATTTTTTATTTCTCTTTGTTGTCTGATTGCTGTTGCTAGGACTTCTAATACTATGCTGAACAAGAGTGGTGAGAGTGGGCATCCTTGTCATATTCCTGATCTCAAAGGGAAGGCTGTGAGCTTTTTCCCATTGAGGATGATATTCACTGTGGATTTTTCATAGATAGATTTTATGAAGTTGAGGAATGTTCCCTCTATCCCTATACTTTGAATTGTTTTAATCAGGAAGGGATGCTGCATCTTGTCAAATGCTTTTTCTGCATCAATTGAGAGGACCATGTGGTTCTTCTCTCCTTTATTGATTTGTTCTATCACACTGATTGATTTGCGAATGTTGAACTACCCTTGCAACTCTCCCCTTGCTTGTGTTCTCTACTGCTCACTTTCTCTTTCAAATAAGTAAATAAAATCTTTTTTAAAAAAGTAGAAAGAGAAATAGAAAAAGGCCAGAAATCTAACAATTTTTTCCACAGGACAAACACTGGAGTTAGAGCAACAGGGAAAGATCTGTTTTCTGCCACATACAAGAGGTCATTTGCAGCTTCTGAGAAATACCCTGAATGGCTCACATTGATTAATTCCAGAAAGGTAATGACCCCATTCTAAAACTGAACAAACATATGTGTTAGTAATACCACATTGTAGAAAACAAAAGTATTTTATGCTACAGTTTGGGCAATTTCCTCTTATTTATTTATGAGTACAAACTAAAAACATCTGGTTATCAGCCTTTTCTCAATATAAAAATATTTGAGCCATTATTTATTCATTTGTTATTCATTTGTTTGTAAACCACATACTCTGTATCCAAGACAAATATAATATTGGATACGCATGTTCTAGTGTTATATAAATAAGGATGGAGGAATAAGAGGTTTTAAAAGAGAGGTTCTGAGAAGAGTTGTAATCAGAATTTTAAGTTGTTCCAAATTCAGTTGAGTTTCTTGAGGGTGGAGAGCAAAATGTGAGGCACAATGGATTAAACTAATCTTTAGAGTCTAAATTTTACTATTTTTTGATGAAATGATCTTACTTCCTATACTCTTTCAGTGTAGTTTTTACTTATATAATAATTATATAAATATAATATATAAATATATATTTATATATAATATATAATATAAAAATGATTACTCATAATCATTTTTATATTTTTCTGGATTAAAAAAAAAATTCTCCAAATTCATCTTAAGTTGTGGAGCCCCGACCTGAATAGTACAGAGCAATCATCAAAGTTTTGAATGTCCACATAAAAGTTAAATTAGGAAAACTCCCAGGTGGTAAAGGAAGAAACAGAAAACAATGTGACATGCAAACAAATTCCATTCTGAAATTAGAACCAGTTACAAAACAAAATGTTCAATGAAGGGGGAAGAATTAGAAAGAACCACAATAGAAATCTTAAGGTGACAGCAAATAGTAAGATATACTTACTCTTTTTTTAAAAAATTAAACTAACACTGCAAAGTATAACAGAAATGTCCCCCAATGCCCACAGATGAACAGATAACATGTTAACAACTTTTTCTAAGCTCACTGTGGGCACAGGCAGAGTGGAGGTGGATGTTACCTAGATGGGTGCCTCCCCTCACTACAACTTACACTACCTCCCCTTCCCAAGGCCATTAGAATGCAGATTTCAGTCCTGTCAAGACTAACCACAGAAACAATCTCAGGCAGCTTTTCATTTTTATTTTTTTGGACTAAAAGAGGATGTGGTGGTGGTGTATAAAAAGGGACCCATCTCAGGGCACCTGGGTGGCTCAGTGGGTTAAGCTGCTGCCTTCAGCTCAGGTCATAATCTCAGGGTCCTGGGATCGAGTCTCGCATCGGGCTCTCTGCTCAGCAGGGAGCCTGCTTCCCTTCCTCTCTCTCTGCCTGCCTCTCCGTCTACTTGTGATTTCTCTCTGTCAAATAAATAAGTAAAATCTTAAAAAAAAAAAAAAAGAAGAAGAAGGGACCCATCTCATACCATCCAGCATGTGACCTCTGTTCAAGCCCAAATTCCCATGACATTTTTCCCATCCAGCTTTCTTCTAGTCCAGCCATTTCCCTTCCTTTCCTCAAACTGTCCAGTTTTTACAGACATCTATTCTCTTGCATATCCAGCCCTCACAACTCAACTGTGAAGAGCAGTTAAGCCCTGTGTTCACAACTACCTCCAAATTACTTTCTAATGAAAGTAAGATCCATGATAGGGGAATTGGGTCTGTTTTGGTTTTGTTGCATCTTCAGCACCCAGGAAAATAAAAAGCATATAATAGACACTCAATAATTGTTGAATGAATGCATGATTGAGGACATGAATCAGTTGCCATGTGCCCCCATATAAATGGTGATGCTTTTTAAATCAGCTACTTGGACATCCACCCATCCTCCCCTACACACACACACACACACACACACACACACACACACACACACCCAGAAAGCATAACATCAAGAAATAACACATTTTTCTCTTGTTCTCCTACCCTGAAAGAAATACTTATAATCCCTTCCTGTTTATTTTGCTGATTCCTTCATTCTTGAGGAGAAGAAACATTTTTCTTCCAGGATTTATACCGTCCACCATATTGCCTGTCTATAGGAATAGTTGCTCACTTTTTTCTCTGGAAGACTTCTCTCAGAGCAACCAAATTAGCAGAATTCTCTAATGAAGTTAGCAGTGGGTAGGATGGGAGTTTATGTTCAAGAAAATTTGTAACTGGCATTGATCAGATGTGATATTACATTGTTGGGATTTAACAGTACCCCCACCCCCCACAAAGGATGGAGTTCCCAGACTGCCTACTAGCACAGGGTCTCTTCTGAGGCCTGGGGAGAGGGAGGAACTATCAGGCAAGTGCTTGACTGCTTGCCCCACCTCCTCCCTTCAAGAGGAGACAGATGATTTGCATGCCTCTTCACTTCCCCTGAAGTATGGAAATATTTGTTTTTTCAAACCTGAACTTTGGAGGGCCAGGATTGGACTCTCCTCATGGGTGCAGTCTGTCACAAAATGTCCATCTTCTTCACAACAGTAACAACAAAATCTACAGGCATTTTTGCTCCACAGAGTCCTAGGCAATATAAGGTTAGTTTGTTGGATTTTTACCTGAATCTGGCCTAAATATACCAAGTCGGGTTCCAGAGGGTTCACTCTTGCAGTAACTTACTTCAAATAATATGTAAAATTCTTTTCTTCTTCTTATGGGTAGAAGTGCTCCATCAAAGAACATAAGCTAAAAGCTTCACTATATATTGTAAGTTAACTTTTAGAATAATGGTATCTGTTTTAAATCCCACCTATATTATATGAGTAAACATTTTTTCCACACATTTGCCTTTAAAAAAATAAACATGGAAAAGACAGAAATAACAATAGCCATCATGTTCGAATAACACATCGATATTTTGTTGTTTTCAAAATAGTCTGTGCTGTTATTTTAATTCAGTAAAAACCTAAGAGAAATATAGGTATGTATTTTATTTTGAAGGGAACAAGCTCCTAAGACACTGAGGTTACCTTCAGAAGAGCAGATGGATTAATTCAGAGGAGGAATAATGATGGTGGTGATGGAGGAGTGAGTTATGAGAAATGATTAAAGATACAGATTATGTCTGGTGTTGCTAAGTAATGGCTGAGGGGGGACCAATAATTGACTACAAAAATCTGACAGGAGAAATACTGAACAGGCAGTAAGAATTATTCAGTCAGGTTTAGGGCAGGTTAGCTAGAAGTATAAGGCAGGAAAGGAAAATTTACCCTGAATTGGAGAGAAAACTTTCTGACAGTAAAAATTATTATTTAAGAAAAATATTGCAAGAAAAGTGATGAAAGCCCACCCTAGGGATATTTAAAACAAGGTTGGATGGAAACCAAGAGAATGTATATGACAGAGAACCACAGGGCTATGATTCGGGGCTAGCTTCCATCTCTGATTTTATAGCAGCATTGGGGAAAAAAATTGGTCAGTCAGTCATGATGGAGGATTAAAACATGGCCAAGGCAAGTTTACACAGTTCTATGTAACATTGTTTTCGCAGTTCTGGGGTGTCCTGCTTCCATGCTAGGCACTAAACTAACCTGAGCCAATGTCTTTGTCTGTAACATGACCTGCTGTGTGTGACTGGGAACTCCTACTTGGGCATGGCTCCCACATGTGTGGTGGGGACAGGGTGTCAGCAAGATCACCTGAGCCAAAATGTGGATGCCAGTAACTGGTTCCTGGGTCATAGAGAATGGATCTAAGGCTTCAGACATCCATTCCTCCAATCCTAAGAAACATTTTGAATAGAGCAAAATCTAATGAAACAAGTTAGTTTCTAATAGTGCTTAATGTGTGGAAAGAAAAAATGGGGTGACATTGTGGAAAATGGAGGTTGGGGAAAATAATCTTTTGAATCCTCTTTATGCTGCTCCATTGCTGGGCTCATCCCTGGAGACAAGGGGAGATGGCCATCTGGATCACAGGCACACAAGAGGATGCTCTGCTGGAGAAAATGCTGTGTATTATACAGAGAAGTATTCCTTCTCTGCTGCACAGTGGCTGAGGTCCACGTGACCCAGCCATCCCCACCTGCATGGGCCACTGGAAGAAACTATAGAAACAGTGGAACCCTGTGTGGAGGAGATGAATACCACACAGACCTGAATACTTTAAAGAGGAGCACACTGTTGGTGCTTTTCTGTTGCTTAAGAGATTTTAACTGTGTGCCTAGAGATGGTCGTATACAGCCACAGCTTACGTAGGAAAAGCATCTGGAGGCCAGGATTGCCACAGTCCCTTCCCTAAGGCTCTGGGTCTACTGGCAGAGAAAGTCTCACTGAGAAATCCTTTCTAAAAACTGAGTCTGAAATGCTGAATTCTGGACCCGGTGGCTTCCTTTCCTGTGTTTGTGTATATTCTCACTTTTCTCGTTATTTGCAAAACAGACAAGAAGTCTACCTTTCCTTTGACTAGACAAAAATAAAACGCAAATAGATTCCTCAAGAAAGCCACAAATTTCATTATTCTGTAATTCGATAGTCCAATGTAAAACCCAGTTGTCCATTGAAATATAAAGCCCAAAATACAACATGTTCATATTCTTAAGCCCAGTGTTACAGTTTTATGTTCATATTAAATAAATTTTTAATAAATGACTCTATATCTAAGGTTTCTATAAACACCCTCCCTATATTTTCTACCTCCACAGCATATCTTCTGATAATGAAGTCTCCTAACAATTATGGAAATTATACCCTATTGATAAAATACTTACTGTGTACAGTTTTGTTTTGATATAACAATTAAAATAAATAAAATTTAAGTTATATCTTGAAGCACTTTAGTCATCTGTGAAACAGAGTCTGGAGCAGTAATTTTTTTAAAAATTATGGTCAAATTTAAGACATAGAAGCAAAAACAAATGTGAAATAATGTAAAATAGCCAAGATACAGATCTCACCCTGTTCATCTAAGTCAGCCCTGAACTGTTCCTGTACATTTTTCAGTTTCAGATCCTTTGTGTGTTTGACAGCATCTTACTGGTAATGGTTTACTTTAAACTTGAATTGTCAGAATAATATGTAATATAACATTGTGTTCGACCACCACCCACATGCAAACCCATTATTCCAATAGTCTTGTGAGATAGTAATTCATTACATTAAATAATTTCCCCACCCTTTCATGGTAAACATAATCAATAAGCTAGCAATGAATTCAAACCTGTATTCCTGGGTGTTTGATCCTTAATTAGCTTGTAAGTTGAAAAGTGTTGCTGTAGAGCTAATACTTCTTGTATTATAGAACTGGTAATATTACTATTAACTGGAAAGGAAACCAAGGTCCACAGAGAAATTACTTGGCCAGAGAAGTGGCCAGGAAAGGTTCTGGAGGTGCATTTTCTTCATTTTTTGTGCAGTGATTTTTTTATTTTAATTTTAATTAATTATTTATTTATTTAGAGGGAGAGAGAAAGTGAGAGAGTGTGGGGAGGAAGATGGGCCCAGGGAGAGAGAGACCCTTAAGCAGGCTCCACTCCCAGTACAGAACCCAGACTCCCATCTCTATTTCAGGACCCTGCGACCATAACCTGAGCCAAAATCGAGAGTCAGACACTTAACTGACTGAGCCACCCAGGCACCCCTGTGTAGTGAATTTTTTAGAATGACCCAATGCTGCTTCCAGGATTTGAATAGATCATAGAACCAAAAGTTACTTCATTTTAGGCAAGCTTTTACCTTTTCTCCCAAGCCTGTTAATTAATTTGAACTAGTATGATTTTTTCTATTCATTCCCTTGACGCTAGCCAACTCTAGAGAAAATCATCAAATGCCAGGCCGTGGGAGAAAAGAGAACAGGAGCCCTCGAAAACCGAAAACCGACAGCGAAGGTCTCCAGACTCTAGATGTTCAGAGATGGACTACATTCACCATGCATGTAGCAGGAAACAAAGTGATTACCCTAAAAATGACTCAAAGGGTTGATTCTAAGTTTTTGTTGAAAAAGAGAAAGAACAGGAGGGAGGGAGGATGGGATGGAGGAAAAAAAAGAAAAAGGAAAAAAATACTATGACATGATCACATCCTATTGATTCAGATTTTCATCTTGGTAAAAACAAGATGATTTGGTCACATGTAGAGAGGTGAGCCTGTTTGGCCTGTTGGCCCAGGTCTTGGCTGTGGGGAGGGGAGGAGGGTCAAGGTGGACCCAGGCAAATGAACGCTCCCTTGGGAATAGCTCTTTTTTTTTTTTAAAGATTTTATTTATTTATTTGACAGAGATCACAAGTAGGCAGAGAGGCAGGCAGAGAGAGAGAGAGAGAGAGAGAGGGGGAAGCAGGTTCCCTGCTGAGCAGACAGCCCGATGCGGGGCTCCATCCCAGGACCCTGGGACCGTGACCTGAGCTGAAGGCAGAGGCTTTAACCCACTGAGCCACCCAGGCTCCCCGGGAATAGCTCTTTGTAAGTGCAAGTTGTGTCTGCCCAATTTGGTGAAACAATTCCCTCTAAATATTGTTCATGGGAAAGTGTGCTGAGCTGTGAAAATATCGAATACTTCTGATAGGGCTCAGTTTTCTTCAGCCAGTGTTGATGCTCTGCTAAAAGCATGAGAAATGCCCTACAGGCAGCTCAACAGAAGTGACCACTGTGAAATGCTGGCTACAGGGAAGTAACTGGTTCTAGAGAAAGCTTTGTATTCATCCCATTGTTAGATCAAGTTGTCCTAAAGCCCATGTCCGTATGCTTCCGTTGACCGCTCTTCAACAAATAACCCTGTGACATATACTTGCCCCCTCTGTATTCATATTTGATGTGAAAAAAATAGGCACACAACAACTACAAATTTTAGGAGGTAAACTTTTATTTAGACTTTACTACGTGCAGGCAAGCACTGTATGAAGCAGTTTACGTGCATCATTTCATGTAATCCTCCCCAATCCCATGTGATTGATAGATCCTGAAACTATCCCAAATTTTTATATAAAGAAGCTGAAGCTGAGGCAGGTTAAATAAATTATAGAAGAACACACAGCTTGTAAGTAGCAAAGGCAGGAAAAGGTAGCCGGAAAAGTCGGGCACCAGATCGCAGGAATGCAACGCTCACGGACGGGGTACTTGGATGTTGTTTATAATTTGATGGGAAGACAGTGCACTTTTCTGAGCAAAAGAACAACACAATTTGATCCGTGTGTGTGTGTGTGTGTGTGCACACGTATGGCAAAATATACATAATACAAAATACACTGTTTTAATTATTTTCAAGTGTACAATTCAGTGGTGTTAAGAACATTCATATATTTGTGCAAACATCACCACCATCCATCTCCAGAACTTTTCTACTTCCCAAACTGAAACTCTGTACCCATAAAAACTAACTCCCCATTTCTCCATCCCCCTCCCCACCCCCCCCCACCCCGTCTCTGGTAACCACATGTCTATTTCATGCCTACATTTTGACAACTCTAGATACTTCGTATGGAATCATGCAATTTGTAATTTTGCTTCTGGCCAATTTCATTCCCTTTATGACTAAAAAATATTCTACCATAGGGATACACTGCATTTTATTTAACCAATGGATTAAATAAGATCTGTTATCAAAATTAATTTCATTTTCTTTTTTTTACTTCATAAAAATATGGCTCATGGAAAAAGAGCGGTTACATATGTGACCCACATTTGTAGACTGCGTCATATGTCTCTTGGACAGCTCTGCTTTAGAGTCTTTGCACACTTATAGAGAAAGCATGGGAAAAAAAACTACCTTAATAATTTTTTAAGTGTCGTGGGGAAGAAAGGAAAGCAGGTTGTTGCTGACTATAAGAGCCCCCAAGAAAAGAACTATGCCCTCCACCAGCACAAAATGCCCCAGAAATAACTTTTGTGTATGGAGGTTACATGGTTTTACGACCAAAGAAAGCATTTGTAATGGTGGATTGTTCACCATAGAGAATTCATTGAAATCAAATCAACAGCTCATTCATTATGGAGGGTGGGGGGATCTAATGGGAAACAGGAACCATTTGCTCACTGCTAGCCTGAAGAAGATTAAAATGAGTGTCAAGCAATCAGTAGAACAAAACATGAATGTGTTCTGTAAAATGTTTATTAACCTTTCTAAGCAAGACATCATACTATAACAGAAATATTTTGCTGAGAGATTTTTTTTTTTAAGTCACAAATCTGGTAATAAAAAAATCATGAGAGCTGAGCAAAGACAAACCAACAGCTTGAGAAGCATTGGGTGTACTGGGTGGCATTCTTGTTCAGAGATGCAGGATCAGAAAAAAATGCAGACATTGAGGGTTCAAGTTGGAATCTGACCAAAAAATGCAGTAGCCTCCAGATACCCAACTTAGAGCTGATGTGAGCTCATATGACAACATCCTGCACATACAGAATGGTATTCCGTGTCTTTATTCCAAAATCAGTAGAGCTATGTCTGAGCTGTTTAACCAGTAGTGAACCATCCACTCCCTCTTTTGACATAAAACACTGTCCTTCTGAAAAGAAGTCCAAAAGCCTTGGTGCACAGAGAGCGTGGGAAATAAGCATTCATTTATTAACGTTATCACAAGGTCACTTCAGGCCGGTGGCAAGCTTTGGAATGCTGAGTTTTTAGTAGATTGCCTATCTTTTTGCATGCATGTTTTACAATTTGTGTAACCTCTCCTCTCAGCATTGTACCAATCTTCCAAAAAATAAAAATAAAAAGCACTCTCCGTGATTAAAAATTGCTCAGTCCATGTTGGAGCTACTGTCCATATTATGGCCACAAGCCGTTCTCCTTCTGGGGTTCAGAGCTGATGTAATGCAGAGATTTGTACATCGTCTTACCTGCCCCACCCATGGAGATACAGGGCAAGCACGTATACACAGTGTTATAAAGAGAAAGCTCTGCAGACAGACCCACGTTTTCAAATGACCACAAAGAAACTTACTCTAAGAAATTTATTATTTGGGAATGATAGGACATAAAAGGGAGTAAAGATATATGATTATGCAATTTGTATGTGATCAGGTGACACTCGACACCAAAGAGGCCGAGAAAGAATGTAATGATCTGAATTCGGGCCAAGCTCTGATGACTGAATTTCATGCTGGATGTATGTCTCAAAACAGGCATGTTCCAGTATAAGCTCCTTTAACCTTCTGGCCCCCACTGCTGAATTTCCCCATACAATCTTTTTTTCCTTAAGGAAAAGGGTTAGACAATGTTTGCCGTTCTGAAGCATTAGTGTGCGCCAGCAACCAGAAGTGCGCCTGCTACCAAAAGACAGAAATGACCCGTCCTGCCACCCCTCCTTGTGGCCGTGTTGATGAACATGTCTATTACAGAACCTGTCATCCCTGAGAGCCAAAGGCCAGGACGGAGAATACACACGGTGTCCCCGGGGACAGGACAGCGGGCTCCCACCAGCTTACATGTCCGGCCGTGTGTTCCACAAGAGCTATTATTGATGAAAATGGGAAGCCTGCTCACCGGAGAGCCACCCCGAGGGGGAAGGGGTAGGCAGAGCACAGTGCCCATAAAAGAGCTGTTTGCTACCTACTTTTCCTTGTGAAGTTTTATTTCACAGCCTAGCACAGCCTACCTCTAGCACAACCTACCTAGCACAGGCTCCTAGCACAGCCTCTACCTCTCAGGTGTTCGGTGCACAGTAGGTATTTCCTGAATGAATTGAGTCCACTGATCCTGCAGACTGCATATCACTGTGATATGTACCATGTCAGCTACACTTCTGTGAAAAGACAGTCCATATGCAAAGTCCTTGCTATTCCTGTTTATTCAGAATGTGAGCCCTTTCTTGTAATTTCTCTTGTTTTGTGTACACAGATTGCAGGACGAAGCTCTCTGGTTGTCTTTGTGAATCTCCAGAGCAGGATATTAGCATTCAGAAGCACCTATGAGAGGAATAAAGCCTTTATGAGAATCCATGACTCAATAATAAGATAAGTTCTCAGCTGTCAAACAAATAATTTACAACATGGATGATGGAGTCAGGGGCAGGAGAAAGGTTTGGATTTTCAATAAAGCAAGTAAGTATGCAGATCTAGAAGATTAAAGTTTCGAGCAGGAAAATCCATGGGATGGTGGAATTTTGAGATCTCTTCACAGGCTTAATAATATAAAACACCAGGATCAGATAACAGATATTGGGTTCTTGGGAAACTACAAGGTTGGGTAAGTGGACTTTTGCTTGAAATGTCCATTTCCCGGAGCTCGGGCGGGAGAACAACAGTGGAACTCTGCCAAGGGGGGAGGGGGAGTGCTTTGATTCAGATCCATCATCTTTGACCCGAAATCCGTGCCCTTACCTCTCAAAAGACAGTACTGTGTTTTTCTCCCACTGTAGGTAACTTTGACTCATCCGCCTCTCATTTTCTGAGCAGTTGGAGCTTTCGGAAAGGTTTCAGTTGTGGAGGGGGGTCAAAAATGGACATTTGTCAAGACTTGCTGACCCCACAAATCCCACACAATTTGTTCAGGACAAAATAATACGCCTGTATTTCATTGACCTCAAGTCCAAGACTTCAGATTCACAAACCTATATTCAATAAACGTGCACAGAAAAGGAAACAGATACCAAATCCGTCACTAAGGCAGCCTGCTCTTAAAATACATGGTACCAATGACTCCGAGACGTCTGTGACTCCGTTTCCTCCCTTCCTTCCTTCCTTCCTTCCTCCTGCTCTTTTCAAGCATGTGTTTATTCGACACACATTTATTGGACACCTAAAACCCTTCACATATCCATTGCCAGCTGATCTTTTCAGGCCAGGCGTACATTTGCATTTTATTTTCATTTCCAAAAATCTGCCTCAAGTTGAGCAAACTTGGGCTGAAGACACAGGGACCCACTCTCAGTGCTTGGGTGTCCCAGCACCTGCCAGCCGTGCATCCCCGGCATTGAGGACATCGTGTTTTCAATTTTCTTCAATAAAGCCATGAATCTGGCAATTTGCTGGCCTGCTTCAGCTAAACAGAAAGGACAATTTGAGAAAGATCATAGTTCAGGCCCAGTCAGACGGAAACGATTGAAAACAGAGAGCTGGCCGCTATGTTTCCCCAATGCAGCTTGCTGTCGCAGTTTGACTGACAAACTGACTTTTTTGAGGTGCTCGTGCCCATTTCAGTCAGAGTTTATTGAAGGTGATTTTGATCTTCTCCATGAGGCCACAGCAGTGGCCATGCCATCTGTCACCTTGATTGCATCGTGGATTCTCTGGAGAGAGCGCCATGGCTTCTGATCATTTACAGATTGTGCTGCTCTCCCCTCCATAAGGACCACATGCACAGAGCCAGATGGTGAACATGCACGCTTATTATAAGTCTTTATCTCCGTGCAGGAAGGAGAGGAACCATTAGGTCTCCCTCAGGAGCTCTGCTCCTCTCTACCATCACGCTGCTCCTCAGCAAATACAGTCTTCTTCAGCTGTCATCAGCCTACCTCTGAAAATTAAAAAAATAAACAATAATTCCATCAGCCAAGGCCAGGAAAACCAAGACCAGACTGCAAGGCAATCCCCCCTTGCCTTGCCTTCCTTTCTTTTCTCTAACCTCCCACTGGCCTGACTGTCAGCACAAGGTAAAAACAAGTTTGTTTGCAAATGCATCATTAATGTGTTGATTTTCTTTTTTTTTTTAAGAGGTCAGGAGGGCCTGCCACTGGGAAATTGAGCAACGTGATCCTATTTTCTGGTATTGGGATCATGGCTTCCACTGTATTGGCCTCATTCTGTTCCACATAAGGAGTTGGGGTTCACTTGGTATATATTAAAATTCTATGTTGTTGTTCTAAAATAACACCAGGAAGGGGACCACGTGTGTGTCAGATGGAAGGGACGTCAGTGCTGGTGACCGAGCAAGAATGGAAAACCCCAAGGACAAGGGAACTCTAGAAAAAGTCCTTTTAGTAAATTCTCCGTGGGGAAAGAGAATGCGGGAGGCTGGGGGCGCGTCTGGAGAGCGGAGTGAGCTCAGCTCAGAGATCCAAGTGACAGCTGGTAAAAATGTCGGTCTTCTCCCAAACCACCTCTGTTACTGACGGTTAGGGATTCCAAGGGGGTCCAGAAGAAACCGAGGTGGAACTCTAACACGGGCAAAAAAATAAATACTGACAAAAGAAGTACACATTAGTTGTAAATGAAGAGATTCTCAACTTTCTGGTTTTATAGGTGTAACTTACATAAAGTAAAGCACAGACTTCTTAAATGTAGGTTTTGGTTTTTGCATATAAATAGGCCACCAAGGTCCAGATGTAGGACATGTCCGTAACTCCAGCAGCAGCAGGCTTGTGATAAATTAATTAATTAATTAATTTAAAAAAGTATTTATAAGCCGATTCGCTAAGAAGCCCACGTCCTCTTTCTGCATTCCTTTTACCATAAAAAATACACTCCAGCTGAGAAGTCTCTTCTCGTGTGTGCTCTCTCTCTCCCCCTCAACGCCCGCTGTCTCTTTCTCCCTCATCCCTCCCTCTCTCTCTTTCTCTCTCTCTCTCATACACACACGCAGAAAAGAGAAGGAAAAAGAGTGGGGATTGGCCTTTGCCACCAGGAGCCCCCAGCTCTGTAGGAAAGCCTCCACCAGTGAGCAGCTGTATGCAGAAAGCAGATGAAGGTTTCCAGTGACCCATAACCTTGAATTCTCACCTACATGGGTCATTCATTTCAAATAACTGCCATGTTAACCCAATGGTTGCAATTACTGAAATCCAATATCTTTGCTCAGACACTAAATCGAAGTGATCCCGGAGCTCACTAAGTCACATAATCTCTTTTGGTTTAGGTTAAAATGGCATAGGCTTTCTCTCTCTCTGGAAATGCTAAGTTGAGACCATTTCCTAAAGACCCTTTCTTGAGGACCTGGCTCTTCCAGAAGTATCAGCCTTTGTTGGGAATGCAGGATAAGCTATAACAGAGTAAGTGTAAAAAAAAAAAAAAGAGAGAGAGAGAAAGAGAAATTCCACTGGAGAGTGCCAGTGTGCATGCACACACACACACACACACACACGCCAAGCTGTTTACACCTCCACATCTCCTCAAAAAGTAATTGAGTCCAAATCACTTCCTAAACCAAGTCCAAAAGTTATTTCCCACGTTTAGGTGACGTATCGGGGACCTTTCCAGTACATATTTGAACAGAAGAGAATGTATCAAACAGACCAATTTCATTTTTGTAAGCCTATCATTTATAAACCCATCAACTTCCATGATGGTATGGCTTTATTTACTTTTTCTGTGAACTAAAACAACTGTTCTTAACAGAATAAAGTTACTAGCAAATATTTTTAGAGGAAGAAATTTAGTGTGGTTTTAATCCAATGCAAATGTTTTTTCAGAAGCGAAGTTTATGATACACTCCTATTCTTAAACCAGCTTTTTTTTTTCCCCCACTTTGGGGCATGAGGAAATGTGTGCCCGTAACGCTGTGTGAGGATGTGGGTGTGTGCAGGAAATGTATGGATTTGATGGGCTCGTGTGCTCGCTATACTTGAGATAGTTTGCAAATGGTAGTTAAAAAAACACAAACAAGAAAAAAATTAGTCATGCCTATCTAAAATAATCCCTGGTGCCTGAACATAGTCTCAAATAACTAAGCACATGGATTTAAAAAAAAATAAAATCATCATTCTCCCCAATGTTTATCATTTTTCTACACAGCATAGATAAGAAAGGGAGTGGAATTACCTCTACTTAGTTAAACAGATGATCTGGATCTTTGTAATCACACTGTTCTGTAGTTTTGGCATAAAACCATTTATAGAGATGCACATTGAAAACCAAATCACCAAATACAGTTCATTCCCTCCAAAAGGAAGTAAGATAATCAGAAATAATAAAGTACATTTGGTTAAAAATAAAAATGTGGTTTCCTAAAGTGAAGAAAGATGACTAAGGTCCAGGAAAAGGAAAGGGAAACCAGGTTTGATTACTTAGTGTGAATGAAAAGTGCTAAGAGAGAAGACTTCCTGGCCCCCAGGTGGAGAGAAGATAATCCTGCAAATCTAAAACATGGACTGTTTCAATTCTGAGTTCTGGTTATGCCACTTCTAGTAAGGCTAGGATCAGAAGCTCAGCGCCCTGCGTCCCAGGCAGGCCATGGCTTCACGTTCAGGTGCAGGGAGAGGCCACGAGGTCATGGAATCAGGCTGGGGTGGAAATCCAGCCTTTTTACTTGGCCTTGCCCTTGGACAGGTTGCTCCCTTTCTCCCAGTTGCATATCCTCTCTCTGCCATGAGCAAAGCAATTCCAGTCTCCCAAGTGAGGATTCACTGAGATGAACGAGAACACATCTCACATGTGTCTGGCATGTACTAAGCCTGGAAAGCTTTGTAGGACTGAAATGAAACTAGCACAAACGTCACTATTTCTGGTAAAAGATGGGGCTGCAAACACATACCCAGAGCAATAATGAAGATTATTAGGTGTCAGCATAGAAATCATATTTTGTAAAGCAGCCAGAACTGTAAATGCATATTTGATGGCAGGAAAGTGGGCAGGGTGATAAGAAATAGACGTCCCACATCCAGTTCTAGCCTCTGCCTGCTGTTTAGTTACCCTGTGACCTTGTGCACTTACTTAAGTTCTCCATGTACGGTTCCTCCTCCTGAAGAAGGGGACCACAATGAGGAACCTACCTCAGGGTCAAATGAGCTCATGGAGAGAACGTGTCTGGCACACCGTACCCATTATAAAATTTAGCCAGCGTCCCAAAGGCTCCAAAGGCTGTGAGATTGTAGCTTGTGATTTCATCCTTTGCTAACTTTTGGCTATGCTGCAGCCATAAAACCTTATTGCAGCTCCAAAGCCCAGGAAACTGACCAAAATTCATTGTTCAATTTTATTGGCTGCTTTTGGTTTCAGTGTTTGCTAAGTTGGAACTCTTGTTTATTTTATTTCATTGCTACAAACCATACCTATAAACTTACCAATCTGTGTCACATCTCACACCCACACGGACACACAGATACACACAGACACACGTAGTCTTTGGACAGGGTGGGGATGCCATTCTAACCACAGCCAAAGTACAACAGAAGAGTGGCATTGATTTGGACTCACAGGACTCGGATCTTGGTCCTCATTCATTTCTTCACCTTGGATAAAGCCCTTATTCTCTCTGTACTTACAGAGTAGGTCTGGGGATGCCTGTTTTACTTCATGAGGTTGCTATAATCTGTGAAAGGACTTTGAAACAGCTGAAACGCAATACGAATTTCAATATCAGGCATTGGTATTCCATATTAAAGACAGCATCACCGCCAAACATTAATGAGTCGTATATAGATTAATGTAAATTTTGTAATTATTGTATAACTGTCAGAAATAAGATTCTAGTTGAGAAGCAAGAACATCAAAATCTACAGCCTTCTGAACCACAAGGCCGATGTGGAGCTCTATCTAAATTCTGCTCCCAGGGGCCTCAGGGGTTCCTGGATCAAGTGATTTTGATTAATAGAGTGGACGAATAGGGCTCACATTTTAATTTTGCTTCTTCCTATCTTTGAGAATATTTCCAATATTACATTGTCTATCCCCCCAAATAGCATAATACCCAAATGAAAGTAAATCCAACCAAATCTGCTTAACTCAGGCTGCTTTAAAATAAGAGTTCCTACAATGGGACAGTTGGTCCCAATCCTGGTTTAATATGTCTGCAGTACAAAGGGTCTTTGCTGCCTCTTGTTCCTGCAGAAAAAAAGGAGCTTATTAAAATAAATGTAGACTAGAATTTAAGCTCCTAATAGAAATGGAAAACAATAATTATTATTGTATATTAGTATTAATAATAAACAATAGACCTACTTTTCAGGATATTTCTTATTCTTGCACTATAATTTAAGTCAAGAACATTCAGATTTCAAGGATTATTCACATGAATGCAAAAAAAAAAAGGAAATAATTTTTTCCTCAAAAAGTTCCAGAGATTCTTTTCTTTTAAAGAATGATATGGCAATAAAAAGGGAGTTCTAAAAATGAATTCAAACAACCCATAACAAATAAAGTAATTCAAATCAAAGTAACATTAGAAAACATACAGGCACAAAACCTTTCCTTTTTTCTTTCCATCATTAGGCAAAGTAAGCCTCAGAAACTAATTGATTGTGATTTAAAAAGTAAGTCTTTTTAAATAAGAATATTGTAATGTGTCAACTAAAAATCAGTGCACATATGTCTACATGTTTGTGCGTACACACATGCACATGTGTATGCGTGCACGTGTGCATAAGTGTGTGTCTGCTCAAGCTAAGTTCAACTAGCAGGCAGGGATCGCACGTCTCATCTTGTGAATGGCATTAGATATCTTGTTCAAAATCTCTGATTAATCTGATTAAGCTAGTGAGTGAATAATCCTTTAATCCTCTCAAGAATACAGTTTATGTCTGCTGAGTGTCAAATTTAAGACGAGTAAGCTGTAAATACTAAAATTTCAGGGAAAGAAAGGCAAGAAAGGCAGCCACCCAAAGTCAAACCGTGTCGCCTCTTTTCTGGATTCTGTCTTTTGTGGGTGACCTTCTCGGCTGAAATGAGAATGAGAAACATTAGGAAAAATAATAAATCATCCTCCAGCGGTGGCTCTGTGGCGGGGAGCGTATCAGTCACCGAGGACCAATCTGCTAGCATGTGCTTCCCTTTCCCCAACCAGTTTAATTATAAATTAATGGCTACTGCCTTTCACTTCTCATTTCATTCTGAAGCAGAAATGCTTAAAACCCCATATTTATTCTGGAGTTGGAAAACTATCGCTGAAGCTGAAAATGGCTAAATATTTTTGCAGAATCACACAAACAATTAAAAAAAAGAAAAAAGAAAACAAAACAAAAACCAGGAAAAGGAACATCCTTCCTTTAAAATCCCAATCAGATGACACACTTCAGGAACTGTTACTGCATTTAGAATAACAGGGAGTTTGGGGTCAAATGAACTGAGGTGCCTTGATGCTGCTTTATCATTGCGCACCAAATTTACATAAGAACAATAAGGTAAGAGAGTGTGGCGAGGTGATTAGAGGAGGATGGTGGTGATTCTTTTGCTGCCCAAGGAAAATAAAGAGTAAACCAAAAAAATTATTTTAAAAGCAATTTGCTTACCTGCTTACTTGTTTAGACATTTGACCATCTATTTTTTTTTTTTTTTTTTTTTTGTCTTAAATATGGTTGAATACTCTTCTCCATTTCTGGGGCACCTGGGGAGCTCAGTCAGTTAAGTGTCTGCCTTCAGCTCGGGTCAGGATCCCAGGACCGGGGGATGGAGCCCAGTGCTCAGCAGCGAGTTCTCCCTCTGCCCCTCCCACCCCCTCTGTGCATGTGTGTGTCTGTCTCAAATAAATAAAATCTTTTAAAAAAATGCTCTTCTCCATTTCTGTACAAAACAACACCAAGATTTTGCTGCTTAAGATCTCTCTGTAGAAGCTATAGAGATCGCACCGGGTATGGTTTCCAGGCCCTACCTCCCCGCCGCCCCACTCTTATTTATGTGTTTGTATGTGTAATACATTTTCAGTAATACTGATACACACATCAATATGTAATGCAATATATTGACTGCCTACTTTTTTTTTTTTAAGAATTTTATTTATTTATTTGACAGACATCATTCGTAGGCAGAGAGAGAGAGGAGGAAGCAGGCTCCCCGCTGAGCAGAGAGCCTGATGCAGGGCTGGATCCCAGGGTCCTGGGATCATGACCTGAGCTGAAGGCAGAGGCTTTAACCCACTGAGTCACCCAGGCACCCCACTGACTGCCTAGTTTTAACTGGAATCTACACATATCATCCAAATCACAAGTTTATAATGTCAGTAGTCCTAAATGTGCTGTGAATTTGCCTGAAACATTTTTTGGGTCAGTTGTTTATGAAAATCATCCCCTGCCCCTAAAAACCTTAACTAGTATCTGCTAGAGGGGCAAAGGGCAAGACTGCTACATGTGATTAATTTGCCGCTCAACTACTTTTTCATTTACTAATTTAACAAGAGTCAAAAGGACCTGATCTAATTAAAGTATTGGCTCACCCTTAAAAGCAGAAAGTCCATATTATCCCTTAATTCCTCATGATGTGAGGAAATGAGGCAAGGGAAGAATCCGTCCCAGCCTGTGTAGCGCCACAGTCTGAGAAGTGAGGTAGAGATGAGATCAGCCCATGCTGCTCTTTCCTGTTTGGGTTCTGGTTGTAGCCTCTACTCATTGACTTTTCCAATGAAGACTGGAAAACCCGGAGAAACTGGGTGCTCAGTAACCAGACAATGGAGGGAAGCAGGTGGAGAAATCTTATCCTGACTTTCTCTATGTTTGCTTGAATGGAGGTGCTGTATGTCTAGATTTGCCCCAGATGTATGGGGGTAAGATAGGTGGTGAGAAGCTTCTGGCCCCAACACAACCAGCCATACCCTCAGCCAACTGTATTTCTCACCCCAGAATCTGCCAATTTCTGTGAGTAAAGCTTTCAGTGCTGCTAACTTCATCATCTTTCTGTAATGTCAAACATCTGGCACCATTTAGTAGTTTTGATCCTTTGTTTTTACTAAGGTAGGTAAAAGTCTCACATCTCTGGCCCATGTGTTTAGCTCTAACTCTGTCTTCCTGAATACTTAGTGGTAATAACTTCTTTAATTTGACTTGCTACATTATTTATGACCCCCATGGGTATTTAGACTCTTACTAGCTTTAACCAATCTACCTTTGACTGTGAAGTTCCCCCCAGCACCCTAAGCTGGAGATGAGCTAATGCCTGATTTTGAAGGGCAGGGCCAATGCTTAGGCCTTGAGGACCACACACCTCATCACAGCTTCTAGAATGAGAGGGACCCAAAGTCAGAAGGGGAGGTTTAGAATTTTCTGCAAACTCTCTTATAAGGTGTTAAAGAATGGACTAGAAGGCTGAGAATAGTTTTCAGCCATCTCTGTCAATAGATTTTGCAGTTGAGTGAGTGCCTGAAGATGAATCCCATACTGGCAACAAATTATAGAATGACTTTGTGCCTTTTGTTCAAATGGTAAGGGCTTACTTAAACTTCAAAGAATAGTGTTTACCAACTATGTAAGATCATTTCTGAAATGATTTTATAATAAACCTAATTATGAACAAATATATAAGGAATATGTGTATAAACTGTGCCATATATATTTTTTTTCATTTTCTACAGATCCTCTAATTTACTGTCTTTAGATCTTATTCTCACCTTCTCATAGTCACTCTTACACATATTACAGGATAACAGACACACTTTTTCCTTTACATGGCATGCAAGTTAATATAGCCCTCTCTTTTGCTGTTCATTTACTAATTCACCCAACAAATGCCTAGTGAAAGTTTGTAAGTACATGGACATAAGGAAGCTATTAGAAATTATGAATGGGAGGTGGGATTGAAGACAGCAATGAGAAGATGGTGAACTCACTTACTCCATGGACACATCAAATCTACAGCTACATACTGATCACTTCCCTCTGAAAACTAGTGGAACTGCTTCTCCACAACAAAGGATAAAAGAACTACATTAAGATGACTAGAGGTAGAGACAAACTCTCACAAAAATCCCACCCTCTGCCTCCATAAAGAGAGATCTCACAAGTCTGGCACTTATCCCAGAGAAATGAGGGGAGGCTCCCCCCAAACAGACACCAGAACCCTAGGGAGATATGCCCCCCAAAATGTCTAGCTTAGAAAATCAATGGGGCTGATGTCCAAAAGATCCAAAGTGCTCTAAGAAACTGAGAGTTTCTAATTAAAATACTTGTGGGCAGTCTCACGAGCCCTAGGATCTAGTGAAAAGCACTGACTTGAAAAAAATGCCTCAACTGTACATAAAGGAGATTCATTTTTGGATCTGGAGCAATCTGCTGCAGGGGAAAGGGATAGTTGGAGTGCTCTCCAGAGATGGAAGCACTGGTGGATGCCATTTGTGTTCTTCCCACCTACCCCACTAGTGCTAGCAGTGTCTTCAGGCACAGCACCCTCCCACAGCCTCACTGAGTCAGAAAAGGGTGAGTGGACATGACACTGTCTTGCTGCCTTGCCAAGGCCAGAGAGCGGAGGCAGTCATAGTGCTGCCCTACTCTCGGGCTAGAGCAAGTGAGCACCAATGATCATATCATTCTCACAGTTGCTTACTAAAGTCGGTGAGCATGGGCAGTTGCAACACTTACCTTGTGTCATGTCTGGGGCTGGCAAACAGGAGCAGCCATGGCATTCTTCAGGCTCTATTCTGAGGCAAGCATATACCCACAGTTAGGGTACTCTCATGCAGCATTGCTGAAGTTCCCAGGCCTGTCAAGACAGTCAAGACATTTTCCCACTGCCTTTTCTGAAGCTGGTGAGTGTGTCCCACCCCTACACTTTCCAACTGCCCTACTAAAGCCAGCAGGTCCATATAAACCAGACAGAAGATGTCATTGTTTGCCTGGCTCAGGTGGCCAAGGGGACTGGAGTTTCTGCACTTCAAGAGATTTTAACAATCAGAAAGATGGTCTTAGCAGGCCACCACCCCCAGGGTACTGCACAGACAGCAGACTAAAACAACCCCAGACTTCCTGTGAAAAGGCTATTTATTTATCCTGTATCTTCAGCCTAAGAGGCAAAATTCAGTTTTCACGTACATCTAGAAGTTATGGAGGCACTCCTTGGGAATGTAAGCAAAGTGACACCATCTTGGCACATTCCTTTGGCCAATTCCTCCCAGAAAGGAGCTTACACACACATCTGGACCCCCTGTTTTTACAACTGTCATCCAGGGCTAACCTCCAGATCTCCTGGTCAGGAGGCCATTAGGGTTTATAATTTGATCCCACAGGACTGTATATATTTGCATATTTTAAAAGCTGCTGCCTAAGGGTCTGGCTTCTCATCAGCCTGAAACTAGGTGCTAAATGAGATTCCTCCCCTTGGAACACCGACAGGTCTTGGCACACCCCTAGCAACAGGAACATATCAAGAACAAACCAGGCTGTTGATTAAGAGGTAAAATGTGATATCAAAAACAAAATATGAGGGGGGGAGTAAAAATGTAGTGTTTTGGAATGTATTCAAATTTAAGTTGCTATCAACTTAAATAGACTGCTATATACATAGGATGTTATATGTGAACCTCAGAGTAACCACAAATCAAAAACTTACAGTAAATACTCAAAAGAAAATGAGAAAGAAATCTAAATATAACACTGGAAAAACTCATACCACAAGGGAAGAAAGGAACAGAAAGGAACTACAAAAATAGCCAGAAAACAATTTTTAAGATGTCAGTAAGTACATACCTATCACTTACTACTTTAAATGTAAATGGACTAAATTCTCTAGTCAAAGTCTATGGCTGAATGCATAAAAAAACAAGACTCATCTATGAACTGTCAACCAGAGACTCACTTCAGAGCCAAAGACACACACAGGCTGCAAGTGAAAGGATGGAAAAATATATTTCATGCAAAGAAAATGAAAACTAATACAACCATACTTATATCAGAAAAAATAAACTTTAAAACAAAGACTGGAATAAAAGAAAAAGAATGGCATTACATAATGATAAAGGGGCCAATCTAGCAAAAAAAATACAATATTTATAAATATATATGCACCCAACATAGGGGCATCAAAATATATAAACCAAATATTAACAGACCTAAGTAGAGAAAGAAGAAAACTGAAAAAAATACCAAAACCTGAGGATTAAACAACATGCTACTGCACAGTCACTGGGTCATCAAAGAATTCAAAGCCGAAATTTAAAAGTATTTAGAAACAAGTGAAAATAGATAAATGACATACCAAAATCTATGGGTATGTCATACAGCAAAAGTGGTTCTAAGAGCGAAGTTCATAGCAGTACAAGACTAGCTCAAGAAATAAGAGAATTCTAAAATAATCTAAATCTACACCTAAAGGAACTAGAAAAAGAAGAATAAGTGAAGCCCAAAGTTAGTAGAAGGAAGGAAATAATAAAAATCAGAATGGAAATAAGGAGACTAAAAAGATAACAGAAAGAATCAATAAAACTGAAATCTAGTTCTTTGAAAAGATAAACTAAATTGATAAACCTTTAGATAGCTTCACCAAGAGAAAAAGACAGAGGGCTCAAATAAATAAAATCAAAATCAAAGAGGAGAAATTACAATTGATATCACAGAAATAAAAAGAATCATAAGCAAACAATTATATGCCAACAAACTGGACAACCTAGAAGAAATGGACAAATTCCTAAAAACACAATCTTCTAACACTGAGCCAGGAAGAAATAAAAATAAATTGAATAGGTTGATTATTTGTAAGAAGATTGAACTGGTAATCAAAAGCCTCTCAACAAACAAAAGTCCAGGATCAGACTAGTGAATTCTACCAAACATTCAAAGATTTAACAACTACCCTTTTTAAAATCTTCCAAAGAATTGAAGAAGAAAAACTCATTTTACCTCTAAACTCATTTTACAAGGCCAGCATTACCCTGATATCAAAACCAGACAAAACAAAACAAAACAAAACAAAAAACAAACAAACAAAAACCACACAAATTACAGGCCAATATCCCTTATGAAGACAGATGCAACAATCCTTAACACAAAATATTAGCAAACTGAATTCAACAATGCATTAAAATGATTATATAACAGGATCAAGTGGAACTTAATTCAGGGATACAAGGATGTCTCAACATTTGCAAATCAATCAGTATGATACACCACATTAACAAAAGGAAAGATTAAAACCATATGACCTTCTCAACAGATGCAGAAAAAACATTTGACAAAATTCAGTATCTATAATTAAACAAAACAAAACAAAAAACCTCTCAACAAAGTGGGTATAGAGAGAATGCACCTCAACATAATAAAGCCCATTTATGACAAACTCACAGCTAATATCATACTCAATGGTGAAAAACTTAAAACTTTTCCTCTAAGGTCAGCAACAAAACAAGGATGCTCACTATCCCCACTTTTATTCAACAGAGTATTGTTCAGCATAGTATTGGAAGTGACTTTATTGCCTCTAGTCCCCTACCAACCAGCATGTAGTCAAATGTTCTAGTTTTAATTCTCAATTTTATGTTTTACCATACACTTTGACAAAATAGCATAAAAAATTTCAAGAACTTCATTAGTTTGATTAAAATTGGAAAAATGAATAATGCCATTATTGGCCAAACGAGTGTATTGCCTGCTGGCTTAAGCATAGACTGGTGCAGACCTGGAAATAACTTGGTAGTAGTACTTAGTTAAATTAAATGTTCCTTATGACAAAAAGTATTCTTCTTTGGATACAATTCTCAAAAATACTTTTATACAGTGGAGGTCATCTCCCATGATATTTATCACAATGTTGTTTATAGTGGTGGGAAGCAATCATGAAGTCCATCACTGGTGGACAGGTAAAACATAGTGAATGCCAATTATAAAGTATTCTGCAGCAATTAGAAACAAATAGCTGGATGTTTACATAGCTATATGGATAGGTCTTAGAAACAATAGGCCAGGGGTGCCTGGGTGGCTCAGTGAGTTAATCCTCTGCCTTCGGCTCGGGTCATGATCTCAGGGTCCTGGGATCAAGCCCCGCATGGGGCTCTCTGCTCGGCGGGGAGCCTGCTTCCCCCTCTCTCTCTGCCTGCCTCTCTGCCTACTTGTGATCTCTCTTTCTCTCTCTCTCTCTGTCAAATAAATAAATAAAATATAAAAAAATATATAAAATATGAGCTTTTATTAAAAAAAAAAGAAACGATAGGCCATAATAATAAAAAAGAAAATAGAATGATCTAATATAATAATATTCATATAAACTAGAATGCATGAAAACATGTCTTATAAAATATACAAAAACAAAAAGATACCATCAACCACAATAATATGACTGCTTGTAATAGGAAGAAGAACAAGAATGGCAGTGAGAAATTGAGAACAGGGGATTAAATGAGATAGATTGATGGATAGACGATAGAGATAGACAGATGGCATACAAGTGAGTCAGCCATTTGGTTGAGAGAAGCCTATACAAACTAATGATATGGTGTCATGAACTAAGATATATAATTAACAACTTTTTGAACTTAAAATCCAGAAAGAAACTTAAACAGTCTAAGAAAACTGCTAAGTTTCTAGGGCAATAATATATTCTTGATGTGGCACACTCCAGATTGAGATTAAGTCTAAACAATGAGTTGTGGTGTTGCTCAACTTTCACTCTGGCTATAAGACATATTTACCATGAGCATCATGTCTGCCTTCTTGAGACGTCTGTCAGTTACCAGCCAACAGTGAGAGCCTAGAATGGGACCAGTCCACTGGTTTAGCATCTTCGGCAGAGGAGACAAAAGCTGCTGCTAGATAGCAAGCTGGAGTGAGACAGCCACTAGCAGAGAGTAAAGACATCTTAAGGTAATATCCAGTAGTCTAGTCCACCAACAGAGCCATAGCACATCGCAAACTGCAGTGTCTGGCAGCCCAACGTAGGCAACTGGACAAGTCATAGTTCTAGAAAAGCTCAGCCTTGGCAGCCTGGGCAAACCCAAGAGTAGCCTTCACATGTATGAACATGAAGCAGACTTCACTCTCACTCCTTCTAGCCATTCACCCATATATATTCATAGTTTGAAGTATCAAGATCACATAGAAATGAAAACATTTTACAGCATTTGAAATAATTCATCCTTCAAAAGAGTCCCTCTTAGAGAACTCATATGCCGATGGAGGATTAACAGTCCAGAGCTAAACTGTACAATATGGCAGCCACTACCCACATGTGGCCACTGAACACTTGAAATATGGCTGATTCAAATGGAGATGTGGAGACCTAGTCTGATAAAAGAATGTCAAATCTCATTAATAATTTTTATATTCATTAAATGTTAAAATGATATTCTGGAAATAATGGGTTAAATAAAATATGTTATTAAATTACTTTCACCTGTTTCCACTTTTTTTGAAGTAGGTAGTAGTAAGTTTTAAATTACATCTGTGGCTCACCTTCTACTTCTATTAGACAGGATTGGTCTGAGGATTTACATGTTGATTTACAGCTTCTCTTTCAGTTTAATAAGTGAAACTGAAGCCTAACTATTTTCCCACAAAGGTGTTAAATTCTGTCTTCCAGATGCTACTGTTCAAAATCATGTTTGGTCCCCTAACATTTCTTATCGGTGGTGATTCCCACTAGAAGTTTCTGGCCTTTTCTATGTTTTTAATTCTACCTTTTAGTCTAAATAGAGCATGATCAAATCACAATAGAACAAGAGGTCCACATAGGTTGGGAATAGCCTGCAAATACTGTGATGATCATCTAAATTACATTAGAGTTGCTCAGGTCTTTTGTGCCAAGATAACTTGTAGGATCCAGAAGGTCTCTTCTAGGCTTCTACTTGCAATTCTGGCATGAAATCTCACTGACAATCAAAGATAGAAAAGAAATGAAAACAATCCATACCCAAATATGTCATTTTCCACCATAAGGGGAAGTCGGGAAATGGAAAAAATTCACCTCTTATTCCCAAGAGTCAATGTGATAAGAATTCAAGATTTTTAAAAACAAGATACTCCTTTGAAATTAGGAGGTGGACGGAGCTTTACTTAGTAAAAATATGGCTTGTGGAACTGAAATCCTGAAATGTCACTAAAGACCTTTATTAATTTGGGAATACAGCACCTTTTCTAGTTTGATTATTACCACATAAATATATCACCCCTCTTTTATTATCATTATTTTTTTTTTTTCTTTATTTGAGCTTGATCCCTGGAGTCAACCCTTAGTTGTCAGGGGACTTGTTGTAAGTAATGGTCATTTGTGTTTCATAATTATCTTGAATCAACACAATTAGTTCCACATTCTGCTGTTTTCTTCCTAAGGCATCTGTAAACATTTTTTATACAATTCCAGCAAATAGCTTTTGGCAATAATTAAATTTTTCTAATTAAAAAAAAAAGTAAAGTGATCCAGGATAGCTATTTTAAATGTGCTTTACAGGCCCCTCCAAGAGTATTAGAAAATATTCTTCAAGATGCCAGGAGATTTTCTCTTTCAATTATCAACCATAGTTCCACAATTTAGAATGTCTTTGGTCACGGTTTTAACATGGTTAAATCAACACAAAGCCTGAAGGACATTCCATTTTTTAAAAAGTACTATATTTGAATAGTGTTTTAAATTTCCTGGGAAAATTTTTTATTCATTTCACCAAAAAAATATATTGAACACCAACTACGTGCAAGGCAATGGATGTGATGGTGTCAGATTTTTCATGTGTATCAGAACTACCTACTTAGTACCTTAGCAACTCTGATTCAGTGAATAAAAGCTAATCCCAGTAATGTGCACCTGTAACATGTACCCAACATGATTCTGAAAGAGGGGGGACTCAAACTCCCTTTTGAGAAGGTACTTTTTTTGAGAAGTACTTTTGAGAAGTACTAAGAGCTTCAAATTCTGTCCCTTACTCTTGAGAGAGGTGTGGAATACGAATGCTCCTCCCTGAAATTCAAAGGTGGTTGTGTGTCTCATATAATCTCAGTAAAACTAAAATGATCTAAATGCAGTGGTCCTTCCTCACCTGCAGCTGGGATAGTATGTGTAGGAAGAAGGTGGAAAGGTGGGTGTCATTTCTAAAAAGTCTACTTTGGATTTCTAAAAAGGATCTCTTTAAGAACTGCTCCTAAAATAATATTCTCTAACAGGTTCTTCATAAATAGGCAAATCTCCTACTGAGTGAGAAAGTCTATAGACAGGAACTAAGCATGGAAAATTCCTTCTCTTCAGGCCACTTCCCCAAAAGCATTTAGAGCCATCTGGAGGGTGTGGCCACCAAATCAGGGTCACTGAACACAGCCATTGTGCTGTGCTCTCTCCTAAGCCCCAAGTCCCTTCACCGATGCCATATTCAGATACCTGTTTCGTTTTGTCTTGTCTTGTTGTGCTGGTTCCCCCAAGGAATAGATTTGGCAAATTTTAAATAGTGTAATTACGGGCTGACAAGGGAGGTTTTTCCAGTGTTCTGAGGCCTGAAAATATAAGTGATGCTGCCCGCCCATAGTCTAGAGACCTATGGAGGAAGAGAACATGGCCTCCTCTCAGAAAAGTGAAGGCAAAGGGCTGGGCATTGAAGGCTCATCCTTGTGATGTAAAAGTGTGGGGTCAAACTCCTTCTCGATTTGTCACTCCAAGTTCTAACAGGATCCAAACTAGAGAAGATGAAAATCAGAGTATATGAATGAAATACCAGCATATACGAGTATCAGTAATGGGGTATCATTAAGTATCATATATCATGGCAGTGTATCCACAAAACTTGAAAGATTAAAATCAGCAAGCCCCACCCTTGTCACAATGAAGAACAGCACCGATCCCACCTCAGGAATAGAAATCTCTGGCCTCAGCCTATCAGGATGTATTTCCCACCCGGGATTCAGCATCCTGTTTGAAATTACAGTATTATTTTCTTTAATTTCCCCCAAATTAATCTCCAGTAATAAAAGGTAATTTCCCTATCCACATTTGGCAATTGTGAGAACATTTAGCCACTTTCAAGTCAGGTGTTGGCACTGCAAGGAAAAGACACGAGGTAGTTAAAAATTTGAAGAATATGTCAATTGGTAAAATTAGATAAAAAGTTACGCTGTGTTCTGCCCTACATTTGGACTATCGCAAGTGAGGCAAACTTTTCTAGGCAAACTGCTGAGGACTGCCAATTTAACAAGCTGTTCCATGCTGCAAGGGACATATTTATGGACATACTTTCAACAAGACGTACCTAGTGCTACCAAGCTGTGCTGTACTAAAGAGCAGAAAGAATCAGAATGATAGATGAAAAAAAAAAAAGGATTTCACACATGGGTCTTATTAAAATCAGATCAAGTATTCTGAAAATTTACAGGCAAAAATATTTAAAATAATGACAAGGTTGTTGCCATGATCTCAGGAGAAAACACCCAGGAAATGTAAAAGATAAGATTGACACAGCATGTTTAGCTCAGGCTGTTGTACAACAAGTCTCTTGGAGAGAGAGAGAGGAAAAGCCAAACTACATTGTGAATCTTCTCATTTTTAATTAGTTGGGTCAACATGACTCGAGTGCTTTTCTCATGGATGGTTTTCAATATAAAAATTACTTTTCACAAAAATCTTTCAAAAAAGATTGATTTCCTGTCTCTTTATCTTTTGACAATCCAAAAGTCACCTGAAATGACTACTAGTACTATGAGTACTAGCACTTACTTATTTTGAGAAGCCATTGGCTATTCCCTATGATAGCACTTCCTTATCCTCGGGAGTGTGTTTGGGATACTGATGAGTCAGACTGTGCTCTATTTAAAACTTGCTACCTATTTCTATTTCTGGAAGTGGAGCTATCAGATCAACTCAGAGCTCATCTTCTTTGTTTTGGCGGGGGGAGGGGGAATCATTGCTCTGGGGAAAGAGTATGAAAGAATTGTTGGGAGGTAGTTTGACAAGAACTTGGCATGAAACTGCTTTGAAGATTGGCACTACCCTTCACACATACATTCGTTTACATCCATCCATTTATTTGACCCAGAACCCTGCAGGAGAATGATAAGCAGGACCAAGAACGTTTTACTTTGATAATCAATGTCATTCTAGCATTTTGGATGGTCACAGGTGTCTGAACACATTTTTACCACAAAGGGCCAGGTAGTGAATATTCTAGGCTCTATAGTCCACAGGGTGTCAACACAGGTCCTCCACTCTACTGTGTGAAAACAGCCATGGAAGCTATGCAAACCAATAAACATGGTTGTGTTCCAATAAAACTTTATTTACAAAAACAATAGCAGGCTGGATGTGGCCCTGTTGGCTATAGTTTGATGACCTCCTGGACTAAGGTGAGTCCAACAGAGGCTGCCTGCAGGAGAAACAAAAGGAACCCTGAGGAGGAAAGGAGAGTCCATAACTGCTGACCCAACTCTAGCGTCAAGATTGCTGGAGAGGAGGATTGGCCCTAGGCCCAGAGTGGCCAAGACTCAATTCCCTTCTGATGGTTACTCTGGAGCCAGTGTATCCCCAGGGCAGGGCTGTGGGTTTGAGAACTTAGATTGTTGCTTGCATAGGGCTTTAACCCTGGAGGCTCTGGCCTTCTTGGGTAAGCTCTACTCCCCTCTTACCTGATCCTCATGTGGAGAAACCACCAGTGACCCCATGATGGTCTTGGCAGAGCAGCCTGTCTAGTCAGGATATCAGCTTCTAAACTTATAGGGTTTGCTGATGATGGCAGCAACAGCAGCAGAGAAAGGTGCTCTTCTGCAATTTGAACAGATGTTTGAATTTTGTCCTTTGTAAAGTGATGTATTTATGGAGCTCTTTGGACTGAGCAGGTTCCTAGATGTCTTAGTTTTCTCATAAACACCACAGGGAAAGAGGATATTGGATGACATACAGTTAATATCATTTGAATAACAAAATAAATGTGACCGCCTTCTCTATCCTAACCTGATGAAGGGGTAGCATTGACTATAGTTAACAATTAACGCTACAAACCAGGGGAGTGTCTCCTCCTCGTTCTTTGGACAAAGGTGTTAAGCTGGTGAGACCCATGGATTCAGATTCTCTCCCAAGACAAGGACTGTGATGTAATCATTAAAAGTCTACTTAGATGGAAATGAGAATAACTCAATGGATAAAAAAATCAAAATGAGTTAAAAGAAAGTTGGTGTCCAGAGACCTAATCTGGGTTCAATTACAGAAACAAATCATTTCCACTAGTCACTCCAGACAAGGAGACAAATCAGGATTTTATTTGATATTAAAAAGAGTTTTCTTCATATTTATATGCACTTTAGAGTTTCCCATTGTATATTCATGCACCACTTTATTTTATCCTGAGAACAATGTGTGAGGCAGGTGGAAACAAGTGCTTATATTACTGCCAGGATTTTTTTCAGACATAACAATTATGACCCCCCTCAAAATGTCAATGATCTGCTTAGGGTTCCAGAAGAGCAAGTGTGGCTGTACTGGTCTTCATTCCAGTCTGTTAATTTTGAATACCATGTTCTCCCCACCCTAGCCGCCCCAGTACCTTTACTTGTACAGCCTCTCAACCAAGCCACATCTGTCCTGGTCAAACGGAGCCTGGAAGGTGGGCAACAGAGCAACTCAGATACTCACTGCCCACATCTCTTGGCTGAGATGAGTTGCCTGGTATTGTAGCCACTTAGTGATGACCTGTTCACCTCAGGCTAGTTCTTATTCTTGTTGGAACAAGGTAGAAAGCATCACAGAAGAGAAACTGGAGGTCACAGAGCATACAACTAGGAGATGTACAATTTCGTGGGAACAGTACCAAGCAGATGTCCAGGATATACTGTGAAACCTTGGGCAAGTTACTTGCCTTCTCTGTCCTCAATTCCTTTATCAGTAGGATAATGAAAGTCCCTACTTCAAAGACATGCAGTACAGGTGAATTGACTTAAAAGGTATAATGTGCTCAAAGCGATGCATAGTAGACTGTTAAGTGCCAGGCAAAAGTAAGAGACACAGACACAAAATGGTGTCAAGGAAAGAAGTCTTGAGCAAGAATCAGAAAAAGGAAGGAATCTGGTCTGGCTAGATGTGACCAAAACCAAGTTGCTTTACCTCTAGGCCTCCTATTTTCTCCTCTGTGAGTAGGAGAAAACACTGTCTATCTAAACTGTTGTAGAGAAGGGCTGGGAGTGCTTTGTAAAGTACTGGTCAAATGGTAAACTATGTTGGTAATTACCTTCTTTTTGAGGGACTTGTACTACACAGTGCAATTTTAGGACTATGAAGCAGAAAATGTCAGAAAGTGATTTATATAAAATGTAAATACAACCTGCTCACCCCTTCTTAAAATTCCTTCCATCACACTTAGAAAAAAAAAAGAAAAGAAAAGAAAAGAAAGAAATGTCATCATCTGCCCCTCTTGAGCTGTCAAAATCCCAAGCATAGAGAGTATTCCAATAATTGCCACCATTTATCGAGTCTTCACTCTGCGCTTGGCCCAGGGAGTTGCATGGATTACCTCATTTAATCCCCATGGAAATGCAGTAAGTATAACTAACCTAGTTTTACAGATGAGGAATCTAAAACTTACAGAGGTTAAATAATCTGTCCCATGTCCCATGTCAATCTGTCCCATGTCACCCAGCAAATAGTGAAGCTGATTCATTTCAAGTTCCTGTGGTCACAAGGACCATGACTTTAACCAACCACTCTACATGTTCCCTCCATTAAAAGGAATCTCTCCCGGGGCACCTGGGTGGCTCAGTTGGTTAAATGTCCTCCTTCGCTCAGGTCATGATCCCAGGGTCTTGGAATCGAGCCCCACGTTGGGCTTCCTGCTCAGCAGGGAGTCTACTTCTCCCTCCCCTTCCCCTTCTCCCTCCCCTCACTCTCTCTTTCAAATAAATAAATAGTATTAAAAAAAAAAAAAAGGACTCTGTTCCTACTCAGAGATGATATAGTACTTTGCTCAGATTCTTTTCAGAGGAATACAATTGTATCTTGAGTTATGATTTTTTGTGTACATACCACAGCTTAACTGCTGGTTTACAGGCTTCCTAGAAATGGAGGATAAGCTTTTGTATCTTTGAACATATCCTAGCTGCCAAGCAGGTGCCTGGGTACGGGTGGGCTAGCAGCAGGACAAAGGGCCAAGAACAAAGTCTGAACTTGCTTGAGCTGTCTTACCTGAGAATGAGGTGAAAAATCCCTACTTCACAGGTTTGCTGTGAAGGTTGTCAAATGACAAAAGTCATGTGATTTCATAACAAGCCTGATCCCTTTTATTCAGGGGACGGCAATGCACCACAGATTGGAGGAGTTCATTGCCTCACAAGCAGAGGGATTTGGGGCGAAAGCAAGTTTCACTGAGCGTTAGAAGCAGCAGCATGGATACAGGCCTGACTGACGAGGAGGCCAGGGATTTCCTTATTGGGCTAGCAAGGCCTATTTTCTAGGGCAAGTTAAGCTAGCTAGAGCTGAGTTGGAGGATTGCGACTGGTGGGTGGTAGGTTTCCCTGACAGTGAAATGTTTCCACTAAGTGTAGGCTGGCCGGGGTTTAGATTTGTGATATGGGCCGGGCTACTGGGGTGGTCACACCATTTTGTGGGTCCATTTTGTGGGTCCAGATATTACCTTTGTCAGGGCCTATTAAGAGAACCACTTTAAAAGTGCTGTGCAGGGGCGCCTGGGTGGCTCAGTGGGTTAAAGCCTCTGCTTTCGGCTCAGGTCATGGTCCCAGGGTCCTGGGGATTGGAGCCTGCTTCCCTCTCTCTCTGCCTGCCTCTCTGCCTACTTGTGATCTCTGTCTGTCAAATAAATAAAATCATTAAAATAAATAAATAAATAAATAAATAAATAAATAAATAAAAGGGCTGTGCAAACCACAGAGAGCTACCAACATGGTCATGATTCAAGTTGATTAAAGTCATACTGAAATCAGAGTGGTTCGTGGGATACACTGGCTCTTCACCAAGAAGAGGTAGAGGCCATAGGGATATAAACACAGATGGAGAAGGACCCAGACTACCTGCCCAATTTCCCTGGCAGGCAGAATTTTAAGGAAAGCAATGAACAGATAAGTAATAGTGAAGAAGGAGAAAAAGGTGCAACGGAAGACAAAAGTACTGAGAAGGGGTTACAGTGCTATGGTACTTGAACCCCGCCCCCCCAGGGCAGCAGGTGGGCGGTCTGCCCATAACTTCCCTGTGCCCCCACCTGATCTGCACCTACTGCTGGGTTATGGGGGAGCGATTTTTGTAGTTCAGCTGTAGCCTCTCCAACCAGAAAGTGCTACACAGGGGTGAGGTGCTGGTGCATCACAATGGCCTCCTCAGTGGGAAGGCCCAGCCTGGGTCAGCCCCTTCCACCAGGCCTGTCTGAACACCAAGGTCATTCATGGGAGATGGGATTTGCTATCAGGGATTCAAGCTCTGCTGTGGCATATTTTAGTTCTAGAAACAACTCCAGGTGACTTCTGTGAGAGACTGACTATATTCATCAATTCTTAATAAAGTTTCCACCAGGTTTACCAAGGGAGCTTTAAATGGAGAGAACAGCTTGTTTCCTTGACAGCAAAAATCGACAGTTTTTTTTTTTTAATCTTTTATTGTCTGTCAAGAATTCCATCGAAATAATAGATGCCTAAAAACACAAGGAAACAGCATGCGGGTTTTTTTGTTTTTTGTTTTGTGTTTTTTTTTTTTTGTTTTCCTTCCAGCTTTGGGGTCTGCTTCCAAGGAGACTGACAAGAGGAAGGAGGAGGATTTCAGAAATGTGAGCGGTGGGCTACAAAGACCCTCAGAGCCAGTGGAGGACAAGTTATGACTCAAAACTTGCCTTTCCCCAAGTCAAGGAAGTGTTTGCAGCCTTAGGACCAGCAGCTTGCTGGGGAAGCGGGAAGGCAGCAATTCAAAACAAAAACAGACAACAAACAAACACTGCAGAAGGGGCTAAACCCCGGCCCAGGCAAGCAGCTCAGGACCCGGCCCTGATTTCGGCCGCTCTGGGGGCTCCCCCCAGAGCTGCGCCCCGCCGCGCGGGCCTCCGGCCCAGGCCCAGGGGCTTCCTCCAGGCCGGGGTTTCTGTCGTGGGCGCGGGGTCTGCGGCTGGCCCGCCCCGGAGCTGTGAACTCCTGCGCTCGCCAGGCCCATCGATTATTAATGAGCCATCGTTAAAAGACTTGCCGGGGGAGGCTCCAACTGACTTGCCCACTCTATGGAGAAAACAAAGAGGATAGAGGTGGAAGGGGGACCGGGAGGGGGAGTGCGGGGCGCACTGGGGAACTAGGCGAAAATGCAGCTTTCAAGTTCAAAAAGCTTATTTTGCATGAGAAAACACACGGGGACACGAGGATTGGTCGTAGGCATTCCCCCTCCCCCATCTTTAATATCTGCTCAGCAAAAAGTCAGGATTAAAACCATCGGCCTCTGGGACACCTTAAAAAAAATCCCTTTCTTCTGTGTCCTTATGTACAAGGGTAAAGACCAGCTTTCTCTGTCCAAGTCGGGAGTGCTGAAGGGAGAGCTAGCAGTGGGGCGCCCAGCCGGAGCCTCTGTCCTCTGCCTGTTCCCGATTCCATGGCCTGAGGCGATGGTTTGCATTTTTAGGACAACAGCCGGCTATCGGCAAGCAGGAGACCTCTCGTCAGGCTTCATTACTGCACACAAAATGACACGAGCGAGCCTATGGTCACAACTGCGCTTATGAAGTGCTGCGAAGCCATTGCCTCTCCCTGCAAACCCAACCGTCTTCCTCTGCCCACACACACACCCGGACGGATGGCCCCAAACCTGAGCTCTGCTTCTGTGCGTGGCGCCTTACCTTGGGACCCAGCGCTCCCGCCGGATATCGGGCTTTACCACCTGGCTTGCTGGTTAGCTTATACATTTCCAGAGAGACAGAGAAGAGCTGTATTTGCCCACTGAACTTTGTAATTCAACACGCTCTTTCCCTTCCTTCCCCTCTGGTAGGCTTCCTGAGGCAGAGGCTCCGTAGTACCATCTCCTGATCTAGACAGGACGCTTTAGCCAGCAATGGGAGCACAGCTGGGAACACAGACTCCTCTCCTTACAAGGTCATTTATGCCTTTTTAGTTACCTCCCTAATTGCAATAGTCTTATGTGTCTGGCCTAAATCATAACTGTCCTTTTAAAAAGAAATCCCACAGCCAACAGCTGCAGATATCACCATTAAATCCTATCTATTAAAAGCTAATGCCACTCCATGTATTTTTTCCAACAAGGGTGAGTCTGTTTACATCAGCCAGAGAAGGGGGCATGATGGTTTGGTCAGTGCAGACACACCAAGCATTCTAAACCAATATACCGGAATAGGGATATGTAGGCACATGATTGCTGATTATGAGGTTACTGATTATTCTGAAGAAATGATTTCAGCGAAATACATTTGTGTCATCATCCAGGCAGACTGAACTTGATGGTGAATTTTTCTGAAGCCTTTGGGACTCAAGTTATGTGGAAGATGGCTAGGTGAACCCAACATCTGAATCTTTAAAAAAAGCCACCAGGAAAGATGTGATGTGAGACACTAAAAGCAAATAACAGGCCACTGGCTAACAGTGAGGTGTGGAAAGAGAGATCATCATATTACCTAGCAGCTTCTTCTAACCTATTCCATTAGTTAGGGTATGGGCTCAGTCACTGTAGCAATGAGACCTCACATAATTATGGCTTACATATGCCAGAGTTTATTTTTCCTTTGCTGAGCAGTACTGAGATGAGCTGGCCAGATTGACAAAGTGTGCTACAAAATGTGCTCCACAAAATTACTCGACTCCAAGTTCCTTCTATCTCATTGATTTAGCAGTCCCTGTGGCAAGAGTTCTCAAACGTCAATGCAGAGGTTGGTAAAGTTTTTCTTTACCATATAACGAATATCTTCATCTTTGCAGCCCACAGAGAATGTCAATTAAATATTCTTTGTTTTTATTTGTTGTTGTTGTTGTGGCAACTCTAAAAACATGGAAACCATTCTTAGCTCACCAGCTGTACAGAATCAGGCCCCCCAGTGATTTTGGCCCATGGCCATAGTTTGTCAGTCTCTGCTTTAGGGCATCGGAATCACCTGGAGGGCTTTCTGAGCCCACTCCAAAGTTTCTGATTCATTGGTCAGGGTGGGATCCAAGACTCTGCATTTCTAACAAGTTCTTATGAGATATTGATGCTGACGTTTTGGAGACCACACGTTGGGAGCCACAGCCCTGCACGGTTGCCTTTGTCTTTATGGACAAAGCTGAATCTCTTGCACATGCGCGTTCCAGCAAGAAAAGGAAAAGAGTCAAGAAAAAGTCTCTTTAAATATGTGACCAGGAAATTATACACATCACTTTCACCTGCATCCCATTGGCCTAATCTTCATCATATGGCCATGAATGGCCGCAAAGGAAGTTGGGAAATGTGAACTATAAATGGATGTTCGTGAGTCCTGTTACAACTCAAGAGGTTTTATTATTAAGAGGAAGAAGGGGAGAGTTTGCTTTGCAGAAGAGTTAGCAGATTCTGCCACACCAGGAAAGCAAGGACCAGTGGATGTTCTTCCATACTTTTCCACATTGATCTCACAGTGTTTACCCTGGGATTTATTGCAGCATCTCTCTGCTATGTTCACAAACAAAAAGTAAACTCACAGCGTACTATAGGGACCTTAAAGTATATATAGAAGACAGATACCACAAGGAGTTATTTAAGCTCCCATTTTCTAAATAAGTATCTGTTCTGGACGCCCCTCCTGATGCTAAAAATTCTTTAAGCTCTTTATCTCTTTAATCCCTCAGGATTTTTAGACTTAATGAGTTTCTAGAAATTTACCAATGATTTGTGGCAAATAACAAGAATAATAATAATAATAAACCTATTTCCTATTATATAACAAATCAATATCAGATAATTTAAGTATAAATAAAAATAGTCATGAGATTACCTTATGAAATTTTTTTTAAATATATTTTTGGAATATTTATGTGATCCTGGTGCAGGAAAACACTCTTGGTGATGGTAATGAGGCTACCAATAAGGTAAAGACTATAATAAGATAAAATAAGTCATATTCCTAAATATTTTCTCCAAAAAAAAAATAAAAACCACAAGGACCAACAGACATATGGGAGAAAAATCCTGGCAAAAAATATAACAATAAAAAATGCTAATACTCTATTCAGGGGACATGTAAGGCAATTCTCAAAAGAGAAATGTACACATAACCAAGGAACATGGGAATATACACTTATTTTCAATTATAAACAAATATATTAAATAAAAATGGTAATTTATTTTTTCAAATTAGTCAATGTTATAGGGAAAAGGTCACACTAATTCTATGCTAATAGATACATTTGCAGTTTGGTTATATTCATCAAAACTTTTAAACATGTATTATTGTGGACAGAGTGTTAGAATGGCCCCCATGACTCTGCTTCTGGGTATTCATGTCCTTATGTCATGCCCTCCCCTGCAGTATCATGGGACGTGTAACTTATGCCAGCCAATAGAATGAATACAGAAAGGGGGGGGGGGAAGATACACATGATTACATGATTATGTTACATAAGATTTTAACACTTGTCTTGCTAGTGTATGTTTCTCTTGTTGGCTTGAAGTAGCAAACTACCATGTTGGAGCAGCCTCTGTTAGGAGGCCACCTGGCAGTGAACTTTCAGTTACCTCTAGGAGATGAAGGCACCGCACCCTCTAGCCTATAACAAATAAGGGTTTGGGGTCCATCTGCTGTAAGGAGATGGATTCTTCTAACAACCAGAGTTTGTTTGCATGTGGATGCCTCCCAGTATGGCCTCAAGTGAGATCACAATCCCCATTGGTGCTTGACACCTTGATTGGTGCCTTAATGATGGATCAGATAAGTGGCATCCAGACTCTTGACCCACAGCAATTGCTATCATGAAAGTGTGTTGTTTTAAGCTAAGTTTGAGATCATTTGTTATGCAACAAAATATACTAATATGTGTATATTAACCCCCAAATCCTGCTTAGCCACAAGGATACTACTCATTATAGCATCTTAGAGTTATGAAAAATTAGAAACAACTAATATATGCAAAAACAGAAAATTTGTCAAATTATGGAAAATCTACACAAAGGAATATAATTCAGCTAGCAAAGACTGCAATGAAAATAAATACATATTTTTAAAGAAAACTGTTTTAAATACAAATGAAAATGTAGTTTCTAAACCAACTTGCATAATCAATTCCCACTTTAAATTTTTAAAGGTTTATGCATGTATAGAATATAGTGCTTAAAGTTACATACCCAAATGTTAATAATAGTTTTCTCTGAGAGGTAGGATTATAGATTTTTTTTATTATAAGACATATATTTTTACAGTTTTCAATACTAAACATTTCATGTCTTTGCAAAACAACCAGAATCTAAAAATGAATTTTAAATGCAAAATGAAGGAAAGGAAAGAGTCCCAGCTCCATGAAAAGAAAAGGTTAAAGTCCAATGCAAATGCTAGTTATTTATGGTTATTAAATATAAGATGCATATGTCCCCAGATGCTAAGAATAATGACTACCATTTTTGAGCATTTACAATGAACCAGGCACGTGCTAAAAATTTAGAGCGTATTTGCTTGTTGAATCATGGATAAGAGGTTAGATTTATTCTTTGTGTTCACAGAGAAGGGCAGCCCATATCCTAGGCATTCTGCTACTCTTACCTCTATTTTACCCCACGTGATAAGGTAGTTAACTAGAGAGGCACATCATGACCAAGAGCAAAGGGATCATTGGTCACCCAGGACCTCGGTCAACTCCCTTAAATGTGGTCTGGGCACTGGTCCCAAATCAAGCAACTAGTTTTGCCATTGCACAGCAGTTCTCAAAACCTTGCAGTTTGGGTTCCAAGGAGCCAGAGAGACGTTCTTTATTTGTTGTGGAGTCTACCACAAAAATAGAAGAGGCCCTTACCGCACACTTTCCCGTTGAATGACTGAAAACAACAGTTGCTCTTACAGATGCATGGAAAGAGCAAAGATATTTCAGTAGGCTTGAGGACAAGCTAAAAATTACCAGCTCCTCAGGAATTACTCATTCTGCTAGAGAACAATTGAAGGTTAAGTCTTCCCAAAAATCTATCTCACTTTGCAAACTGAAGTTAGTCTTGATTTAATGAACCTAGGCAGTCATGTAACATTTAGACCTCAGTTGTCCTCCCCATAAATTGAATTTCTGGTATTTTTCTTAATTAGAGGCTAGTCAGTGTGATCTCTTGGTTCCTATCAAATTGATGGTATGTGATTCTGAAACAGATTTCTTCATCCAGGTGTTTTATTAGTTAAAACTTTTTTTAAAGAAGAAGTCTGTAAGACATATCTATAACACTGACTCATTGAATGAGTAAAGCTTTCAGAAAGATTCACACATAGCAACTTTGGGCTTACCAAAAGCCCTTGTACAGGATTTCCTCTTAATGAACTCTACATGTTTCCAGTACAATGTTTTCAACTGACCTTCCAGTGGAGTTCCATGGCCCTGCGGCTTGAAGGCAAGTTCCCTGCTCTTCCATGAGACCAAGGGAACCAAAAACACCTGCTCTTTGATAGATTGACCACAGAGAATCAGTTCTTAGGAAGGTCACTTTTATTGCTTTAAGTCAGTCTAAAGATTTTCTGTCTGAGAAAGTACAGCAATGACATCTGTTCATTCTTCAACATAGACCGGCCCTTTACCCATGATTTTTCAATATTTAAACAAACAGCCAAAACAAAGCTGTGCATCAGTGTTAACCTTGTAAACTTAAAAGTCTGCACCTGTACAATTAGTAATTAGCATATTCAGTAACAAAGCTGGTAGGTAACGGGTGACATTCACACCTCTTAATTGGTGCGATTAGCAGTCCTTTTGTTGTCAACCATTAGCAGCTCTCCTCCAGTGTAAAGTGCCACAGGTAAAGGGACATTGGCGAAGGGAGGAGTGAAGGGGGGAAGGTGAGAGTGAATAAAAGTTTGTAAAACAGATTAATCTGATCTAGAGGGAGGAAAAAATAACTTCACTACAAAAAAAAATGGCTAAAACCGCCAAATGAGTAGCATCCGCGATTGTATCTCCTTTCTTCTTCACTGATGATGTAAATCTGACTTTGTGGAAAAAAAAAAAAAAATCGACTCCCCCATTACATTGCAAAATGGGAAGGCCTCCCTTTCAGTAAATTTAATCAGGAATGGGAAAGTCAAATTAATTTTGTTTTTAAATGAAGGCCGATATGGCTGGGGAGCTTTTGCTCTCCTAGCAATACGCTATAATATTTACTAGGAGATTCTTGACAACAAATAACCTCTTAGGTTATTAAAATAAAGCCCAATTATACAGGACTCTTCAAGAATACAGGAAACAAGATGTATTTCTGCATTTCTTATTTAATCCTCCTCTCTTCTCTTTTTCAAAAAAATAATAGCAGGCTCCCCTTCAGCTCCTTGAGTAAGTTCCTTATGTATCTAGTGCTGAACCCTCATCATTCATGACCAACATACTTTTATTTAGGCTTCCTAGAAGGCATGGCCCTGTATTAGCATTAGTCCTGTTTTCAGGTTTTAGCTTCCAGGCTTGGCTTTTCTATAGTTTCCTCAAAGGTTTGTCTTCTTTTCTTGAGGACATGGCTTAGTATGAACCATACAGAAATGTTACTGTTCTCCTATTGACTAGAGGCTCCAACATTTCTTCATAATGGGAGGGGTTATCCTGTTGTCATTCTGGGACTGAAATCTGATATAATATGTCTGTGTGCTCTACAAGGGCAAGAATTATGTCTCTTCCACCTATAAACCACTAACTGCTAGCCCATATACACCTTCAATAAATAGACATTACTTACAGAATGTGAACGCTGATGTCAATGAGATTTTTCTTTCTCCTAGCTTCCCTTTCACATTACACAATTTTGGTTTTTACACATTTCTTCTGGGGTAAGGATGAGCAGATTATTTGCAATGCAAGTTGAATTTAACACAAATATGTACTTCATCCTTATTTATAGACTCGTCTTCCTTAGTTATAGACTCATTTTCCTTAGTTATGCACTCTCCAGTTATTAGTCAAAATAATGTTATCTGGAATAATGATTATATTTTTCAGCTAGCTTGCTGCCATGTAAATATATTCTGCCTGATTGTATATAAGCAGGAGTATCATGCATGAAATCTGAAAAGTCCTTAAATAGGTACAACTGTCTACATTCTTTCCTCTTTCTTACTGGCGAAGGGAAAAATGATGTTTGGAGCTCTGGCAGCCATCTTGAATCATGTAGTGGACATCATGGACTAAGGATGGCAGAGCAATAAGATAGAAAGAACCTGTTTCTGATACTCCCAGCTCTGTGCTACATATCATATTTATTTATCCATGAGACAAAATTCTGTCTTTTTTAGACATTGTTACTTGAATTTTCTGTCACTTGTAGTGAAACCTGGTTCTAATACATCCTTCTGCTGGTAAGGTTGGTTGGATAATTTAGTCAGGTTAAAACAACTTAATTTAAACTATTCTTCCAACAGACACAGTATATAAACTTGCAAAGGCTGATTAAATTTCACTAGGGCAGATCTTTATAAAAAGAATAAGTAACATATGTAAATATCACATCCGAATTTAAATACAGTATTTAACTGCCCTAGATTTCACAATGTATTCATAGCCTTGAGAGGGGATAAGAAACCACTTTATAATCCATTGATCCTTGTAAATTCTGTTTACATGTGTTTTTCAAATATGACATTTTTGTGTTGTGTTGATGGTCAGGACCTCTGAATTATAAAATATCCTTCATGAACACTCTGGAGAAGAAACCAAGAAGTGGTCTGTGACTTGCAAGCCCCTGCTGGGGTAGAGGGCAGTACTTTGGGAAAGAATACCCATTTGTAAAAGCCAATGGATTCTTTTTCTGAAATGGCTGCTGGATACCATTGTTCTAGTTCACTAGCGCTCACTAGCTGTTGAAGCTTCCTCTCTCCTTTCCTTCTACAAAACCTTCCACATTCGTTCTACACATTCCCAATACATGCTGGAATTAACCCTTTAAAAATAACATCTGATCATGTCATTTCACCATGAAGACACTTATGATTCCTTGTTGCCTCTAAGTTGGTATAAATGGCTTGCACTTTTTCTGTCTTATCTTCCATGAACTTGCCCTGTCGTTCATCACACTCGGTCTATATTTAGACATGGTAAAAATTTCACCTTGCTTCAAATATGCCATGACTTTCACACCCCTGCATTTGGAACAGGGCATTTTCTGTGCCTGAAGTAACACCCGTACCCCAAAACTTGCTTTTTAGAAGGTTCAGGATGCATCTCATGGATCTAATAGCCTTTGCTCAAAAAGGTTCAAAAGCCTTTGTCACGATTACAGACAAGGTGAGGTGAACCACTCCTTCCCTGACCCATATTCTGCATTTTGTTCTACCCCGCCATAGCACTTATGAGGTGATTTATAATTGATCAGTCTTCAAATCTGATTCCTCCTGTGTGAGATGCTGGAGCTTTTCTAGTACTCAGGTCAATGTCCATAACAGAGTTGCAAATGGCTATGTCTTGCAGAATGGGCTAGATCCATGGCTGAGACAAGGTCATCCCAACAAAAAGCATTTGTGTTTAAGTATAGGCTAAGGATTGTATGATTAGGGGAGAAATTAGGTGTACGATAGGACTTATGTAGATATTTTCAACTTCTTGGAAAAGATATTCATAGGAATGAATATACAGAAACATGCATGAGTATCCTCTAACCCACAATACCTTTCTTCCTACCTTGAAGAGAAATTCAGCATTCCTTAGAGCTGAATTTTCCTGGAATTAAAATTATGGAGTCATAGAATTGTAAAGCTAAAAAGGACCTTAAAAATTATTGACTCCAACTTCATAATTTATAAATGAGAAAACTAAGGCCCAGAGAGATTAAAAGATTTGTCAAAGGACACCCAGCTAGTTAGTGTCAATCAGATCTGAAATCCTGGTCTCTTGACTCCAGTGTTCTTCAAACATTTCAATCGTCAGTCCCTGGTTAAGGACAGCCAGCAGCTGTGAAGCACACGGACTTTAATTTCAAGTTAAATCAGAGCTAAAGCACAGATAAACCCAAGGGTTTCAGCTACAAATTAAACAGGTGAGAGAAGATAAGTGAGATTATTTGATGAAAATTTTTAAATCATACACTGTTAGAGAGTAAAAGTCCAAGCCCCCAGTTTTCATAAATGAAAATAAGAAGGAAATAAATTGACTTTCTCCACCTCAATCATAAAACCAGAGACAGAGACAAAACAAGAACTTTGAATGCAACGGTGACATGGACTTCACAAATCTCCTGTAGATAAAAGGAGAGTCTACATAGAATAATAGTCCTCTCTTCCAAACATTGGAGCCTGTGGCTGGTCAATTAATTAAAAGTTAGGTAAATTGGAAATTGGTTTTAAAAAATGATACATACATACCATAATAATCACAATAACTTTAATTTTAAGCATGAATGTATTCTTATTCTCCATATGTAAATAAACAAACTCCAAAAAAAAAAAAAAAAGTGAATGCACATTAGCTTAAAATGATACAAAATTATTATCCTATAATTCTGGAGGTCAGAATCCAAAATGGATCTCACTGGACTCAAGGGGTCTGTAGGGCTACAGAGCTTCACAGCAGCCTCCCATGGAGGCTCCAGGGAAGAATCTGTTCCTGGCCTTCTCTAGCTTCTAGACTTCCCCAACATTCCTTGGCTCATGGTTCCCTCCCATCTTCAAAGCCAGCAATCACCTCTCCAGCCTCTGTTTCTCTCATTACATCTCCTCCTCTCACTGTGACTCTACTACCTTTCTTTCACTTGGGATTATATAGGATCCAACTGGATAAACCAGGATAATATCTCTATCTCAAGATCTTTAATCACATCTATAAGGCCCCTTCAGCCATAACATACCACAGGGTCTGAAAATTGGGATGGGATATCTTTGAGGTTGGGGATGGGGGCACTGTTCTGCCAACCACAACATGGCTGTGTGATTGATGTTTTCTTTCCTTCCTCAGTCCTTCATAAAGCGTATTGTCTACTATTTCTAGTGTGTGTCTTTATATTTTTTTAAGATTTATTTATTTATTTGAGAGAGAGAAAGAGAGCACATGAGCAGGAGGAGGGGTAGCAGAGAGGGAGAGGGACAGAAAGAAGCCCAAGCAGAGCAGAGCCCAACAGAGGGAGCCCGATCCCACAACCCCGAGATCATGACTTGAGTCAAAATCAAGAGTCAGATGCTCAGCAAACTGAGACATCTAGGCACCCCTCTACTGTGTATCTTTAAAGTTAAAGTAATACTTTAGAGCATTTGGAAAGCAACCTGTTTAGAATTCTTCTGGGGCGCCTGGGTGGCTCAGTGGGTTAAAGCCTCTGCCTTCACCTCGGGTCATGATCCCAAGGTCCTTGGATTGAGCCCCACGTCAGGCTCTCTGCTCAACAGGGAGCCTGATTCCCCTCCTCTCTCTCTCTCTCTCTGCCTGCTTCTCTGCCTACTTGTCTCCTCTGTCAAATAAATAAAATCTTAAAAAAAAAAAAAAAAGAATTCTTCCAAATTTGTCTCTCAATTTTTTTTATGATGTCTGTCCCACAACCAATTTCAAATTGATTTTTGATGTGATTTGTCTTTTTTGGTCCTTCTGAAGTATTGATTTAGGTGTTATAGATACAATTCTCTTTTTTGCACTCCTATGTTACTGGTTAATGTACTAATATACACACAATTACAGTAACAAGTTCTCCTCACTTAAACAGTTTTGAGGAAAAACAGAACTTGGTAAAAATTGCTTCACTGTGGGACACAAAGGTGACCAGGTTGTTGAAAGGGGGCTGACAAATCCCTGGTCTTCAGTGTGCCCAGAAATAAATGAAAAGTTTTCTTCACCTAGTAGATTGTATACATGACAATGGTTTAAGAAAGCTCCTATTATATAAAGTGTCTTGTATACTATAAGGCATTCTATCCTATAGATATGAACTATCATTATTATTTCTGCTTTTGCTTCAAGATCTTATATTAAGAATTATACAAATAAACATTTATAATTGAATATGGATGATGCATGCCACATGGAAAAAAGCAGTCTAGGGATGCCTGGGTGGCAAAGTCGGGTAGGCATCTGCCTTCTGTTTGGTTGTGATCTTAGGGTCCTAGGATCGAGTCCCACGTCTGACTCTTTGCTCAGTTGGGAGTATACTTCTCCCTCTGCCTGCCATTCCCCTTGCTTGTGCTCTCTCTCTCTCTCTCTGAAAAATAAATAAAGTCTTACAAAAATAAAGAAAGAAAGAAAAAAGCCATCCAGAAATTAGTCTGATGACTAGGGAAAGTCAAAACAATTTGAAAAACTTTCTGCTCAAGCCAGGATAAAATCTAGAATTAAATTAAGTTAGTTAACAATATAGTCAAGTTTCAATCAATAAAGTCTTTAATTATAATTAATAGTTTATTTCCTTTATTAATCTGCTTTTAAGCCTTCCCACTATCTCTCTGAAAATTTAGGTTTAACTGCCTAACTAAAGAGCTATTTTCAAAAATATTTAATTGGCTGGAAAAAGTGTATTGAACTCTTCTTTCAGTTGACCTATCTTTAGAAAACTGAGCTATTTGGCTCATTAAACTATAAATGTATCCAGGCATCCTCGTGAAAGCATATTTTAACTCAGAATGAGTAGTGCAGGGTAGAGCCACATACTAATATTCTGAGATAGTAAACACAGATAGTAGAATGTGACAGTATATGGATCAAAAAAAAAAATCAGTACTAAATCTAGAGTTGAAGGGTCTTTCCATAGATGTGTTCTTTTGCCTTCAAACTCTATTTATTATTTTTGACTGCTGAGTCAGGAACTGTCTCCATTTACTAGGTTGCTTAGGAGGACCAGAGAGATTCTAAGTGACCAAAAGAGGATTGGCTCCTAAGCACAAGGTATACCCACCAACCAAAGACATGGGTTTCTTTATCCCTACCCAAAGCACAAGCAAAGAACTCCTTCTGTATCAGTTTCCTGACACTGCCACAACAAAGAACCAGAAACTAGATCAACGATAGAAACTTACTATCTCACAGTTTGAGAAGCTAGACTCCTGATATCAAGGTGTTGACAGGGTCTTGCTCTCTCTGATAGTTCTAGCAAAGACCTCTCTCCTAGCTTCTGAGAGTTCCTTGCTTGTGATAACATAACTCCAGCCATTTCATGAGATTCTCCCTGTGTGCATTATCTGTGTCCAAATTTCCCCTTTTCATCAGGACATCAGTCACATTGTTTTAGGGGACCATCCTATTCCAGTATAACCTCATCTTAACAAATTACATCTGCAATAGCCCTATTTTCAAATAAGTTAATATTCTGAGGAACTGGGGGTTGGGATTTCAGCATGTGAAATTCTGGTGGACACAGTTCCACCAGTAACACTCTCAGTGGAGGGAGCCATCATAATCATATGCTTCATACTAATTCTCCAAATAATTTTTAACGTTAATAACCACTACATGGTCAATTTAACCAACTACCTTAGTAATAATCATAATCATAAAAATTATAGGGAGTGCCAATAGAAATAATAAACAAATAAAAGATTAATAAAGTAAAGGTTGATAAAAATTGGTGAGATCTGTTATTAGCTATGAATAAGAACATCACCAGTAAGAAAGAAGGAATTAACTGAGAACATGGAAATATGAGAAAAGCTTTTATTTTTTTAATTTAATTTTATTTTTTCAGTGTTCCAATTTCATTGTTTATGCACCACACCCAGTGCTCCATGCAATATGTGCCTGGTGGTGGATATTAAGGAGAGCATATGTTGCAGAGAAAAGCTTTTAAAAAAGAAAAAGTAGAAGGAATAGGTCAAGTATAAGGAAGATAAGTAAGAAGAAAAGGATGTCCACTCTCACCCCTGTTGCTCAACATAGTGTTAGAAGTTCTACCCACAGCAATCATAAAAGAAAAAGAAATAAAAGTTATCCTAATTGGTAAGGAAGAAGTAAAACCATTCACCATTTGCAGATGACATGATACTATGTATAGAAAACCCCAAAGACTCCACCAAAAAATCGGTAGAACTGTTAAATAAATTCAGTAATGTTGTAGGATACCAAATCAATATACAGAAATCCACTGCGTTGTTTTTAAGATTTCATATAGTTAAGAAAGAGAAGAAAGAAAGAAAGAAAGAAAGAAAAGGAGCAAAGGGGGAGAAAGAGGGAGGTGGAAAGAATCCCCTAGAGCAGACTCACACTAAGCATGGAGCCAGACACGAGGTTCAACCTCAGGATCCCAAGATCATGACCTGAGCCAAAACCAAGAGTCAGACGCTTATTGACTGAGCCATCTAACCACCCCAAATCTACTGCATTCCTATACACTGATAATGAAGTAGCAGAAAGAGAAATTAAGAATGTAATCCCAGTTATAACTGCACTAAAAATACCAAGGAATAGACAACCTAGGAGATGAAAGATCTATACTTTGAAAACTGTAAAACATTAATGAAAGAAATTGGACACGACACAAACATATGGAAAGATATTCCATGCTCATGGATTGGGAGAATAAATATTGTTAAAATGTCCATAATACCCAAAGAAATCTACAGACATAATGCAATCTTTATCAAAATACCAACAACAGTTTCATAGAACTAGAACAAATAATCCTAAGATTTGTATAGAACCTCAAAAACCCCAAAGAGCCAAAGCACTCTCGAAAAAACAAAACTGGAGTTACCACAATCCCAGATTTCAAGATATACTTCAAAGCTGTAGTCATCAAAACAGTATGGTAGTGGCACAAAATAGACACATAGGTCAATGGAACAGAATAGAGAGCCCAGAAATAAACCCATAATTATATGGTCAATATTCAACAAAGGAAGAAAGAATGTGCAAAAGATAAAAGACAGTCTCTTCAACAAATGGTGTTGGGAAAACTGGACAGCTACACACAAAAGAATGAAACTAGACAACTTTATTATATCCTACACAAAAATAAACTCAAAATGGATTAAGGACTTAAATATGAGACTAAAACCATAGGGTATCTCAGAAGAGGACACAGATAGTAATTTCTCTGACATTGGCAGTGGAAACATTTTTCTAGATATGTCTCCTGAGGCAAGAGAAACAAAAGCAAAAATAAATTATTGGAACTACATCAAAATAAAAAGCTTCTGTACAGCAAAGAAACAATCAGCAAAACAAAATGACAACCTACTGAATGGGAGAAGGTATTTGCATATGACACATCCAATATAGGGTTAGTATTTAAAATATATACATCAACAGATGAATGGATAAAGAAGATGTGGTATATATACACAATGGAATACTATGCAGCCATCAAAAAATGAAATCTTGCCATTTGCGACAACGTGGATGGAACTAGAGGGTATCATGCTTAGCTAAATAAGTCAATCGGAGAAAGACAACTATCATATGATCTCCCTGATATGAGGAAGTGGAGATGCAACATGGCGGGGTGAAGGGGGTAGGAGAAGAATAAATGAAATAAGATGGGATTGGGAGGGAGACTAACCATAAGTGACTCTTAATCTCACAAAACAAACTGAGGGTTGCTGGGGGGAAGAGGGTTGGGAGAGGTGGATGGGGTTATGGACATTGGGGAGGGTATGTGCTATGGTGAGTGCTGTGAAGTGTGTAAAACTGGCGATTCACAGACCTGTACCCCTGGGGATAAAAATACATTATATGTTTATTAAAAATAAATAAATAAATAAATAATAAATTTTTAAAGAATAAATAAAATAAAATATATAAAGATTCTCCTCTGCACCTCAGCTCCACCTTGCCTGGGTCCACGGCCACCTAGATCTACCATCTTCCCTCCCGGCCCTGCCAGAGGTGGGATACTGCCATAACAGGGCTTTCATGGAGCATTTTCCAGAGGGCTGATAAAGACAGGAGCCAAGAGATATCAGACAACAAGCTTCAGCAAGCACTGTCCGATAGCACAGTGGACTCCATTGAATCCAGTGACTGCCGGGTCAGTCATATCTATATTTGACTGAGAAAGCAAGGCTGGCATGAACTTCAGCAAGTTCAGTGGCACCAGTATATCACAGACTGCAGAACTTCTTCAACACCTATGACAGGAACAAGTCTGAGTGACTGAAAAGAGCAAGTTAAAGTAAGCTCTCTCTCAGGATACCGACTCTCTGACCAGTTTCACAACATCTTCATTTGAAAGTTTGACAGACAAGTGTGGGTGCAGATTGCATTTGATGACTTCATCCAGGGATGCATCCTCTTGCAGAGTTTGATAGATATATGCAGATATTATGATAGGGATCAGGATGGCTAAATTCAGGTATCATATGAACAGTATCTGTCCATGGTCTTCAGCATTGTATAACATTGGCCTTTGCAAATAGCTATGTGACTTAGGGGAGGAACACTAAAAAGGCCAAATCTCTCTTTACAGAAATGGAATGCATATGCAGTTGGATACTGTTCTTCTTTAGGATTTTATATAATTAATATTTGGGGAACCAACTGTATCTATGTGGATAACCTGATTAAGGTTTTTGCAAATGTAAAAATAGTTATGATCGTTATTCACATACGAACATTTGATTTCAAATTGTTCGATTGTGCCATGACATAAGATATCATAATATTTCAGATATACTGGATGCAAAAAATTCATCACGTGCATTTCTAGATAGTTCCAGTTCTATAATGGAAAGCCACTTTTATTAGTCAATAAGAATTTAAAACTAGTACAGAATTTGTACAGAGACTTTTATATGCCTCACATTTTTAAAATGGGGTTTAATGTATTTGACTGTGCAACATAAGCAAATGCACCCTGTCAAAAAATATATATATACATAGGCATAGATATATATGTGTGTATGTGTATATATATGTGTATATATGTGTATATATATGTATACACACACAATATATATATTATATATTAAATATATATATACACACACTATATATACACACACTATATAAAATATGTTATATATTTTATATATAATATGTACATATATAACTAATACAACTCAACCCCTCCAAATTTTTTAAATGGACAGAAGACATGAATAGACATATCTCCAAAGAAGATAACCAGATGATCAACAAACACATAAAAAGATGTTCAACATTACTCATAATCAGGGAAATACAAATCAAAACCACAATGAGATATCGCCTCACACCTGTCAGAAGAGCTTAAATCAACAACACAAGAAACAACAAGTTTTGGTAAGGACGTGCAGAAAAACAAATACTTGTGCTCCGTTGGTGGGAATGAAAACTAGTATGGTCACTATGGAAAACCATACGGAAGCTCTTCAAAAAGTTAAAAATAGAACTACCATATGATCCAGCAATTCTATTACTGGATATTTACACAAAGAATATAAAAACATTAATTCAAAGGGATATATGCAATAAATGCTTATTATAGCATTATTTATAATAGCGAAAATTTTGGAAACAACCTAAATATCCATTGATAGATGAATGGATAAAGAAGATGTAGTATGTATATACAATGGACTATTATTCAGCCATGAAAAAGAATGAAATCTTGCCATTTTCAACAACATGACTGGATCTTAAAGGTAAAATGCTAGGTGAAATAAGTCAGAGAAAGACAAATATGATTTCACTCACATGTGGAACCTAAATAAAACAGATGAACAAAGGAAAAAGGAGAGGAACAAAAACCAGACTCTTAACTATAGAGAACCAACTAATGGTTACCCAAAGGGAGGTTGGCAGAGGGATGGGTGAAGGAGGTAAAGGGGATTAAGAGTCCAAATCATGATGAGCTCTGAGGAATATATAGAATTGCTCGATCACTACATGGTATACCTGGAACCAATATAACACTGAATGTTAATTATACTGGCAGGTAAAAAGAAAAAGAAAAAAATCAGAAGGAATGGGTAAAAAAGAACATGCAGAGGCACCTGGGTATCTCAGTGGGTTAAGTCTCTGCCTTCATCTCAGGTCATATCTCAGGGTTTCTGCTCTGCATTAGGATCTCCGCTCAACGGGGAGCTTGCTTCCCCCTCTCCCTCTGCCTGCCTCTCTGCACTTGCGATCTCTCTCTCTCTCTGTCAAATAAAAAAATAAAATATTTTTAAAAAAAAAGAAGAAGAAGAACATGCAGTGTCCTGTAGGAAAGCATGGTTATCAGGTAAGAAGATGTTGTCCAAAGACTGAGTGCTGTAATTCACAGCTGGCTCCATATCCGATCATCAGAGCACCTTTTATTTTATCTCTGATGCCAGGGATTAACCTATGATGGTGACGGTTTAGAAGTGAAGGTTTAGAGGTAAAGTTGGCTATGGAAAAAAAAAAGTCTATTTATCCGGTAAGGTACAAATAGTATGTGTCATTTATAGTAAACATTTAAATGAAGGACAAGTACAAACTTTATTTTTAATTGATTAATTTATTTAGAGTAAATAAATAAATACATAGATAGCACAAGTAAGCAGAGCAGCAGGCAGAGAAGCAGGCTCTCTGCTGAGCAGGGAACACAGTGGGGGCTCGATCCCAGGACCCTGGAATCATGACCTGAGCCGAAACCAGCTGCTTAACCAACTGAGCCACGCAGGTATCCCCGTTTTGTTTTGTTTTGTTTTTTGTTTTAATACAAACTTTTTTCAATGAGACAGGTGTCAGAAACAAATATTGAATGCATTTGTCTCAAGAATGCAATAGACACTAAATCAAAAGAAGACGTGTTTTTCAAAAGTCCAGGGTTCTACAATCCTTACATACCAAGTGTCTTTTTCTTGCTTAAGAATTATTAAAATTTGTCATCTTTCTATAAGGTCTCAGTTACCTAGGATCATTCAGTAATTTTAGGGATAGTTTAGTCCACAAAATTTTTTTAAATTTCCTTTTTCTAGCAACATTCCCCAGATGTGTAATATATAGTTCTATGTGTTAGTAAATGCAACTTACTGAACTACAGGCACCTGTGTTGGAGAGGCAGGTGGTTTGGGACATCAGGTTGACTCTATTAAACATAATAAACCATAATACATCCTAGAGTGAATTCTCATCATTTGTCTTTTTCTTCCAAAAAGGGTTTGCAGAATGTGCTAGGGCAGAGCCTCCTATACTATGTAATTCCAAAGTAATTACTAAATTAAAGGTATAAAAACTTTATCTTGGTTTGTTATTTTGCCTTCAATAAAACTGTTATCAGCTCTAACCCACTTTGTAACTGAGTAGCTTTTGATTTATAAGGGCATACCATTTTATCAAAACTTAAAATATTTGCTACTAAAGATTACAAATGTACAATAAATAACATTGGGTTCTATTTTCATTCTCTCATAACCACAAATAGAACTTTATGCCATTTTTTTCCAACACCTGATATATTAGTTGGGACTTTGGGCTACAGTTGCAAAAACCAAATACAATGTAACGTAAGTTTTAAAGAAGAAAGTTATTGGCTCATAAATGTGACAAGTCTGAAATTGCATACAGCATGGCTGGATCCAGGAATTCAAATGACTTTGTAAGGTCTCTTGGGTATCCATCATGTAATTATGTCTTCTTTGGCTCATCGTCTGTCTGCTCCTGCCTGACAAATAGCACACCATCTGAACCCCAGAAATACTTAGTACTCATAAGTGGACAATCGCTTTGTTTTCTTGCTTTTGTTTTTAACTTTTTTCCCCACATATTTCCCGCAAGCATTGCATCTTACCATGCTGATACTGCCGCCTCTGACCCAGGTATTACTCAGACCAAAGATTGTTACGTAATTGCCAGCAAGCATAGTCTTCTTTATCTACTCTATCTATGTCATAAGGAAGAGAAACATGTTCATTTACTTTAGAATGGATTTTCTGTGGCTATTGCTCTATGCTGGAAAACATCTGGAAGAAAGTGAAAGAAATCAAAACAACAGCATCATCAACAGGAGCGCCAGCTGTTTGAGCGTTTCTAAATGCCTGGGCTATAGTATTAAAATACTGATTTGTTGATTGAATTTTTAATTTTCCTGAAGATACTTGAGTTCTACAACTCAAAGTGTACTTACAAAAAACAAGCAGCTAATGGTGTGTAAAGAAGAGTTGGTTTAATGGTCATTGGGCTCTTTCTCCAAAGACACAAAATCAGTATAGTAACAAGCATTTTAGAATGAACAGGGATCTTGAGATATATTTTCAAGATACCAGGAAATCATGGGGGTGTTGACCAGTGTAATTCAGTCTCCTAGCAGTGGTTTATAAGTTTGATACTTTTTAAAAATCCTGTCTGAGTTAAACAATACCTTATGTTATATAATAAATTATTTTGGAGGAAAACAAGAAGGTGGTTTACAATAAGGGTAACACTATCTTAGAATCCTGGGTGTAAGATGAGAATTTTTCCATATTACACTATCAACTTGAATTTAAAACACCAGAGAAGTTCATCTACATGTTATAAGGAATCACCTGATGATACTTTTGCTCTCTGTTGTCTTACACATAGCACTTTTACTAGACAGTATCTGAATCTCAACTTAGAAGAATTAATAGGATTGCACTATTTATACCAACGTCAAGCTGAAAGTATATTCAGAAAGTCAAAATATTCATTTCTTCCCTGTTGTTTGAATCAAGAAGCTTCAGGACCTTGGTATTTAAAATGAAATTTGTGATGTATCCCACCAAATTCTCATTTATAAAAGAAGCATCATAATATCACTGTTTCATATGTTAGTGAATCATCACCCTGAAAAGTAATAATAGAAAAGAAACAGCATAGAAAGTCATCTATTCTTGTGAATGCAAGTGAGAAAACATCTTCTGATTTAATCTTTCACGATATTCAAATTTTACACAGAAGAAAACAATGAAGGCAAGTTTGAGCTCTTTGATTAAAGTGACCAAATGGCAAGACCTGTTTCAAACACACAGCACCAGCATTTATATCTATACACACAAACTTCACATTCACCATCGTAAATGTTGAATGGTAGTAAAATTAGCAATCCCTTGGTTCTAGGGATTTGGTTTTTGAAATCAGAAAACAGCTTCAGCTCTCAGTTTAAATAAACACTAGGGAGATGTATGAAAATAGGATAAATGCCAGTGATGGGGTGTTTCTCCCAAGATCTCTTTCAATGATGTTTTTAAACTTGCATGATGTAGGCCAGTTTGCTTCCCTAGCCATGCTTCAGTGGAGTATGGTCAATCTTGGACTTGTCCTAATGTTTTTCACCTACTACTGGAGACCCAGTTGTATCACATACTTGGACAGACTAATGGATAAGTGGTTAAGGATCTCCTGATAACACTAGGCCTCCTAATCATTCTTCTAGCAGCCTATAATTTTCCTTTGTAGTAATCATATATGTATGAATTTCTTATTTATTAATCATATTCGCTATAACACCATAAATTCCATGAATCCAGAGGCTTTATCTGACTATTCTTCTCTCTATATTTACTGCCAAGAGGCATGGTACCTAGAACAGAATAAGTGTAAAATAAATATTTGCTGAATAAATAAATGAGGCCATTTCAAGCAGTGTCCTCTCCATTCGATATAAATTTTATCTTTCACAGGAGAAGAACAAGAGATGCAGAGTAAGATGATGTTTCACCAATTCGCTTATTTTTGAAAATACGGACTATTAGGCCCTTCCCCTAGAGCTACCAATTCAGAAAGTTTGGGGTGGAACTCCAGCATCTGTTTTGAACAAGTTCCCCCAGGTACTACTTATAGTGGAGCAAGTTTGGAAGAGTCCATTTTAAGGATTTCACCTTAGCTTTATAATTCTAGAATGTTCCTCTTTGTCAATGATCTGAGGATCTCTGGAATCCTCATAATTCCTGTGCTTTTTAAAATAAATTTTGATATTATACTTCTTTGTTGTATCCACTTACAACTTCTTGATTTGACATTTGTGATTTTGACTACATGTGATGAACCTGCACATCTCTGGGTAACTCTTTGTCTCAGTAATGAAATTTCATCTTATGAACTATGTGCCCCATCTTCAGGAAAAAAAATTCCAGCTAGTGTGTGAGTCTGGCTGACCACTCAATGTGTACAGATAACATGATTTGATGACTTTGCATTGCATGCTTTTTTACTCTAGGAAATTGTGTTTTGATGATGTCCACAAACAGAGGTTTGTAGTAGACATTTGATGTTTTATTCTTTCCAGTATCTTTCCCATCTTCTAGTAACAGAACCCAAATTTTGCTTTAGAGGAACCATTTTTAATCACATGACATGGCATAGATATGATTGACTTCAGCCCCCCCCCTTTTTTTTTAAGATTTTATGTATTTATTTAAGAGAGAGAGGGAAAATGAGCAGGGGGGAGGGACGGGGGGAGAGGGAGAAGTAGACTTTCTGCTGGACAGGGAACCTGACCCAGGACTCGATCTTAAGACCCTGAGATCATGACCTGAGCCACAGGCAGATACTTAACCGACTGAGACACCCAGGCGCCCCACCCCAAACTTAAAAGTGGTACCTGGGGCACCTGGGTGGCTCAGTTGGTAAAGTATCTGCCTTTAGCTCAGATCATGATCCTGGAGTCCTGAAATTGAGCCCTGAGTGGGGCTTCCTGCTCAGGGGAGGGCCTACTTCTCCCTCTGCCTGCTGCTTCCCTGCTTGTGCACTTTCTCTCTCTCTCTCTCTCTCTCTCTCTCACTGTTGCTTTTTCTCATATAAATTTTTTTTAAAGGGGGTACCTGATTAACTTAAACCCACTAGTGGATCCCAACCCCCTCCAACCAAGTAAGTGGTTGATGACAAGGCACAGAACCTAAGCAGAATCCATGAAGCAGAGGAAATGTTTGCAAAGGTTTTTGGTAATGAAAGTATTTCTCTTCCATGGAAGTTACCATAAGAAACCTTTTCTTTCCTCACCAGTGAGGGGTGAAAATGTAAGGTCTAGAACTGCTGGAGCCATTTTCAGACCTGAAGTAACAGGGCTTTCAGGGGCTCTGTGTGGAATCTGAGGATACAGTCAACATGAAGGACAGGGGATTGAAACAAAACCAGTCCTGGATAACATCATACAAGTTTCCAAGTTAAGCCTCAATTACAGCCAGCTCTAACTTGCCTTTTCAAGTGTATGACCTAATAAATCTCCTGTGTTCTTAAGTCCGCTTAAGTTGGGGTCTCTGTGACTTGAAACCCAAAGATTCTTAACAGATGTAAGATCCGTGACTGTATTAGAATACAACCCTTAAAGGCCCTTGAAGAGGGAGATGCAGGAGCTGGGAAGCCATCAGTGGAACCAAAGTTGTACATAGATGATAGCACACTTTCCGGAAATAGTGTGGTTCTAGTTCAAGAAACAAAAATAAAATCCCTTCACAAGGAATGCTAAGGCCTACCCCGTACCACATTTTCCAAAGAAATCCATAAACATAATCTAGCAAAATATTTTTTTCTGATATGTCAATTCATTATACGAAATCTCAGAATAATATAAAAAATTGAAATCACATTTCATTATGTATTTCACTGATTGCCTTTATTGGAATGAAAATAAAATTACATGAAATCAAGATTAGCCCAGAAAATTCAGGGCATATGGTGGCCATATCTAGGGAACATCCACCTTGTTTTATTGGAATAAATCATTGTTAAAATGAACACACTGCTAGAAATGCTGTTACCAGTCTGCAGGTCATAAAGATAAAAAGAGCTAAACCAACCTCTCAGTGCTGAATTGGCAAGTGAAAAGATGAGCTCTGCACACAATAGGTATGCAGTGAATATATTTGACTGACAAGAACCCTGCTAGGACTAGCAGTGAGCTATTTAAGCCCTGCTGTTTCTTGTGGACTTTGCCAGGCTTGGCTGCAGAGTGAGGATTCTGTAGTCATTAACAAGAGCCCCAAGCTACGGCTCCTCTTCCTCCACTTCAAACTTTCATAAGCCCTATAGTCAGGTGCTGGGCTCTCATCAGTGACTGATAGGCACATAGGGTCTGCAGAAGACATTTTAGTACTGGATTATTTGTTGAGGAGAATAATTTCACTGTGCCTGTGTCAACAGGCTTGTTACTATGGAATTTGTAAATATATTCACTAAACTGTAAAATGATAGTCTGGTGTTGAAACTGACCTGCTTTTAACCTATGTGTTTTAGGCATCTGGCATCCAAAAATTCTGCTGCACAACACAAATCAAAGTAGATGAAACCAGTTAGCTGAAAATAAAAATGAGGGTGATCAAGTCTTTCAGTTTCTGGAAGAGACTAAGAGAAACAAAGCAGAGATAATCTTTGAAAATCCAAAATACAGAAGTTTTTTTAAAAAATATTAGAAAGTATACATAACGATTTATTCATGTATGTCATATGGACACACACACACACTGAGCTCAAGCATTGATCAACCAAAGGTAGGAAAGCTTAGCCTTCGTATGATAATTGAGTTCGGTAGAGAAGGAATTCTATTTCCAGAAATGGAACCATGTGTTGTGGTTTTATACAGTATTTGCCAAGGAATCGGTGGCATGTGTAATCCTTATATTTAAGTTTCAACATCATAAAATGACAAAAGATCACATTTTCTCGACTAACCAAATTGAACATCTCATGCCCCACCTGCCCATGAAAGAACTCAATGTCCCATCTGCCGCATATTGCCCGTGGTCATTTTCCTGCATTTTCCTTTCCATTCCCATGAATCTTTTATCATCTCTTCCCTCTAGACTTTTGACAGTAATAGAAGTAACTATCATTTATTGAGCATTTATTACATACTAAGCAGTGTGCTAGGAGATTTACATATGTTCTCACTTTATCCTAAGAACAATAAGGCAGGTGCTCTTCTCGGTCATTTTACAAATAGAGAAACTGAGGCTCAAGTTCATAAGCTAATAAATGGCAGAGTCAAAATCAGGCTGAATTTTAACCCAGCCTGATTCCAACGCCCATGCTCTAAACCATTACATAATTGATCTTTAACCATTCCCTTTGGAGCTCTTTAAAGGATTTTAAATCTCTCTCAATAATTGAAAGGTAATATACCCCCAATTAAATAACCCGGTTCTGATATGGTCAACTGAAGTTCTTCTGATAAACCACTTAGGCTTAAAAAGAAAGGTAAAATGCAACAAACAATATTTGCACGACTTGTGACTTTTAGAAATGATCGATTATATTTAGAGAGAATCTGGTGGTTCAGACTCTAAGAGAACAAACTGAACTTGTATTTTGCCCATTTTAGTAATGATTCACCAGGCTTTATATTTGATTCCATCTGAACTTCATCATTGCTATATCCAGGACATTTTTTTGTCTTTATCTGCCAATTTCATTTCATGTTCTCACTTTGTGTTTTTCCTGTAGAAATATTAATGATTTTGGAACAGAGAGATTGTGATGGTGGTCTTCTGAATACTAGTATAACAGTTTGACTTCAGATCACTCCTCTAGTTCTCTCTAGACATATCCAGTCTTTTTCTTTCTTCATTTGTCATCTCATCCTCCTCTTAATTCCTCTCTCCTTCTTCCTGTCCCAGAAATTTCCCATACCATCATTCTTCTTGGGCCCCCAGGTCATTTTTCTTTGTTTTTGTGGTTAGAAATATGTATATGATATGGAAGATCTAGATACCATACTTTGATCAATTTGGATGAGAGATATAGATATGGATACGGATGTAGAATTAGATTTACATACTTAGAGCTTCAGAATTTCTCACTGTTTTTAACATGTAATTTTTTCAGTTTTCAGCATTCTTGAGGTCAGGTCCAATACAACTGGTCATACCTTTGATTTAATACAGTTACAATAAATGCAGTCATTCTCACGACAGTGGTGTGCTTTTTAAAAACCCAAGCTTTCCTTGTTTTTTTGTTTTTTGTTTTTTTAATCTCTCTCTCAAACACAGATACACAAATTTCATGTCTGTTTTAAAAATTCTCGGACGCCTTCTCCTGTTTCTCCTTTCATGCTCCATGCAAAAAGATAAAAAATCTGAGATCTGTAATTATAGAGGGTCTTTCCCCTATACCCTGATGCAATAATTTTTAGGCAATACGTATCAACCCTCCTTTATAAGTCAACTTTCAGGATAGGTTGGGTTTTTTTGTTGTTTTTTTTTTTTTTTTCCAGGCATTTTCAAATATGCTTGCTTCTCTCTTCTTTCCTCCTTCCCACCCACCCCCCCTCGCTCTCTGGTATGTGACAAGGTGCTACATAAGGTAAGTCTAGGTTGCTGGAGCAGTGCTAGTGGGCTCTAGCGTTGCCATGTGCACTGGATGTACATATTTTATTATTACCTTTCTTCCACAGCCAAGACTGTCAGAGGAAACATGGCATTCTTTACAGCTTTCTGCTAAGTGTCAGGCTTTGCATTTCAGAAATATTTGATAAGTGGAGCATAAGTTGCAGGAGCACATCCATGCAAAAGGCAGATATACAATATAACTTTCCCTCTCCTATTAACTTTTTCATTTCCCTGCAGAAGTTGTTTCTGTCCATATTTTTACTTCAGCTGGGCTGAGTGGGAGAAAGAACTCAAAGGGAGGTCGAAGCAGATGGTTGTCACAAACTGCATACGGCAATTGAGAATTAGTGTGCAAGCATATGCAACCTGGTACAGTATGAAACATTCCAGCATATGAGTGCCGAAATAAATCAAGCCTGGAGAAGATCGGGATGATAAAATGATGAGCTCTTCTTTCCCTGTTACATATATATATAAACCTTCTGAATTCATTAGGATATGTTCTCTGTTTGCAGTAGGCAAGTTAACACCTAAATTGAGCAGATTCATGTAGATTCTGGTATCTTGCCTTTTTCTCTCATCCACAGTGTGCTTTCTGAAAAGAAATATTTCTGAAAAGATACGCATCCTTTTCACATAAGGAGGATTAGAGATGTGGCATTAATTTACCTGGCAATAATTTAATCGGCAATAGTACCTACCAGTCAGATATAACGCTTTACGTTTGCTCCCCAATTTATTCACAACTATGCATCAGGCACTAGCAGTGTATATACAATTTCCACGTACATGTTTTGACTATTTGTGACCCTACCAGTGACCGAGTTGTGGACCACCATTCATTCACAATCATGCACTTTTGAGAAGGGTAATAAGGGTAATAAAGAGACACATGCCAACGGTAGTTAACAGGAAGTGGAGCCAAATTCGCAACCCGGAAGTCCTTACGGTAGTAATAGTGAGGAGTTGTAGCTCTGCCCTGTTGCCTTTTATGCTAGTAACTAACTTGATACCAGGGTCTGTATCATTAGTGCTCTTACCTAATCTCAGGAAAGGGGATCAAATGAGTCTTTCCCCCCATCATGAATGAAGAAGCAGAAGAGGAGGAAGGCTTAATTGTCAGTCGCCTCTCTTAAAAGAGCAAAGGCCAATGTTGCAGTCAGGTTTAGTCCTTGTGGGGGCTCCCTGTAGCTCTGCAACCTGGTGTGCTGGAGATTTCGGCAGCTACTCCTAGGGCTGGAGCTGGTCAAGACAGGTCCACGCCCTGCGGGCAGCTCCACCCTTCCCCACACTTGCTCCCAGGGAGTTTTTAAGAAGTTACAGTTGTTTTCCACAAGGCCTTTCCTGCCCTGGCCTTTTTGCTTTGTTACCTTCCCATCTGTCTTTCTTTGGGAGAGGACAAGAAGAAAGGTAAGATGCAAAAGAAATAGAAAAGGGGGAAAGTGATAAGTATTGGCTCAAGACGAGATATTGAATTACATATTGGTAGACCAAAACACAAATCAACTCTGAACTACAGGAGTCCACCAACATGCACATAAATCATTTATAACGATAATCCAAGACTAGGTCCAAATCTCATTAAAGTATATGAATCCTTAATCTATTTTGGCAAAAAAGCGCCAATACACATTTTTTCTTTTTATCATAAATTACAGTTCTGTGGCACTGTGCAAATATTACCAAGCTGTAAGACAGCTGTGCTCCATTAAAATGTGTAATGGTCGCTGATTTCTTACAGCACATGGTCATCAGGCTGAATCTACAGCCAGTAATTAGGAAGATGAAATGTTTAATTGTGCCTTAATTTTGATAAAATTTATCTGTCACACATCCCGCAGCCGAGCATTATGCTCACAAATCAATGTCATCGGGCCGAGCAGGAACTCAAGCACCAGACTCTTGTCCCTGACAGATTCATTTGAATATGTAACTGCTCCTGATGAGCAACCAGGCTAAGGAAGAAAGTGAAAACTTCCCTTGTTGACATTGTTCTGGTGAGGTATGTCCTGTTACTTCCTTTAAGGAAAAGTAAGGCTCAAAAATAATTCCACTGTCACCTCCTCGTGGCCATATCCACCTCCAGCTCTGATCACGTAGAGAAAGACAACACTTCGGGGCCTTTTTCATCATCTTAAAATCTATCAGCACAGGGAGGAGAGATAGATTGTAAAAGGAGGAGAAAACTAAAAAGGTGAACCCAGTAATGCCCTTTTTAATCTTAGATCCTAAAATCCTTATTTAGGGATAGACCTAGAGCTAGGCAAGGGTCATCACTTTTGGCTGGGTAGCTAAACATACATCAGTTCAAAAAATGTGAGAACGGGGGGGGCGCCTGGGTGGCTCAGTGGGTTAAAGCCTCTGCCTTCGGCTCAGGTCATGATCCCAGGGTTCTGGGATGGAGCCCCACATCGGGCTCTCTGCTCAGCAGAGAGCCTGCTTCCTCCCCTCTCTGACTGCCTCTCTGCCTACTTGTAATCTCTGTCAAATAAATAAATAAAATCTTAAAAAAAAAAAACGTGAGAACGGTAGAGATGAGACTTGTCTTGTTTCATACGCAGGAAAATGGAAGACCAGAGAGTTTGCCCAAGGGCCTGAGCATCATCAGAGCGAATTCGAATTACCACCATGCAATCACAGTTAGATAGCCTCATTTGACAGAAAGTTTTCTAATTCTTATAAGCAATATTTACAAATCATAATATTGAATTCATTTTTCAAATGGCAGGAAATATTATTTTAAGCACAGGGAAGTGTAAGTACAAATACCTGCCAATACTGAAAATTAATTTGTATCATGTTTTCCCCACAAAATGAATCAGTGATCATCTTTCTCACCCACAATAACGATGGCTCATTATCCAAGAGAACTTAAAGAACATATGTAGGAAAGTACTTTACATTTTTATTTCAAAGACTTGGAAATAAAAATGACTGAGGAGGGTCATGGCAAAGACTGGGGGAAGCGAGGGGAGAGCCCGTGAGAAGGACGGCAACCTGAAGTCAGGCTGGATGGTCACAGATGGCACAGATCAGTGCAGCCACCAGCACACGGGGTGGGGTGGGGGGTGTGAATAGTGGGGAGTCAATCTCCCCAGGCCAGCGTGTTAGATTCTGAATGTGGTTTTAATAGGCCCAAATTTTGCCAAAGTACACCAGCAAGTCTTCTCAGTGACTCATTCCTCACCAGGCAATTAATGAACCAGCTCAAGACTCAGAGCATGTCCGCTTACTTTAAAGTAAAATAAGTCTCAAGATCAGGAATAATTTTAGAAGAGTCTTCAGGGAGAGCCAAATGGCATTAAGCTATAGCCTGCTAACAAGAAGACTCATTAAAACGCTTTTCTAAACTTAGCCATGGAAATAAGTCCAAGCTAAAGATATCATATTCCCCATTCCCTTTTGTACTATTTTCATGGGCAGATATATTCAGGGATTGGATAAGTGAGCGATATTCTAGTAAGCTAGTTGTATTTCATCCCACTAGCACACCACATAAGCTAAAAGAAACCAGGTAGGCATAACAAGACGGGCACAAATGGCAGGGGGAATAATACTAACTAGCCGGCATTTTGCAAGGCTTTGTGACAAACTGTTTTCACATCCATTGTCTTATTAAATGTGTCCCATGCTCATCCAAGAAAGAAGGAACACCAGTGGAGTCCTCTCTTTTACACTAAACCACTATTTCCCAGACTCCCGTGGAGGGAAGGCTCCGCATATGATTTAGGTACGGCTGTTCTGATGCTCTTGCGTGAGCCAATCCCCAGCAGGATTTTGGAGCCAGCCCTCGAGGTGGCAACTTCCTGATTTGTCAAGCAGTTCTCTAACTCAGCAGCTTCCTGTTCCGAGCAGAGGTGGCTCCCTACCCATGGCAGAGGCCGCACCTGCCTTAGAGGTGCCATTCCACAACGTGTCAGAGCAGCACCCGAACATCTCCCTCAGTATATCCAAGCTGTGGGATCCTAACCGTTTTCTTTCACTGCTTCTTACCACGAGGTGGAGAAAAAAAAATGCAAATTTATGTATCTGGTTTAGAATTTTGGAAGACCTCATGACTTTTGAAAACTATGTTTCAATTATTTTATTATGGCATGGTAGAGATAGCAATAAACTAATCATGCAGGAGGGCTGGATTCTAGTCTCAGTTCTGACTCTCTGATTTGGGGCAGATCAATACCTCTACAGGCATACCTGTACTCCTTTAAAAGTGATCGTCCACACACAGCAAAATCAATGATCGCTATAGTCCTCATGGTCTCAATATTCTGAGATTCTATAAGAATCATATATATTTATATATCTTATACTATTTTATGTAATAAAAAATAAAAATATCTATACACACACACACTCATATATATGTGTGTGTGTGTGTATATATTTCCTTTGTCAGAGTTCTTAGGTGGAACCTGTATGACCTACTTTCTAAAGGATATTGATACATACTTGTTCCATCTTGACTAGCCCATTTAGCAAGAACCACAAATTCAGGTGCCAGTGTATGATCTGATATATATAATTCCACCCCCAAAATAGAGACAGTAGTTTACATATTGATGTCTTTTGTAATACCACTACTTATGTTTTATGTTTTTATAATGATAAATGAAAAACTTTCCACATTATCTTACTATGCCTCACACTTTATGGGATGTGCATGTGCCAAAAATTCCAACGTTAGGAAAGTTAGTGAAATTGGTAAACTCAATGGTAAATGAGACATTCATTTAGTCAGCACACAATTATAGAATTTACTCACACACATTTAGTGAACAGAACTCTGTGCTGGGTAGAATGTTAGGTAGTGCAATCTGAGGGACCCAGATCCCACCCTTAGGGAGCACACAAGCTGGAGGAGAAGAGAGACCAGTAGATAGGTAGCTGTGATTCAGGGTGATGAGTGATAATCATAGCTGCAAGTTGGGTGTGTTGAGGTCACCTGGGAGGGGCTTACAGAGACTTCCCTGAGCCTATGATTCCCTGGTTAAGCCCAAAGGCTAAGAAAGTGCTTTCAGTGAGGGAGAGAGTTGACAAGCTTTTCAGAGACTGGAAACAGCACAGATGCAAGGGACAGACGTTTTAGAGGGTACCTAAATATTCAGAACAATGCACCAGCCCGGGTAGGAATGTGAAACTGAGTAAACACATGTCTTCTGTTTTTGACATTTTCATCTTCCATAAATAAAAAAGCTTGCAGGGGTGCCTGAGTGGTTCTGTTGGTTAAGCAACAGACTCTTGAGTTTTGCTCAGGTCATGGTCTCTGGGGTGTGAGATTGATCCCCACATCAGGCTCTGTGCTGAGTATGGAGCCTGCTTAAGATTCTCTCTCTCCCTCTGCTCCCCCAACTCCCTGCCATTGCGTACTTTCTCTCTCTCTCCCTCTCATTAAAAAAAGAAAAGCAAAAACAAAAAGAAAGGAAGCTTGCAGAAGGGGAGAAGAGTCAGAACAGAATGAAATAAATCCTACCAGTTTCAGCTCCTGTCTTCTGGGGTGTGAAGAGTACACTGACCAAACTAACTGCCTCTCCACCCGTTGACCTTCCACCATCTTCCACAATACCACCACAAGGAACAGATTCAGGAAATTTTGGAGATGACAGCTTTATAAAAATTTGTATTTTCTGTGAAAATATGATTTAGCTTGCTTTTATTAAAATTATTTAATTCTTTAAAACAGTATGTAGGGGCGCCAGAGTGGCCCAGTCGGTTAAGCTTCTGCCTTCAGCTCAAGTCATGATACCAGGGTTGGACTCCCTGCCCAGCAGGTGGTCTGCTTCTCCCTCCCACTCCCTTTGTGTGCCCTCACTCTCTCTCTTCTTCCAAATAAATAAATCAAATAAATTTTTTTGAAAAGTAAATAAAAGTAAAACAGAAAGTAGCAAATAGCATCAATAAAAATAAATCTTTTAGTACATATTTTAAGCCAATCAGGAAAGCATCACAGATTTTAAATTAAATAGATATTAATAGAAATTAAATAGGGAAGGGTATGGTAGACTAGACAATGGCCCCCCCAAACGTCTAGGTCTTAATGCTTAAAACCTATGAATACTACCCCATACTGTAAAAACAGACTTTGCAGGTGTGATTAAATTAAGGATCCTGACATGGGGAGATACTCATGGAATCTGCTGAATGGGCCATGAATGTAATCACACATTTCCTTGCCGGAGAATGTAGAAGGAGATTTGCATAAAGAAGAAGGCAATGCAAAGACAGAAGCAAGATGCTGCCTTGCTAGCTTTGAAGATGAAGGGAGGACAGGAGCCAGGAACACAGGCAGCCTCTAGAAGCTGAAAGAGGCAAGGAATGGATTCTCTCCATAAGGAACCAGCCTCCCGGACACCTTGACTTTAGCTCAGTGAAATTGATTATGGACTTTTGACCTCCAGAATTGCAAGAGAACACATTTGTGTTCTTTTAAGCCACTAAATTTGTGGTAATTTGTTACAGTGTCAAAGGCAAACAAATACGAAGAGCAAAGGAATAATTTTATAAAATTTCCAAACATGAGTACTGGCACACAAATATTAGAGGAAAAGCATTATTCATAGGCTAGGATTGTTAGGTAAAGGTCATGCCATAATTCAAATTTTAACTCTGCAATTTTTACTTAGAGAAATTATTAAAATGTTGAAGTTTGTGGAAAAGCTTACCAAATCAGTGCACAACGTTCCAAAAAGAAGACAGAAAACTAGGGATGGGAAAATTACAGTTGAATACTATAATTTATTAAACAGACTTGTCTCATTCACTAAATCTGCTGAGAAATTACTTTAAAAGCTAGCAATAAGGTATTGGTTAAATATTTATAGTTACTGACTTGTATGAAGGTTCTTAAGCGATTCTTTCAATAAACATTCATTGAGTTACACTTTGGGGATAAAACAGTGATCTAAACAGTCTTGAATTTCTTTAAAGAGTTCACATTCTATGTAGAGGCATATACAGTGGGAATAAAAAAGAAACCTAGGAGAGTGGCATGTTTATATTGTACTAAGATTTTCGAATATTTAACTCCATAATGGAGAATTTTTGGAAAATGAAACTATATTAGAAAATTGGTCCAGCCATCCAGAATAGTTATTTTTAAATAAAGAAATTTAACCAGTGATGTAATTACACTAGTATCTCATCATCTTCTTCTAGGTTAATATGCATGGTAGTTTGGAAAATGAACATACAAAATGACAAAAAGATTGCCTTGATGCTAATTATTTATGTACACTTTGTGGAGAATATGAATAAAAATATTGTAGAGAAAATTATTTTTAAAATCTTGAAATTTATGACCATTATTTCAGATTCTATGGAAATTTTAAGCCTGCCTAACTGGCATTGAAAAGTAACTGAAATGCATGACATGATTTACCTGGCATGGTGCTCAATGAATATTGTCCCACTCCTCCCTTCAAGAATAAATATTAATGCTAGAATATGCTGATAAATATCTCACAAAATGATCTGAATTCATACATCAGTACTAAACACATTATTCAACAAATATTTGTTGATTGAAGGATAAATAAAGGACTTATCATTTTCTTGGATAGTCTTTGTATCCTCCATATGTCATTTTCCCTACTCACTTAATTGATGGAGGGTAATAATGTCTTGGGGGAAAACTGTAAATGAGGTATTATACAACTTGTCCATTCTACAAATATAAGAATTTTACCAATCTACCCTAGATAGTAAACAATTAGTACTCAAGTAAAGATGGATACTTAATGACTATTGAATTTCACCTACACTGGTACACGTTTAGAAATAATGTATGACATAATGAAGACATATATTTTGAACATCTCAGCTGATAACCTGGAATTAGAGATTTGACAATAGGCAGGTCTTGATCCCAGAACCCCAGGACCCTGGCAACTGGGACCATGACCTAAGCCAAAGGCAGATGCTTAACCAACTGAGCCACCCAGGTGCCCTAAGCTTCTAACTCTTGATTTCAGCTCAGGTCATGATTTCAGGATGGTGAGATCAAGCCCCACATCAGGCTCCACAGTGGGCATGGAACCTGCTTGAGATTCATTCTCGTTCTCTCCCTCTGCCCCTTCCCCTACTTGCACTCTCTTGAAAGAAAGAAAAGAAAAAAAAAAAAAAAAGAAATATAGGTTTTTTATTGAAGCATGAAACTTTAAACTCAATTCCCCTTCTCTTCCTACAAAGCAAATAACCGTCAAGTTGTTTAGTCAAAATGACATTTAAGTAGTGTCTACGCATAGTTTTTGTTTTTGTGGCACTGTGTTATTTATTGTCCAGAATTCCTATTTTCAAAAAATCAGTGGGTGACAGGAGCTAGCTGAGCCAGGTGGCCAAGGCATGGGACCACAGTCCCAGCCCAGCCAAGGAGAAAACTGACCGTACTGTGTCATCCAGGTAAGTCCTCATCCACGTCAAAGGCAGGACCAGAGGACCCCCTTGGACTCCTTTCTCGAGCTCAATATTTAAGTCTATTTTTCTTTTTAACATTATGTTTGAGATTTGAAAGAAAACTTCCATAGGATTAATTTCTACTCCAAGAAAAAAAGGATGTCAAAAATTAAAAACTAATAATTCTCTGTGATATAACTCTAGAAACAAAATTAAATTAAATTAAATTGAAGTCTCTGAAGAGTGGGGTATAAAAATACCCTAAGAGGGGTCTTAAAGTGCAGGTCGAGAGAGCCCTGTGAGGTCTGAGAAACAATGTTGTAGATATACTGAAAATAAGACACCAATCACTTTTAAACTAGAATCTGGTATTAATAGAATTAAATTCATACTTCATCTTATACCCACAGAATGTGTGTTTATGTCTCTGTGCATAACTTCCTTCATGATTCATGTGGGCCTAAATGAAAGCATTCAGTGACCCCAGTGGAAATGCACAGTGGAGAAAGGAAAGTGAGTTATACTGGGTTGTGTTTTCATTATTGAGAGAATTAAGAGAGTAGTAATGGTAAGGGAAATGGATAGTCCCTCAGGAGATAGTCCATGAAGTAGCTGTACATTGATACAGTGACCCACATCCCAGTGTCCAATCCTCAGCTTTGCAAGTTCTCAAATGTAATTTAGTCAAAACACCTAGAGTCAATCAGTTTCCCAGTTCTGATAAACATACGTCTCTCAAACTCACAAGTGACATCAGGACACCAATTTGTAAAAGAAACAGTCCTCTATTGCTGTAGTATTTACCTATTTTTCTTTTTCCAAGATATTTTGGATGCTAATTTCATAACCAGAAGTTTCCTTCTATAAGCGGAATTGGAAAAAAAGAAGTTGCATAGTCAACAGGGGTTATTTTATCAAGACCTTGCAAACCATTAGGAACTATCTTTGGACTTCAACAGAAGGACTGATTTTTTTTCCCTTTTTGGTAATGCTGGATAAACAAGGATAAGTTTTTTAACAAGAAATTAATCTAACTTAAGTTAGATTGTCCTACTCTAGATATATTACAGGTTACTCTTTTCTCTCTCTCTTTCTTTCTCTCAATGCACAATTTAATTTGTTTCATTTTACAAAGAATCATATTTTTCTAGGACCAGTTACCCTCATGAACCCACTGACAAACAACATTTATGTATTTCTGCTTTGAATAGCTTTTGGGTTCCTTATTACTAGTCATGCTCCAACACCATCTTATCTTCTAATTATCAGGAAAACTCCATTTCACTCATGTATGCTGATTCCATGGAGAAGAGAAGCAGAGAAAATAAATTTGGCTATAGAGATGATGCCTCAAAGAGCGTCTCACCATGATATCTAAGCTAATCCAATCTGGAAGTTCTATTAAGGAAAAAAAACATTATCGCCAACCGAAACAGTAGAAGACAAGCAGGTAGCAATGCATACCAGATCCAGTCCTCCCAGGCAACAGAGAAAGTGAAGAAAAAAAAAATGTAGGGGAGCCTGGGTGGCTCGGTCAGTTAAGCGGCTGGCTCTTGATTTTGGCTCAGGTCATGATCTCAGGGTCTTGAGATTGAGCCTTATATGGGACTCCATGCTCAGCAGGGAGTCTGCTTAAGTTTCTCTCCTCTCCCTTTGCCCCTCTCCCTGCTCTCTTTCACTAGTGTGGTCTCTTGCTCTCTCTCCCCAAAATAAATAAAAAGTCTTTAAAAAAAAAAAAATGGAAAGAAGAAGGCAAGTCAGACAACATCCGACAAAAATTGAGCTGAAATTCAGAGTAGAGTTTCAATCCCAAAAGGAGGAATTGAGAGCTAATTAGAGAGTCACAGCAGAGATTCAATCAGACTTTATAGGTCAACACAATGGAAAATAATGGAAGAATTTGTTTGGTTGGTATATGTGTGTCTAATGATACCAGACACTGACTTTATGAAGGCAGAGTGACATGAGGTTAAGGCATGGGCTTTGGAATTAGAGAGACATGCAAGCTAATCCTGTTTCCACCACCTACCAGCTAGGTGCTAATAGGCAGCCTCAGTTGTCTCATCTGTAATATAGAAATTATATATTTAAATAGTAAAACACTTGGTAAAGTGCCTAGCACTGTAGATGCTCAATGAATAATAGCTATTATTATTCCAGCTTCTAGATGAGAGGCTGCTGACAGATTGTCTGCTTTGGTGAGGATCTGTGAGTGTTTCTGAGCTAGCAGGATGAAGACACCCATGTCTGACACCCAGAGGGCCTGAGGAAGGCAAGGACTAACTGACTGATTCCTCAACATGTGAAAAACCAATCAAGATGAAATGTGATGCAAAGAAGGAGTAGGGGCTTTGGAGAACAACCAGGGTTCAAATCATGCCCTTGTTCTTCCATTTATGACATAGATAAGCAAAATATTTTCTCTTTCGAGGCATTAACAATTGTTTATTTGTAAAACAGAAATAATACTCATCCCTCAAGGTCAAAATAAGAGAAAAAAAATGAGATGATGGGTTTTTAAAGTGCTTAAAACACAGTCGATCTTTAAATGTATTTCCCTTTCCTCTCCCTTTCCAATTTGTTTATATATGAAAGAAAGAGGACATTGTCAGATTTGTCAATGTTTGGGAAGTATATCGCCTCGTCTGCAAAAATTATTCTTCATAGAGTTCGCATCGCAGTGGGAGGACTGGAAGAAGTAATGATTGAGGGAGCTGTGACTTAATAGAACAGGCTATAAATACTAAAATAGGAGAGAAGTATTATAAATAATATCAGAAAAAATGTTGACATCAGAGTAACAGAAGTAGAATACAAAGTTTCTAAAATAAGATGCTTAATCAAATGTATGGAGTTTTTTAGTTACAGATTGATGAAAATTGGGAGGGAAGGATATTCAGGAGGAATAATTGATTTAGTAATAAACATTTAAGTTTCCTCTGGGTCTTTTCATGGTTTAATAGCTTATTTCTTTTAAGTGCTAAATAATGTTCCATTGTTTGGATGTACCGCAGTTTATTTATCCATTCATCTGCCATCACACATCTTGGCTGCTTCCAGGTTTGGGCAATTATGAAGAAAGCTGCTATAAATATCTCTGTGCATGAGTTTGTGTGGATCTACGTTTTCAACTCTTTTAAGTAAATCCAAGGAGTGCAATTGCTGGATCATATGGTTAAGAGTATGTTTAGTTTTGTGAGAAACTGCCAAACTGTCTTCCAAAGTGACTGTACCATTTTGCATGCCTACCAGCAAAGTATGAGAGTTCCTGTTGCTCCACACCCTTGCCGTCATTTGGCGTCATCTGTGTCGCAGATTTTGGACATTGCAATAAGGTGCATAGTAGCATCTCATTGTTATTTCAGTTATCTCACACACCATTAACAGTCAGTCACCACGGTTAGATTCAAAGCATTATTTCTACTTTATCATCTATAGGCAACAGTGCAAATTTCAGTTCAGTTCTCTAACCCTTTGCAGCATTGGTTTGGTTTCAACTCAGGTGAGCATTATTCAGGGACTAATCTGAGACTTGGGTGAATCTCATTTCTGCTCTATTAATCCTTTGCTGTGGTGTTTTTTGTTGTGGTTTTTTTGGTTTTTTTTTTAAAGATTTTATTTATTTGACAGACAGAGATCACAAGTAGGCGGAGAGGCAGGCAGAGAGAAAGGAGGAAGCAGGCTCCCTGCGGAGCAGAGAGTCTGATGCGGGACTCGATCCCAGGCCCCTGGGATCATGACCTGAGCCGAAGGCAGAGGCTTTAACCCACTGAGCCACCCAGGCGCCCCTGCTATGGTGTTTTGATCTTGTCTCCTGCTTGTAGCCCTCAGGGGTTAGACTGAGTCTCGAGTAGTTTCATAAACAGAAATTAGGGGGCCCCATTCTTCAGCTTTCTCCTTTCCTGTGTCCTTCACTCTCCTGATTGGTTCCTCTGGCCACAAGGATTGGTTTCTTTTGGAGTTTTAGTTGCCTATGCTGCTGTGCTAATCCATGACTAAGGGCACGCCCTGGGGGAAAACTGCTTCAGAAGAAACACAGACTTAAGCTTGATTCCAATTCACAATACTGCTGTTGTTTACTTTTCAGAGTTCACAGGTGGTTCTTTTTGTATTTTGCTCTGTATTTATAATCAGCTGGAGGAGTTGCTGTAATAGGTTTATTCCACCGCAGTGGAACCAGAATCAAAAACACTTTTGGAAACCTTTTAAGTAACTCTAAGAGAATCAAGGGAAGAGTTACTGCCTATTCCACTTATTACAGAGCAACAAAAGAGATAATTTTCACAGCAAAAGATATAAATTTTAAAAATGTATGACAGAACATAAAATGACTAAACTCTGATCAATTGGAAAACTTGAAAATTAATATAAATTAATATCATCTAAAAATAAATGGTTGGACAAAGATAATTAGTGAACAACAAACCAGAAGCAGCAATGTTAGTCATGTAGAATTTATTTTTTAGCAACTTTATTGAGATATAATTCACATGACATATAATTCGCCTATATAATGTGTACAATTTGATAGTTTTTTGTATATTCAAAGATAAGTGCAACCATGACCACAATTTTAGAAAGTTTTCATCACCTCAAAAAAAAAAAAAAATCCCATACTCTTTAGCAGTCTGAGCCAACCCAACCCTCCAAATCTTCCATCTCCACCCCAGCAACCATTAATCAAGTTTCTGTCTCTATAGAGTTCCCTGTTTTGGACATTTAATCTGAAATAAACATATAATATGCAGTCTTTTGCATCTGACTTCTTTCACTGAGCATGATGGTTTCAAGGTTTATCCACATTGGAATATGTATCAGTATTTTATTCCTTTATAAGGCCAAATAATAATCCCTTGTATGTATAGACCACATTTTCTTTATCCAATTGATGGATATTTGGGTTATTTCCACCATTTGGCTCTTATGAATAAACCTGTCACATACATTAATGTACAAGAATTTGTATAGATAAATATTTCCATTTAGGTAGATATGTTTTTGTTTATCCTGGTTATATATCTATGGTGGAATTGCTGTGTCCTATAGTAATTATGTGTTTAATTGTTTGAGCAACAGCCAGACTTTTTCCAAATTGGTTGCACCAATTCATATTCCCACCAGCAGTGTATGAGGGTTCTGGTTTCCCACAGCCTTGCTAACACTTATTATCTGACCTTTTGGATTATAGCAATCCTGGTGTATATGAAGTGGTACTTGTTACAATTTTGATTTGCCTTTCGCCAATGACTAATGATCTTGAGCATCTTTTCATGTGCTTATTAGCCATTTGTATATCTTCCTTGGAGATACATCTATTTAGACCTTTTGTCCATTTTCTTATTGGCTTGTCAGTTTACTGATAAGTTGAAAGAGTTCTTTATATGTTCTGGGTATAAGTACCTTACCAGATATATGAATTGCAAATATTTTCTCACATTCTATGGGTTATCTTTTCGCTTTCTGGGTGATGTCCTCTGAAACATTTACATTTTTATAAAATCAAATTTTTTTCTTTTCTTGCTCATATTTTTGGCATCATATCTAATACATGACAAATACAAACTCATGAAGATTTACCCCTATGTTTTATTCTAAGAACTTGAGAGTTTTAGCTCTTGCATTCAGATTTTTGATCCATTTTGAGTTAATTACTTCAAAACCTAAGTAGAAATTAAAACAAAAATATTACACGAGATAAGTAGTCTAGTGAAAATATTTTAAGAGTTAATAAAAATATAACAACATGGAAATTTGGGGGGCAAATTCTATAGCAATTAAATGCAGTTTTTCAAAGGTTAAAACTGGGAACACCTGAGTGGCTCAGTCTGTTAAACATCCAACTTTTGATTTTGCCTCTGGTCATGATCTCAGGGTCCTGAGATTGAGCCCTGCATTCTCCCTCTTCCCTTCCTGTGCCCATCCCTGCCCCCTGCTTCTGTCTGCCTGTGAGTGGCTATGCTCCTGCCCTCTCTCTCTTAAAAAAAAAAAAAAAAAAGCCACAAAGGTAAATTGATACTTTTAATCCTTTTATTTCTCACAAGTGAGAAGCTTAATTCAAATTCAACTGAAGATTTACACAACAAGCAATAACAAAATCTCTAAGGAAAATGGTAAAAGTAATTAGAAAACTAATTAAACAGTAAAATTGATTATTACCAAACAATTTGTTAAGTTTGAAATTCAGAGCTAATACATTACACACACCTCTGTTAAATCTAAACAGAAAAAAAATATAAATTGTTAAAAGCTACATATAAGAAGTCACATGAAGTATCAAACATAAAAACTTTTATTACAGAATACACAACTGTTTGCTAGTAGCATTCAAAACTTCTAGAAAATATACAACTTTCCTTTATAAGTCTATTAAAACAGGACATACAAAACAGGTATTTATGAAGAATTCAGAAAATCATCAATAAGCAAACTCCATAAAATGGCTCCTGCTATAATGTATGTACTATTGAACTTCTTTTTATTTAAAGAGATAGTTTTCATTTAACAAAAAAGATGAGAAAACTTCATTATTTATTATGTAATATAAATAATCCTGATTCCAGGAATTCCAATATTGACAAATCCAATATAAGAAGAGCCAGAAGTAGGGGCGCCTGGGTGGCTCAGTGGTTTAAGACTCTCAGGTCATGATCTCAGGTTCCTGGGATCGGGTCCCACAGCTGGCTCTCTGCTCAGCAGGGAGCCTGCTTCCCCCTCTCTCTCTGCCTGCTTCTCTGCTTACTTGTGATCTCTCTCTGTCAAATAAATAAATAAAATCTTTAAAAAAAATAAAAAAGGCAGTAGTAGAGAACAGAGCAAACAGAGAAGAGAAATTATTAGTGAATATAAAAAGGTTTCCTAAAACTGAAGAGCATGAGTATTCAGAAAAATAAAAGTACTGTTAAACTCTGAGTGATCAAAATTCCATGTAAAATTTTTAAATACCAAAGGTATAAAGAACAGTACTAAAAGTTGCAGCTATTATTTATTGAGGGATAGGTATACGAGCTACTCTTCTAAACACTTCATGAATACTCATTTAATCCTCTTAACAATGCTTTAGTTAAATAGCATTTTCTCCTATGTACAAATGAAGAAAGTGAAAGACAGAGGATTTAAGTAACTTGTCAAGTTCATACTGGAAGTTAGCAGCGGAGCTGAGACACAAACCTAAAGTAATGTGACTCTGGAGCCCAAACTCTTGGCCACAAAGTCCAAAAGAAATAACAGGTCCTTTTAAAGGAATGAGAATAATACTTACATCAAATTTCTCATTATCACTGACATTTTAAAAGACATCAATGGTGGTAGTATAATTCTAGTGTGCTAAAGGAAAATTATTTTTAATTGTATAAATCTGTTTACCTAGCTAAACTATTACCATTTCTGATAACAGAAAGACATTTTAAACATAAAAAAGACACAGAAATTTGTAAGGACCTATTTAGCCAGAGCGACTCCATCTTGGGTAAATAGCCATTTTGTTGTTTGTGCAGTAAACTTAAATTGACGCTCCCCCCCCAAGAGAAACTTCCTTAGAAACAAGTCCAGGAAACCAGTAAAATGTAGCCGGCTAGTTCCTGATAACAGAGCCCAGAATACAAGGACGAGTCAGGCCAGATAGAGACATCTAATCAGTACAAACTATTGTTTGTAACAGTGAGAAGGTCTTGCCCAAACCTAAATGACTCCATCTTAGGAAGGATGACGATCTTATTATTCACACTGAATATGTTAACTGACTAAACCTTCCCAGAAAGTACTATTTCTAACGGTTCCTAGTATGGGGTAATCTTGAATAACACGTCACCGGACCAGATGGAACTAGCCAATCAACAAGAGACACACAAACCCGGTGGGTTGAGATACCAAAATATGGGTTACAGTTTTGCCCAATAAAAGGTTGCCTGTAAGATTGGGAGGGGTTGCTCTCTTCAGAGATGGCCCTGACCAGTCAGTCAGTCGATTCTTGAGCCTGTAAGCTGGGGGTGGTCGCTCTCTTCAGAGACGGCCCTGGCCGGTCAGTCTGAATTCTAATGGTTGGCATAGAATAGAGCTTTGCATAACTTTAACTTGTTTCAGTCTCGTTTCCCATGGCCAATCAGTCTGACTTCTAATACTTGGCATAAAATAAAGCTTTAAATAACTTCCACTTTGTCAGTCTCATTTCGTTTAATAACGGACCTAACAAAACTTTCTTCTTATGCACATTCTCTAAGGAGTTACTTAAGGGTATTCTCCAGAAAAACAGACAAATGAAAAAAGACAACTCATGGAAAGAGGGAATTTAATCCAGGAGATCCAACCCAGGGTTTAACACAATATCCCAATACTACAACAGGTCAGTACAAAAACTAGGTTACTAAAGAGTAAGATAGGGGTAACTGGGTGGCTCAGTCAGTTAAGCATCTGCCTTTGGCTCAGGTCATGATCACAGGGTCCTGGGATTGAGTCCTGCATCGGGCTCCCTGTTCAGGAGGAAGCCTGCTTCTCCCTCTCCTGCTCTCCCTGCTTGTGTTCCCTCTCTCACTGTGTCTTTCTTTGTCAAATAAACAAATAAAATCTTAAATATATATATATATATATATATTTAAAAGAGTAAGATAATTGACAGTTTTGAGGAACAAATATCTGGGATAAAAAAATACATGGTTCAGCGACAGCATGATTAAGAAGATGGAAAAACTTGAGTATATTGCAGATATTTTATTAAAGAAAAATTAGAAAAAAGTTAGAAAATTCAGAAGAACAAATACAAAATGATACACAAAGTCATGGTCTAAATGTGAAACCAATCAGAATGTGGCATAATTATTTATTTTTAATGATTTTATTTATTTATTTATTTGAGAGAGAGAGAGCACAAGCAGTTTGGAGGGGCAGGGGAAAAGGGAGAAGCAGACTGCCCCCTGAGCAATGAGCCCCGCATGTGGCTCAATCCAGTACTCTGAGATCATGACCTGAGCTGAAAGTAGATGCTTCACCAACTGAGCCACCCAGGCATCCCTATGGAATAATTTAAAGCAAATGCTAAAATGTAAGAAAATTCTATCCACTCACCAATGATAGGCTCTTTCTTCTTAAAAAGGACATTGCCTCAATTTACATGAGAGTTGATATGCTGGTCAAAGCTGATAGAAAGTGAAATTAAGTGATTAAAATTTGCATAGGTAATCAACTGAAAAAAAATAATAACACAATTTAACAATCTTGGAAGGATGGGGGCAAAAGAGTGAAAGGAAAGGAATCTATCATAAACAAGAGTAAATAAATATTTTCTACAAGCAATTAATCAATGAAAAGAGAATACTTTTTAGATTTATGAAAACAAACTTTAAAGGTGAGGGAAGTAAAATTGATCATTAGGGTGGGGAACAACTTCTTCTTTCTCCAGTATTTCCTTAATTTCCTAATTAATTCCTTAAGAGTTTCATTAGTGAAACACTTCCTCTCTCACTCTGGTTGGCATATTTCTAAAGAATGGGGCATTAGCATAGCTTTGCTCTGTTTTCTTTTTCTCTTGAGACAAAAGCCACCCACTGAAAGCTTTCGTTCCTCTGTGCTCTCTTCTGTTCTACAGAAAGGTAGAGACCTTTGGTGGTTCAGCACTGCTTCTGACTGAGTAAGTAACTGTCTAATACTGGAGAGCAGTATTAGGAAGACCATTCGTCCACAGATGTAAGCCACATTTCCTACATAAGTTTTAAGAATTATTAAGGAATTATTTTGGTTCCAACCATTTTGCTAGGTAGACATACTTCTCAGTTGCTTAATAATGCAGACAAATAAAAGGGTGTTATTTGTTGGCCTCCTTTTAAACCGTAACCTTTGGTATCTTTTTTTTTTTTCTTTTAAGATTTTATTTATTTATTAGACAGAGAGAGAGAGCACAAGCAGGGGTAGCAGGAGAGGGAGAAGCAGCCGGCAGAGGGAGAAGCAACAGCCAGAAGGAGAAACAGCAGGGATCCTGATGTGGGATTTGATCCTAAGACTCTGGGATCATGACCTGAGCCGAAGGCAGATGCTTAACCTACTGAGCCACCCAGGCACCCCCCTACCTTTAGTATCTTGAAAGAGCTACACTATTTTCTGTGGGTGGTGAGATTTAGCTGTCTATGTACATGTTCTAAGGACATCACAGCCGCAGAGAAATTTTGAACTTCATTTAGCATTTTCATTAGTGATAATATTTGCATCTTTATATTGAAAAGAATTTGTTTTGTCAGATAATAACAATAAGCAATTATGCTAATATTAGGAACCAATAGATATTAGTGGGAAAAGATCCAAGCATAAGACACAAGAAATTAAAATTCATATGCTACTTTATTTATATTGGAAATATCAAAATGAATTCATTTTATCTTTTCAGAAATCGTATTTTGCTGCTTCTTGTCTCTATGCATTGAAAAGACCAGAAGCAAAGACTGGCAAAACCTTTCCTCTAAAAAAGTAGGGTTAAAAAAAAAAAAAAAAAGATTTTAGTGCACAAGCAGGGAGAGGGGTAGAAGGAGAGGGAGAAGTAAGCTCCCCACTGAGCAAGGAGCCCAATGCAGGGCTTAATCCCAGGACCCTGGGATCATGACCTAAGCAGAAGGCAGACACTTAACCTACTGAGCCACCCAGGTGCCCCTAGAAAGTAGACTCTTGGTATAGAGAACATTCTGGGCTCCTTTCACTATGATTACTCTTGTCTTCCTCCTATCAGGCTCCCAGGAGTTTCTCACTCTAGAGCTAGTTCACCTCAACCACCAGCAGTAAATCAAAATTATGGTTTTGAGCGCTCCTCCCAGTTAATGGCTTCAGCAGCTTCAGCTCCAGGTATGTAGATCATGTCAACCGTGCTCTGAATGCTCCTCTCTCTCCAGGTTTCAGCATAACGGTTTGCTCTGTTACCCACTTCTCTGATAAGCCCAGGGAAAATCATCAGTTTTCTGTTCGTCCAATTGTTTTCTTGTTGTAAGGATGGGAGTGACAATTTCTAAGCTCTTCACATGTTGGAGCTGAAGCCACAAGTGCTTAGACACTATTTGCTTTGCTTTTGTGTGTTTGAAATTTTCCTCACTTTTTAAAAAACATTTTATTTAATTATTTAAGAGAGAGAGAGCACGCATGCGTGCACAGAGGGAGGAACAGAGGGGGAAGGAGAGGTACAAGCATACTCCCTACTGAGCAGAGAGCTCCACATGGGGCTCTACCCTAGGACCCTGAGATCATGATGAGCTGAAACCAAGAGTTGTCCACTTAATCGACGGAACCACCCTTGAAACCCTTCATATTAAAACTTAACAAGAAAAGGATTGAGAAAGACATTTTAGTAATTCCTCTTACAATAATCCCAGTGCCTGGAAGCATTATAGCAATAAAGTGCAATCAGTAAGGGTTATATATCTTTTAAAAAGTATATAGATTCATGTAATACTTCTTATTAAGTGATATAAAGTCTTAATGTGGTATTCAAGTATATATGTGCCACAGTCGTGCCTATGTAAACTCTATCAACATATAGGAAACACCTGAAAGGAAAGATACACCATATATTGATATGCCTCCTGTATGGGGTGTGTATCTCATTAAACATTCCTTGTTGAGCAAGTGCTACTGATCAGGGTGCTTCATATCCTTCAGGTGCATTTTACTGGGGGAAAATGCTTTAAAATGCCCATCCACAGCCACTGCTTCTTTCTTTAGCATATGGTGAGACTACCTCTTTGGCTGTCCTCTCTGAGAACACAGTTTCATACCTTTTCGGCAGTACAAATAGGGATAGTCAACCTTTTCGCCCCAGTAAGTATAACGTAAACTTGTAGCCATAATTAGATTTACTAATGAAGGACCCTGTAAGTCTGTGTTCCTAAATTTTAAAAAACTTCCCACCATTGGAAATAGAATTCCTTTTGTTTTAGTTCAGTTGAACACATATTTGCGTCACTACTCTATGACAGGCTCAGTGACTGGATTCTGGGAAAAATGGAAAGATGAAGAAGCAGTGCCTACCCACCAAGACTTTATAATGTAACAGGGTGAGAGAGAATGAGGTAAATAACTATCAAACAAGGTTGAATAATATTGATAACAGGAAGAGATCACACTGGAAAGTCTTTAGGAAAGCAGAGGTATTCGTCATGGGCCTTGACTAATAAATAGACAGGATGTGAGCAGACAAAGATACGGAAGGGGAGGATTTCTGAGAGAGAGCCCTGAGCAAACCCACAGAGTCAGCAAGGCTTGAATAAGCTTGGAAAGTTAAGCGGTTATTCTTTTTATTGATCAAGTTTAATGACTGAGATTATTTTATATCAAAATCCCAAAGCATCCACTTCAAGAAGGTTTAATTTAGTCACTTTGAAATAAACTTTACCCTGAGCTTCAAAAACTAAATACATTTCTCAACTCCATCCTGAATGGAATCATACAAATTCAATTTGAGGTATATTATAGAAACAAATGAAGACAAATTTAGATTAAAGTTCCCAAATCCTGATCTTTATTCCTTCATTCAAATGACAAGTACAATTTCAGACAATGTGTTCCCTAAATGCATTAGATTACATACCACAGACCTAATAGTTCTTGCTTAGAAAATGGACTATGAACACCTTTCAGAATATGAGAAACACCAAGAGGATCTTGGAGCTAGGGTCAGTGAGGATATGGGATGGCAGGAGATAGGCAGACTTGAGCAAAAAATCTGTTGTCACATTTTCCACACTTCAATTGCTAATAAAAACTTGGTAATGATGGCAGAAGTCTTTTCTGGAAACACTTACAACATTGGTAATGACCCTTACTGGGGAGATAAATCCAGTATGTAGCCATGCTTAAGTAAAAGAAATTCTTATTACCTCATTTGTCTACTAATAAGTGTGCCTTTGGAGGGTCCTTTAAATATTATTGATATGGTGAGTGATAAAAGAAGACTGTTATTGCCTGAAAACACTGAATAACTTATCCTCATTATAGCACATCCACTGGAGGTTTCTCTGTTTGCGTGAAAGGTAGAGTTCAGAGAAGTCTGCTTTTATTATGGAGAAGAAAACTCATGTCCTTGATCATTTTTTTAAAATTCAGCATTATTGAAAGATTTTAGCTGTCTTCTTTGGTGTAGTTGTGATGTCATCTTCAAAATCTAAGTTAATATAACTGTATCTATTCTACCCTTTTCTTAGACTTTCAGGGATGTCCTGTCTTGACTTAGAATTTAGGAAGTGGTGATGCAACATGGGGGCTTAAGTGGGTAGGAGAAGAATCAATGAAACAAGATGGGATTGGGAGGGAGACAAACCATAAGTGACTCTTAATCTCACAAAACAAACTGAGGGTTGCTGGGGGGAGGGGGTTTGGGAGAAGGGGGTGGGATTATGGACATTGGGGAGGGTATGTGCTTTGGTGAGTGCTGTGAAGTGTGTAAACCTGGTGATTCACAGACCTGTACCCCTGGGGATAAAAATATATGTTTATAAAAAATAAAAAATTAAAAAAAAAAGAATTTATTCATTAGTTATCACATATTTGTTAAATCGTAATACATGTCATTTGTTAAATTGCAATATCACATATATTATAAATCGTAATATATGTTAAATTGCAGTGTGTTGGACACTGGGGACTCAGCTGGAAACAATTCGGACAAGAGCCCTACCTACACCATTTCATTTTCTGGATTCTGTTTGGTGCTAGCATGAGGCCTTGAGTGTAGGTGCTTGCTAAATATTTACTAAGTACAATTTCAACTTTCATTTTCTACCTTACATTACAGTTGACTGTGTCCTGGTATTCTTCCCAAGCTAGTGACTGAGGAGAGACAATGTAACAGAGATCTACTCTTCTGCTGGGACCACAGCTAGACTACATTTCCTAGTTTCCTTTGCAGTTGTGACCACAAGACTAAATACTAACCAGTAGTATGAGAGAAGTGACACCCTAGAAACATAACTTCTCTAAGTCTGTTCATAAAATCCTCTCGTAAGATATCCTCTATATCCTCTGTACTGTTGGATGTTGACATCCTCAAAGTCATCAGAAGCCAGCAGAACCTGTCTTACAAGGTCATAGAATTACTGTGTGAAGCAGAACTCTCCTACTTACCTGAATCTGTCTTGGACTCTTGATAGAAATGAGAAATAAACTTCTATTATGTGTATGTCATTAGTTATTTTTAGTCTATTTATTACAATGCAAAGGTTATCCAAATTAATAAATGTCTTTGCACCTTGTACAGAATAAACTTTAGAATGCTAAATGATGAGACTGAATTTAGAAAAAGGAGTCTTCTCCCTTTGTGTCATAAACCAGCACTAGCTACAGTTGGCATATGACTGCTTTTGCTAGAAAATACCAAAGAGCAGGAAGTCACAAGGTTCACTGTCATTGAGATGTTTAATAGTCAAGTAAGTGATAGCACAAGTGAATAATGATTTATAGGAAGTACTTTTTCCCTCTGTATTAGGAATTCAAAGTTGGGGGGAAATTGAATATATTTATAATCTTCCCAAGCTCCATAGGCTCGCTGATTAGACTGAAGTTTATTTAGCCCTAACCAAGATAGTTGTCAAAATTAATCAACATGTCTATTTACTTCTCTCTTTACCTACAGTTCTCCTTACCTACAGTTCTACAGTTCTCAGAAGTACACCTTCTGCTAGTTTACCTCAAAAGACTAGAAAGATGTCTTTCAAAGTCCCTTTTGCTCGGTATCCAAATTACAATTAAATGCATTTTGATAGAAGTAAAGACAGAGCTGACAACACACACACACACTCACACACACACACACATACACACAGGATAGCTCTATGCTAGCTCACCAATAAATTACATGTTATTTCCCAAATAGAGAAAAACATTTATTTCAGAAAAGATTGCATATTTTTTCTATCACTTTGTGATTTCATAGGAAGTGGATATGATTTAGCTAGAATACTTGGACCAGAAAATAAATGACTCCTGCTCATCCTGTGGGTGCCAACTACGTTCAAGCATGAGGGGTTGCTGGCCCGCAGTGCCAACATACAGCACCTTCGCAGGGAGGCCAAGGCCCTCATGCTCCAGCAATACCAGACGGCGCTCCGATGAGGCGGGCTGCTTCTGGCAGGTGGTAGCACAGGAGGTAGTAAGTGAAAGCAGCTCAGCATAAATAGTTCCAGTGAAATACAAGAATAATACTCTGGCGTCCTCAACTCATTTTCTCTCATTCATGACTCACAATAAACACATATTCTGATGGGCAAATGGCTAAACTACCCCAAAGAAATGAAGATTCATCTCTAACCTCTGAATGGAAACCCTCCACTGATCTGGAAACCTTTCCCCCTCAAGTTAAGCAAAGTTTGAACAGATATGATTCTCTCCTCATTGACCTTGGAAATCTGTCCCAGGCTGTCAGCCATTCTGGTCATCTCTTCTAGACCAGCTGCTGTCTTCATATCAAGGGGGATTTGGAGCATTCCATGGGTCAGAAGAAGGTAATGCATTCTGGGCCATTTCTAATCCCTGGAAAGCCCCAGGTGTATAAGATTGAACCAGCCAACAAGAGAAAAAGAGAAAGACACAGAGAAACAGGCACAAAGGCAGGATTTGACCCAGGGGGAAAAAATGAACTCAGGATCCTAACACATCCATAGACTAACAAATAACTAACTAACAAATTTAAAGTATATTATCTCTAAGAATTAAGACATTTCTTTGTAGGAGTGAAAAATGTAATTTCAGGGTTTTACTTTTGGGAGATAAAAATGAAAATTTACAGAGACTCTTATTATTTAAAATATATTATGTTGAAACTTTTTGATGGATAAAAAATAAATTTATTACACTATATGCTCTCTAATTTTGCATAGGTTTAAAAATTCTCCCATAATAATTACAAAAATAAGAAAAGCCTACATAGTCAACACTAAGATTAATAACTATTTCTCACCTATTTACCATGTTTATAACTCTATTTCTATTAAGTTTGATTTTTCAGAAATGTTCCTATTCCTACAGATAGAATTACCAAGAGATTCTATAACTCTAATAATAAAATCCCTTTGTAAAGGAGAGGGGGAAATTTTTTTAAAAACTCAGAAGGAAGAAATTAAAAGTTTCTGGAGTGACTAATCATGGACTATAGGAAGTGCTGGAGTGGAGTTGTTTCATTTAGAGCTCCAAAATTTGTCAAGACTTTACAACCTGCATCTACATGACAGACTAAATGATACAGGAATAGGCACTGAAACCAATTGTATGGAATGGAAAACTCTGCTTTTAATCTATTCACTGTAAAATTTACTAGGTCTGTTTAGGTAAATAGGCTCTAAAATGATAAGTAGCACAAACATCAGAGGTTTTAAATCTAGTTCTTGTTTAATAGGTCAGAATTTCAAGTTTGATTAAATTTTGCACTCCCCTGTTACCTGATTTCTATTCAGCCTAGAATAATTACTTTCAGGACCTTGCTAATTGGGATGACTATCAAAGACAATTTATCATGTGGCTTATTTTTACTTCTTAATATTTTCAATATTTAGTGTTCAGAATTTATAAAATTACAGTAAATTAGATTAGTATTCACAAAAAGTCAACATGCAATTCCCATAATTTAGCATTTCAAGGTCATCATTGACCCTCCAATCTTCAATAAACCATTTGAGATTATGTTACTAAATTCTGTATGTAATTATAACTTGGCCATAGAAAAGTTTTACTCCATAGGGATTCCTGGTAAATTGCTCTTTCTTGGCATTCTTTTTGCCTATGAAATGAGGAAAGGTGAAGTAATTCATCCTTTAAATTGAGATGCCCCTTGAGGTGGCAAAATCTTAACAATGTGGGCATAGTAATCAGTGGGAAAAAAAAAATGACCAATAAGGGACTTCAGTCTACAAAGTTGGAAAACATGTTTCTCTACAAACCTATCCCTGAAATCAGACACCAAATTTCCTAGGTGATGTCAGTGACATTCCCCTCAAATACAGGGGGATGTTGTCTCTATCTGTCACTTTTTAAAAATATATTTTTATTAACGTATAATGTATTATTTGCCCCAGGGGTACAGGTCTGTGAATCGTCGGGCTTACACACTTCACAGCACTCAGCATAGCACATACCCTCCCCAATGTCCATAATGCAACCACCCCCTCCATAACCGCCCCCCACCTCCAGCAACCCTCAGTTTGTTTCCTGAGATTAAGAGTCTCTTATGGCTTGTCTATCTGTCACTCTTAACTAAACATCACATATCCCAGGGTTCCGGGACCTGAGACCCAAGGCCTGAAACTGTTGGGATATTTATGCAACTCTGTGATAGTCCTCCTGGAAAAGCAGGTAACTACTCAGGCTATTAATGAAATACACGCATCAAACAATGGTTCGGTAAGATCATATGACTTTGGAGGCTTCATATATGCCTGGTAATTTACATCCAAGATCCCATTTAATCCTACCAGCATGGTAAAGGCGATGTTCGTATCCCCATTTTACAAATAAGGAACAGGAGCAACAAGGTATTAACTAACTAGTTCAAAGTCGTAAGAGGCAGAGCTAGGATTCAAACTTAGAAGTAGTTAATACTGTTGGTCCCTTGCTGACATCCTCTTGACCTGGTCATTGACTTCTGACTCTCTATAACTGCATTTCTTTTCCTGATGATTTCTCCTACCTTTTTCTGTTCCCTGCTTTGCCAGCTCTTGAAGCAGGCCAGAAATGTCTAGGAAATAACTCCCCTCAATGACTGACGGGAATTATTGTACAAATATTCCAGTTTTCCCTCCCCTCAAGGGTAATAACACTGGGTCCTGGCTTTCCTTAATGGCATCAAGCTCATTTCCCACAGTGATAAGTTACTTGATAGCATGCCCTTTACTACCCAAACCCGTGCCCCTACTTGCCCACCAGAGTTTGCTGGGTTCACCTTGCAAATAAACTACTTTCTATCTGAGAGACTGCCTCAGAGGTAACCTAAAATATGATACAAAGTCTGTCTGCTTCTCAATCCTTGTGATGCCTTTACTCTTCCATACCAGGAATATGGCAGTTCAGAATAACAAGCGCCCAGGATCTGACATTGTTAATAATGAAGAAAACTGGTTGTTTAATACACATCATCTTTCTTATCAGATAGTAGGCTGCTTAAATGCAGTGGCCTGATCTGTTACACCTTACGCACCACTATGGTCTGGCACATACTAGTGAGCCCAAAGTATTTGTTACTCTCTTTTTTCCGAGCTTGATTACATACACCTGAGTAGGGGGAAATGGACATCCTCTTTGCTCCTCAATTTCTAGGCAACAAGACCATCCTTTCATTCTAGGAGTGTGAGTACTTAGGCTTCCCTGTTAAATCTCCAGATTAGGAATTCAATAAATGTGTGTTAGATTTGAATTTAAAGTACAAGCTGAGATTAATCAAAGAAAGGTGATCTGAGGGCAAGAGAAATTTGTTAGAAGTGCAGTAGCGTCACAGAGCAAACACTGAGAACCCTTTGCCCAGTCAAAGAAGAGTCTAGTTCTAAATCTTTAGGAATTTCACTGTGCACTTATTTTGTGCTATTTATTGTGCTCAACTTTGAAGACTCATAGATGGGCACCACATAGGTTCTGGCTTTTGAAGTCCCCATTGCACTGGAGGGGGCAGATTATAAACCAATACGGATGAGAAGCACACCTCAAGAAGGGCAAGAAAAGTGATTGTTGTAAGTGTTCTGGGATGAGTAGAGGGTGGGCAGTATTCTTCGTGTGGCTTATAGAGGAATGGAAAGTTCTAAGAGGCTTCACCGAAGGTGAGAGTTGAGCTGGATTTTGAAAGACTGAAAAGGAGTTTATCAACAGAAAAGGGTGGGATAGCATGGGTGGTTTTGAGGAGGGGGTTTAAGGCAACATTTGGGCTCTAAGAAGGAAAAAAAAAGTTATTTCCCCTCAAAAGTCAAACTTTAACATTTCATAACTTTCATGTCTCTAGGAATTTGACATGAAAGTTATGAAATGTTAAAGTTCCACATTTCTACGTTGGAATTTTGGGGGAAAAACACCAACAGCTAACCACTGCATAGTGTTTGCTCTTTGCCAGATGCTGTTCTGTGTGTTTTCCGTACAAGAGCTTATTGAATTTTCTCATAATAATCCCATGTGATAAATACTATTACATCACTACCGGTGGAAAATAAGTTACAGAGAAGTTAAGAAATTATGCAGTCATGCAGCTAGTAAGCAAAAGCCAAGTAATCTGGCATTAGAGTCTTTGCTCTTAATTAGCAAAGTGCCCTTAGAAGTAAAGATGAATTAGGACCAATAGTTACAAATAACTATAGAAAATTAAAATAGATAATACCAAAGTGAGTAGCATTTTTGTGTGAAATTTCTCTCTTACACATAATTTGTGCTCTTACATGGCCTCTCAGCATGGTCACTGGAAGGCAGGATAGCGTGTGGCTAATGGAGTTCTAGCATCAGCCAGATGAGGACTTGAGTCCCTGGCAGCTCTGCTACATGCGACCTCGGAGAGCTGGATCCCATTTCTTAACTTCTGGAGACATTCGCTTCTTCACCTCTCAAATAATATAACAGTCCCCATCTCATAGGGATGTTTTGAGAATCAAACACAATGCTGTACGTGCTGAACTTACGGGCACACAGTAAGTGCTTAATAAATGTCAGCTATTTATTTTAGCAGCAAAGTTAGTTTATAACTTCGTCATTCATTTTACAAAGCTGAGGAAATAGGCTGTGCAGGAGTTAACCGAGAGCTGGGGGAGAATGGCAGAGAAGTCAAAGAGCACTGTGGTTGGAGATACAGAATCCCCTTTTCTTCTGGGGAGTAGCAGCACCAAATCTTCCAAGTGGTTCCATGCATGACCTTTTGTTCTTTGCAGTGGTAAGTCAGCAAGGCACAGACCTCAGTATTTACTTAGTCAAGGTATCTAGTGTCCCTAAATCCCAGTGATCAGGACCAGAGGGCAGAATCACCGTGACAAGCAGCACAGTAAGTGGTTTGTCTTCTCTCTCCAAGGGCTGTTGGTAAGGACAATTACTGACACAGATCCATTTCTTTCCTCCTCCTAAACAAAATATGCTCTATAATAAAATTTGATAGAGTAATATAATTACTGCATAGTAAGGAACTTGGTTCTGGGAGTTACCCTCTAAATCTTTGGAATTTTCCAAATGATAGGAGTATCTTTGGTATTTATCACAGGCCCTGACAGTCTATGTTAATGCAGTGATTGAGGAAGAGGTCTGGCCACACCTGAAAGACCAATCATGTGACTGGAGGGTTGTGGCTTTGAGTCACAGGATAGCAGCCCAACCTCCAGGAAGGGAGAGAGATGGAGATTGAGTTCAACCATGTTGATTCAATCATGTTGTCATAATAAGACTCCAGTAAAAGCTTTGGACATTGAAGCTGAGGGGAACTTCCTGGTTGGTGATTCACACTGATGTGTTGGAACGGTGACACATCCTGAGGACTTCACCATGTGGGTCTCTTCTTTTGGCTGATCTTGATTCGTATTGTTATAATAAAACTCTAATCCCCAATTCTTGAGTTCTGTGAGTCATTGTACTGAGTTACCAAACCTGAGGGGGTAGTAGAAACACCCAAATATGCAACCAGTTGGTCTAAAGTATGAGGGGCCCAACCCCTGAACTTGAAGCTAGTGTCTGAAGTGCAGAGTCCCTGGGGAGTTGGCGGGGGGAAACACTGTGCTGTGAAGCTTGCCCTCAGGATAGTTGGCATCAGAATTGCATTGCAGGGATCAACTTGAGAAATAAGTATGAAATGAATTCTGTAAGACATCATACTCCATTGGGAAAATTATAGAACATGAGATACCACTTTAAAGCTATCTAAAAGCAAAAGAACTGTGAAGCTTTTGAAAAACACAATCTTCATAAAATCTTGCTTGCTTACCTTTATTCACATTCATTTGCATGGCTCTTGGTAGAGTCAGTGCCCACTGAAGGCCTTGCAGGCACCGCAGGTTTTCAGTTAACCAAACCATCATATAAATGTAACTTCATCCCCATGAGAATTCCAATGCAACAAGATTTACTTGTTTTTCTTCTCTTTGCTTGATTCTTAACTTTTCTAAAGTTGTGCCAGAAGTTGCTAGATGTTACGACACCCCTAGCTTACCATAAATGCTTTTATCCAATCATTCACTCATTCGACAAAAATATATTGGCAGCTACTGTGTGTCCAGCACAGGACAAAAGATCCTGAAAAGAATGCTACATTAGGCCTCAGAAGCTTTCTGGAGTTGGATCTCCCAGCTCTGGGATCTTCAACACATCACTTGCCCTTTCTATAAGGTAAGAAGATGGGACTAGATCACATTCCTAGGATTAGAAAAGTCCTGTCCGATTCTGAATGCTCTTGATTCCTTGAGTCAGCCAGTATCTGCTGGGAGACTGAAGCAGGAGCCCTCTTCCTCACTGTGTGTTTGCCAACTCTCTTGTGAGTCTTCCCTCAGCTCCTTCTCAAACACCCCTCCTAGTTCCATAAATCTGCATACGAAAGGACCAGACAGCTGTAGCTCTCAACAGCTTTGGTTTTCATCCCTGCCTGTGTCATCCTGCTTGCTGAAGCTGCTTTTTAAAGGGGCCAAGCCTCCTTTCAACAATTCTAAATATTTTTGAAGTTACGAACCAGAACATAACAAGCTTACAAAGAGATGGAACAGTAGTGTTTTTCCACAGGTGGTTCAACTAACAAGAGGACTTCTCTGTGGCAACTCTTCTGTGATGTGGGGTCCAGAAGGGGTCAGAGCAACAGGGGAGAAGTACAGGTAATGCGAATCAGTCAGAGAAGCTCCAGGGAGAAACGCAGCATCATGAAAAGAAGCAGGAGAAAGGGAAGGAATCCTGCCTCAAGAGAGGACATCCCGCATGCCATGCAGTCTCTGCCAGTTGTGCTATTTAGAGCAATTTAAATTTCCCCACACAACCAAGAGTCATTACTGTGGTAAGCATTGATACTGAACTGAAAAGACATCGCTGCTAGAACGGCAAAATTACTCTGGTCTTGCTAAATATAAGGTAAAGGCAGAGAAAAACTCGCACCCTGCCACTCCCTGCTGTAAATCTTCTGCTTGCCTTACTCCCATGTCCCATCTTAGGTTGTGTCACTGATTTAAAGATGAATTGTTTGGTGGCAGCTGAGGTTAGCTAACAGGCACCGGGCATTGAAAAAAAAAAAAATAGCAGGACAATAGAAAAAAAAATGGCAAAATATAGCAGTATGGTAACTTAACAAATGAGATTTAGATTTCGAAGTGTGAAACTCATGGTCCAAGAATGAGCATTGTCTTTGAAATGACCTTAAGAAACCACTGCCAAAGACTAGGTTCTGCAACTTACACCTTTGCCCCCTCCAGTTGCTCTGAATAAATGGCATTTTCCTTTATGAGAGTGAAATCAGAACACCGCCAAACACTGGTCACTTTATTTATTTTTACCAGTTTAAAAAAAGAAAAAGGTTTATTTGGGAATAACAGAATTATAATCCAGGACACAAAAGTTATATCAAAAGCATAGATTTGTCCACAGAACAAATGACAGGAAGTTCTTTTATTTGTCTTTTTTTTTTTTTTTTTTTAAGAGGCAGCAGCGGGTAGTTGGGAAGGGTAGTTATAAACAAAAAGTGCATTGGAGTAAACTGGGAGTTTGAGGAACAGTGGCTTCTCATTGGCTGGTCTGTGTCTGTATTTCATTGGCTGGGCTGGTATCCTCATTGGCTGGGCTGTTGCCAGGGGAAGAGAAAAATCTTTCTTACTGTTGGGAGTCCTAAAGTAATAATCAGCTTGCAGGGTGTTTCTCTTCCTGTTGGGTTTGCAACTGACCAGGTGTGCTAGGCATGAGAGCGCCCCCTGCCGGCTTCCCAACTCCATTCTAAACTAGGTCTCCTAATTAATTTTCACACAAATCAGGTATCCCTGCAATGTATTGCAAAGAAAAAATTCCGATCCATTTTCTTGATTGGTTTCCTGTCATGGAAGACAATGAGTTTGGGTTTATTTGCCACCTATAAGAACAAACCTCTAATGTCACAGCAGAACAGTAGAAAAAGGGAAGTCTGAGATTTTACTAAATGAAGGTGGCACCCATTGCAGTGTACAGAAAGAAGTAAGGAAAACCACTACCTTCTTTGCCCTTGACACAGTATGGATGACACCACGGCTGCAGTAGGCTGGCAGGAGGAGCAGCAGTTTACAGGGCATTGTATAGCCCTAGGGATGGGCACTGAATGTCTGCTGGGCACAAGAAGTCTCACATTTTCTTCCCTAGCATCTGGGTCTGGGGGCAGGGACTGCCCCTCCTGGGAAGGCCTGATGTTGATGACAGAGTAGGGGTTAACTCTCTTGGGACCCCAAGTGTAGTGGGTTCCACCAGTACATCTGTGTCTATTCCCATCCTAACTTTCCCTCCCAGCCAGGACCCTCTCCACTGTCCCTCAGAGCCCCTCATCCTTCTCCAACTCTGTACCCCAGGATGCACTCCAGTCTCCCAGACACTGGGCACTTTAGATTTCTGTCCCTAATATATTGTGATGTCTGACCTCTTGTTGATATCTGATTTTCACTTTTTAGTCCTTTTCTTCTTATAGTAATGCTCGCTGACATTTTTCTTAAAAGAGCTAAGCCTTGGCTGAAGAAATGGTGACATCAGAGCAAAAAAAAAAAAAAAAGCAAAAGATGTAGGACTTTATCAAAAATTCAGCACTTAGAGCTTTTAAGAGTGAATTTAGACTTTGTTCACAGGAAAATTTTTTAAAATGTGATCATTTGCTTTGCTTGTATGATAATAGATATTTATGAAGGCTACAGGCTGAATGTTTCCTGTCATCATTTTGTTGGTGGACATTCTGTGGAATACGGCCCATGGGATGTAGAAACAGTCAATCTTTGGGATCTAGAGAGCTGGATTTTAGTCCCAGCTTGCCGACTTAAAAGTTGTGTAGCTTCAGGAAAATGAGTTGATCTATAAGGGCTTCAACTTTCCTTACCTGTTAACAAAAAGAAGGAGGAAAAGAGAAGGAAGAAAAGGAAGAAGGAGAAGGAAAGAGCATGTCAAGGAAGGAAAGGAAGGAGAAAAATAAAAGGGAACTAATAATATATACTCAAAAAGCTCATAGGGTTATAACTCACAACTCATTGAAAGCAGTATATACAATGTAAGATGTTTTTTAAATATAGTATTGTTGGTAAAAATCATACTTTAGATATTGTTAAAGTCCTCTGTATACTGGAAAAAAAAATTCAAGAAACAAGCTATACTTCCTAGAATAAGTAATAAAACCATCACCTTCAGATAAATGTCAGAATCTCCATTTCAGGACAACTGCAGTTTGCTTTTGTTGGGCGGCAATGTAGGTCTGGCTTTCTAGGACACTCGGCTCAAACCCACTGCCCCCAAAGAATGCGTCTTTTTCCATCAGTACCTTTTACAGATTACAGACTTCTGGGTTTGACTCTCCAGATCTTCCCTGTAGCCTGAAGTCCTACAGAGGTTAGAATACTAACCATCAGACTGTACAATAAGTACAGTAAGTACAGTCCTGTGGATACCAGCCCCTGAACTGAAATAGTACCTGGTGAGTGTATGGTGACCATCTCGGTGCACACTGGAGCTGTTAGTTCTGGTTTGGTATTCGGTAAAGAGAATATGAATCAGGACATGGAGTCTTGCAATAAAAAGGAACTAATGGAGGTAATTAGGAAAGAACACCTGTCGGTGAGAAATTGCAACTTCTACATTGGCCATAGCCAGCCATTGCTCCCAATTGTTATTCACAACAATGGAGAGCCTCTGGACTGTGAATGTGAGCAATGATGGACGGCAATAAAATTCGCAAATGAGTTTTCACATTGTCTAATAAAATTCTATGACTTTGTCAATCTGTGTTGACACAGACCTACATAGGACTAGATGATAAAATGTTGTAATGGGAATCTAATTGTTTCCTTGGGTTTACGCATTTGCCTTTTATTTCTATGGTTCTAGATGCAAATTCTGACTTTCTTAGAAGCAACCAGGATAGAAGTCAATTCTAAGGCCCTAGCAGTCAAATATCCTATTGCCCAAACCATTTCAAGACAAACAGCTAAAAATGGGCAACAAAATGAAAGCCACACATGTGGATCTGACTTTTAGGGGTATGTGGAATCAGGATTGCCTCAAACATGGCTCAGAATTGTGCGTTTTAATTTTTCCCTGTTTTTTAATTCAAGCATCATTAACATGCAATATTTTGTATTAATTTCAAGTGTACAATATAATGATTCAACAATTCTATACATTTCTCACTGCTCATCAAGTTTAAGTATACTCTTAATCCCTTTCTTCTCTTTCCCCCATCCACCCACCTGCTTTCTGGCAACCAACAGTTTGTTCTCTGTATTTGAGAGTCTGTTGCATTTCTATATACTAATAATGAAGTGGCAGAAAGAGAAATAAAGAAAATAATGCCATTTACAGTTGCACCAAAAATAATACCTAGGAATAAATTTAACCAAGAAAATAAAAGCTCTGTGCTCTGAAAACTATAAAACAAACAAACAAAAAAAACACTGATGAAGAAATTGAAGATGACAAAAATGGAAAGATGTTCCATACTCATGGATTGGAAGAATAAACATTGTTAAAATGTCTATGCCACCCAAAGAAATCTACAGATGTAATGCAATCCCTATCAAAACAACAACACCTTCCATAGAATTAGAACAAATAATTCTAAAATTGGTATAGAACCACAAAACTTCACGGATTGCTAAAGCAATCTTGAAAAAGAACAGAGCTGGAGGTATCAAAACCCCAGATGTCAAGATATACTACAAAGCTGTAGTCATCAAAACAGTATGGTAATGACACAAAAACAGACACACAGATTGGTAGAACAGAATAGATAGTTCTAAAATAAACCCATGTTTTTATGGTCAGTTAATCAACACCAGAGGAGTTAATCAAACACCAAAGGAGTATTCCCAATACTATGGAAAAAAGATAGTCTCCTCAACAAACTGTGTTGGGAACACTGGACAGCTAGAAGCAAACGAATGAAATTAGATCACTTTCTTACACCACACACAAAAATCAACTCAAAAATGGATTAACAACCTGAATGTGAGAACTGAGCATTTTAGGTAAGCTGAAAAACAAAATCTGGATACTGTCACAGAATTTCTAGATTAAGGTTTGCTTTATACCTGTTCTAAAGATGCCATCCTGAAAAAGAAGAAAGAAAGAAAGATAGAAAGATAGAAAGAAAGAAAGAAAGAAAGAAGCATTTTACGCTTAAATTAGCCTCAGAAAATAACATTTTAAAAATTTACTTCAATTTGCAAATAGCTTTGGAAGTTGTAACCTGGGAAATGGAAATGGGGAATAAGAATGAAATTTTTTTGCAGATATATCTCATATTTATTTGACTTTACATATTCAGCATGTAATAACTGAAACAAACAATTGTGGAGGGAAAGAGGAGGGAGGGGGAAAGGAAAATAGGTTTATATACCTGTAAGCTCTATGTGGCCAAAAAATTTATTCAGTTTGATATTTACCAGAGGGAGGTGGATGGGAGGGGAGGGGTGGGATGCAAAAAACAGGTGATGGAGATTAAGGATGCACTTGGCTTAATAAACACACAGGATGCTTTATGAAAGTGTTGCATCACTATATTGTACACTTGAAACTAATATTACACTGTATGCTCGCTAACTGGAATTTAAGTAAAAACTTTAAAAAGTTGTTTAGTTTACTACTCTACACCCATTGGCTAGAACAGGTCAAGCTTATAATAAATGTTTAATAAATACTTCTTATATAAACAAATAAAAACAGCATATCAAATTTTGCATTGTTGATTAGTAGACATCATTTTGTTCATCTAAGTTATCATTTTTTTCAAGTTTTTTTAAGTTATCATTTTTAACGCAGCCTTAACAGTATAAAATTGACAACTCTCTTAAATATTTACCCATTGAAAATCCCACAAGCATGGACACACAAATACAGTAGAGCTACCTAGGCATTTTCTATATTAAAGATGAGAGGAAATATTGAAATAATCACCTGCTAATGTCTGCTTGCTAAGTATGTATATATTACAATTTACTTGAAAGGACTTTATTGATCTTTGCTCCATTTCTGTGGGATAGTAATTGAGGGTTCATTATACTTTGTTCTAGACTGTCTCATGGAGGGCATGGAATTAAAGCTAGTAGAATATTTTGAGTTGGTGGAAATAAATTAACATAATAATTATTTTAGAAATAAAAATTTGAAAATTGAGAGAAAAATCACACTCAGATTTCACAGGGACTTAAATCTCATTAGCATCAGTTTTCAAAGCATTTTAACCAATGGAACCATAGTTCACAAGTAAATATAAATCAAGTGTGGAAGCCAAAATTACTTCCAATTTCTTATTCTCCTTTTGTGCCAAAATATGTTCAAAATCAAAGTATGAATTTATGGGATACTTAAGTCTTTCCTGACTACATAGACCCAATGTTCTTGAGAAAATTATATATGTTGTAGGACAGAAGATTATTTTGTGTGGGATTTTCATAGAGAATTTTCAAAAACATTTGATGATTAAGAGAACAAAAAACATATGATAAATTATCTTAAGTAAAAATAAATATGCTAATACTATATCAAGACATGGATGCATGTGATATATATAATATATAGTTTTCACTGTGGTTGGAATTTACAAAAGTGAAAATTTGGGAAATTTATACACAGACTCTCATTAAGAGAGGTTAAGTGATGACAGGTTCTTGGAAAGAAGGAACTGGCAGAGGTTCTCAGCCCAGCCCCCTTTCAGATTATAAAAGACAATGAGGTACTCCTGAATCCAAGAGGAAAAGAAAGTCTCTTGCCTTCAATCAGCACTTAGATCCCTCAGCCCTTCTGTGGACCTCATGGGTTCCTTTCCAATTTCTCTGGACAGGCAGATGAGCACTAAGTTATGGAGAAATACATATTCATTTTGTTGGCCTGGAAGACAATTGCTACACAAGTGGTTATAGAAGACCAGTCAGGAACGTGAAAAGAGCATTCAACCTGGCCATGTGGGGGCTGGCCCAGACCCAAATTGCCCAGAATGTAAATCCAACAGGATGTGCCTGGTCTCTACTTTTTGGCAGCCCTGTTTTTGAAATGCCATACTCAACCAAAGATGAGGTGACTCATTGTTCCTACATGGAGAGATTCCAAAATGACAAATACATCTATTCAGACCAGATGGAAGAACATCACCTTGAGAACAGAGTCCCTCCTCATCCTACCCAGCTAACAAGGTGCATCTTGCATATTTCTCCTCTCTACCTGCAAGGTGACCAGTCCCTTCCATGAAGGGTCTAAAACTTCCATTGTTACACATACGAATAAAGTTCATCAGCATTTGTCTTCTCTGACAAAAGCTCTTACTCAGGTGCAAGACTTACTCGGTATAACAGCTCTGATTTTGCCACCTTCTTATATAAAAACCACAGAAATACTTGGCACTCCTCAAGGATCCATCAGCCTTCATACAGGTGGGCTCTTGTATAGGAAGTATGTCCTGCCTTTGCCACCCTTCTCAACCTCATGACAACTGAGATGGCCTATCTTCCTGAGGTCTCCATTGACACACATTTCCTCCCTTCCCCTGCCCAGGCTCAGTAGTGTGTCCTCATCCTGAGTGCCCATAGCACTTTGTATTTATCTCTATCCTATTTGATTCTACTTACATTCAATAGTTTATTTAGATGTTTATATAGTAGCTCTATTTACTAACTTGATATGACCTTGAGCAAGTTATTTTACTTCTCTTGGTCTCAGTGTTCTGATCTGTAAAATGAGGAGATGGAATAGTTAGTCACAGTTACATTTGGATGCATTGTTCTTGGCTCTATGTTAGACTTCTGGAGTGCAGTGGTGAACAAGATTGGAGTTTTGCCCTCCTCATCTTACATCCTACTAAAAGGGAGAGGAAAACTAAATGAGTAATAAACATATGAATAGAGACTAACTTTGGATACTATTGCAAAGTACCCATGACAAAAACAAAATAAGATGATGCTGTAGATGGTGACAGGGAGGGAGCTACTTTAGCCGGGGTGGAAGGCCTCTCAACTTTAGTTGATAATGGAACTAGAAATAGAGACACCTTTTGTACCTACACTTCAAGTAGAAGAAACATCAAAGACACTAAAGCAGGTACGTGCAAAGATGAAGCTGACAGCAGTGTCTGTGGGCAGCTGAACATGGGGATGGCAGAAGATGAGGTCAGAGTAGCAGATTACATGGGGCCTTGTAGGAGTTTGGATCTTATTCAGCTGCAACAGGAAAATATCAGAGCATTTTAAGCAGTTGACATGATTTGCTTTATTTTTTAGAAAGATCAATCTGGCTGCTGTATAATGGAAGGATTTTGTTGGGACAGGTAGAAAGCAGAAAGCCATTTAGGAAGATGTGTCTTTAGCACAGGTGAGTGACGCAACCGTTTGGGAAGTATTGCAGCAGTGAAATGATGGAAGACCCAAAAATGAATCACAAGATATTAGAGGTAGAGAGTGGAGAATAGAACTTAATCAAGAATCAAGAGTGGAGCCTGAGCAGATGGATGAACACAGAGGTGGAGAAGGCTTGGGCAAGAGAGTGTATTTGACTGTAAAGGTTTTAGCCTTATGACTGAGGTATCACCACTGGACATCTAAATGATGATGCAAAATGGGCTGTGGACTAGGTGTGTCTGGAGCTCACAGGAGAGTCTGAGAGTTGCCTCCTGAGTCTGTAGTTTCCTCTTGAGAACCATCAGAATGTCTATAGGAAAAACCATGGAATTAAATGAATTTTCCTGGAAAAGAGTGAATGTAGAGAAAATTAAAGAGCCAAAGAGATAATGCTAGAGCCTGCTGATATGCTGATGGAGGAGAAGAGGAGAAGGCACCAGCAAAAGATGTGGAGAAAGTGGAGAGGGAGAAAAGACGAGCAGGCATGTGTGGTGTCCTAGCTCTGGATAAGAATGGGTTTCAAGAAGAGAGGTGAACATCTGATGCTGAACGAATTAAAGAGTATTGAACATTGTCTTTGGCAAGAGGTAGGTCATTGTTTTATTGCTGTTCTTGGAAACTATAATGTCTGACAGTTCCGAGTGCCTAAGTTGGTATTCGTGGTCATAAAGTGAGGTGGTTTCAACTGTCCTGATGGTGTCATCTTCTCCATGGTCAAGGCAGGGCAGGATGAACCATTGAGTTTAATGAGGTTATGAGCTTCTTTGGCAGAAAGTCAGAATAGGTTACTTTAAGTTTCTGCTGCTCTCTAAAGATTCATAAAATAAAACTAAAGTTTTGGGGTTTTTTAAAGATTTTTATTTATTTGACAGAGAAAGAGAGGGAGCACAAGTAGGGGGAGCAGCAGGCAGAGGGAAAGAGGGAGAAGCAGGCTCCCCACTGAGCGGAGAGCCTGATGTGTGGCTTAATCCCAGGACCCTGGGATCATGACCTGACCTGAAGGCAATGCCCAACAGACTGAGCCACCCAGGTGCCCCATAAAACTAAAGTTTTATTTTATTTGAATCTAAAATGTCAAATGAACTTTTTAAACTAACCTTTTAAAATTATCCAAATTAAGATTATTTATGATTGGATGCAAAAATTTGACAAGGAAGCAATAAGAGGGATCTTTAGCAATCTTGCATGTTACTAAAATCACAAATATTGGGCTAAGGTTATGGATCATCAATCCAAAACAAATGGCATGGTTCATTCTTTCAATATTTTTCACTTGTATTTAGCTTCCCTTCCTTTTCCAGTTTCAATCCTTGGGAAGTTTAAAAGAAAGGACTGCGGTAAGCTTGACGCCCTGCCAAGTGTGGCCAAGAGATACCTAAGGTAAAGTTAGAGCTGCCATAAAAACTTCTTTTAAAACTTCTTACTTCTTTTAAAGTAAGACAAAATCAAGGAATTTATGTATTAATAGAAATTATTTACCCAGTGAATAATTCAAAAATTAGCTATTCCCCCAAACTGTGACATCTTATAGAAGGCAGCATTTGTCTTTTTTTTTTTTTTTTTTCCTGTTGTTTCATTTTAGGAAAATCTAAAATTAAGACCTACTTTAAATTCTAAAAATAAGTGGTTTAACTCCTGAAAATTTATTCACTCACATTTTAAACTCCAACATACATATTTCTAGACTTGTAAACATATTTGCATTCTTTTAAATTTAAATAGAAATAGATTTGTTAAAATCCAGTTCTCCGAAATGTTCAGGAGTCTATCATGTGGCTTGATTTTTATAAATGATATGTAATGTTTTTAATAAAATACTATGGACTATGTGCTACCTTGGAACAGGAATTAATGATTTAACTCTCTTTCTCACAGACCATTAATTTTTCCACAGTGTCCACTCAGGGGCCAAAAATAAATGGTTGTCATTTTCAGTATGAAGCGATGTTTAACTCTTGCTAAATTCATTTTGTCGTAATAAAGAAAACCAACTTGAGTCCCAAACATTACAAGTGACAAAACATTTTATAGAGTGTTCATTTGGTATGTAGACCGCACCTGAAGTGCTCTGCTTTAATCTAAATGAAAAAGCCAAAGTGAAGTCAAAAGTTATTTACTGTTGCTTCTTCCTTGACATTTCTTAACAGGATGTAACAAGCTGGTAAAAAGGGAAGGCCGGACAGACAGGCCTCCCTGTCCGTGCATTCAGTGAGTCCCAGCAGCGTTGCCTACATGCTGCCAGTAACCTCAGCAAGACCAATGATGCCGTGCACTTATACAATGCTTTCTAGTTTATCAAGTGCTTTTCATATTGGGTTTGTTTCTTTTTAATGAGAGGGAAAGTTTTGTGGAGGATTTTATTCCCTTAGAATACAGGAGACTTTTGGCAAGATTTTGAATCTTTCCTCTGTGGCCAATTAGTGACAATTCCACTTTTGCAAGACAGCCGTCTCCCTGTCCAATTTGACAAGGCAAAGCAGGAAGACTGGCACCGGATTCGATGCCAACAGTAGTTCAAAAATCTCACCACCATCAAAATAGGAATTCGGATGCAAAATTCCAGGGTTTGTTTCATCAGCTCTGGCCGCCACAGAGGCAGAACCATAACCAGAGTCGGCTTTGGAAAGAAGCAGGTTGATGGCAGTGTAATTCGTGTAATGCTTCTGCGGAGGAAGTCTGGCAACATGTTTCTGATAAAGGCAAAACCCTGTAATTGTGCAATCACTGCACACCTTGCTTCAGCCTTTCTTATAGCAGGAAAATATTAGAAGCAACGATACTAGTCAAGGGTGGTCGGTTTGCTATAGTTAAGTGGAGTACTATGTAACCAATAATGAAAATAAAATGGAATGCCATCTGGGAATGGATAGAGTAGACCAGATAGTGTAGGACTGCACAGGCTAAGATAACGCAGAATTCAAACTTGTTCTCAGTGTGAAGTAGAAAGCCCCTGGAGATACCTGAACACAGGAGAGACAGGATTTGATCTACATTGCTCTGACTTGGGGTAGGAAAGAGACCAACAGGACTGTGGGAGGAAGAGATGAGGATGTGCCAGGGGAGGGTTAGCCTGGCTTCGACCAGGTACTACCAGCGGTGGAAGTGGGGAAAAGTACTGAAAGTCTATGAATTGTAAAGGACGGGAAAGCAGGATCCTCTAATATACTGGACACTGGGTGTGTGAGAAATTGAAGGGTCAAGGAGGACCCAGGATTTGGTTAAATAGAAATGTTTATGCATAAGTAGAAGAAAGCACAAGAAAATGAACCCCCAAAATAACTGGGTTGTTGCTGAGTAATTGGTTTAGAGATCTTTATTTTCATCTTTATACTTTTGTTTGGAATTATGCAAGGAACATGTGTTACTTCAATAATTTAAAAGCTATTTAAAAAATAAACTAATGCCAAAGAGAATGAGAAACAACGCACCCTGGTATATATATTTTTTTGGTCAGCCACCCCTTGTTGCATGACAACCAAACCTCGCAGAATAGCAAGCAACAATTCTGGAATATGAAACAATATTTGACCCCCAACCTGCCCAGTTTTAGGATTCATAGCAAGTTGCCTCTCTTTATCTGTGTCTTTTCTAACCGAAGGAGAGAATTCACTGGGGCCTCCTACACAATGAACCTGAAGATTAACACCACAGAGTCAGCACACCTGCCAACCAAACCACATAAGTAAACCTCCATCTGTGTAGTGAAATGACTCACTCTTATTCTCATTAACCCTCATAGTTAGCATATTTGAGTCTACCTCTTTCAAAATTTTATTTTCTGTTTATATTTTCATAGGTCCTATGACATACATACCTTTTTTTTTTTTTTTTTTTGGTTAGCCATTTTGAATACTTTTTTAAACATGTGGGTTAAAAATAAATACATACATAAACACTTGGATGTTTTCTTTCTACCCCCTCCATTCCAGGTATATCTGCGTGATTTATGTCTCATTCAAAATCATGCTTTTCACTCCCCTAACTGCCTCCCTCCTTACTGTGCAGTTGTCAAAACTCATGAGAAGAACCACTGCAGTTAAGAAAATTATTCACATAAAGATCTGTATGCAGCGCCGAGCTATTTGGAGGAAAGGTACAAACAAATGTAGTATACAAATAATACACTGGGCCCGGGGAGCCATGCATGAATGTGGGCAGACACCTCTTCAGCAGACCACAACACAGTGGGTGTACCCCTTCACGTGAACCTCTTCATTCAGCAGTGGAAATTAATAAAATGTGATCATTACCCAACAATCATGACACAGTGCACTGCAAGATGAACAAAATGGTTTTCATGGCAGTGGTAGTTCTTGAAGCATCTTATAGAAAAACTCCTGTTGTCTTGTATCACACCAGGTCCTTCCTAGTTCCTCAAACATCCCTTCTCCAGGGCAGCTGCACTGTTCACTTTTTGTCCTTCAACATGGGAGCTCCTGGAACCCAATAAATCGATAGTGATTCCAAGCTGTGTTTCTCCCTAGCTACTGATGATGGGGACTTTTGCATTTCTAGCTCATCTCATGGCAAATATTCGAACACTTGGAAGTTAGGCACGCAGTCTGTGCATGTACTAAGCATGTGGCTTTCTGCATATGTCTGCACATCATTTTTCAGGAAACTCTATTTCACACTACACCAGCTTGATGAGTAGCTGTTGTTCACACCCACTGAGAAATAACTCCATGTGAGAATAATACCTTTACAACTTTGAAATGTCCTCAGACAGACTTCTCATCTCCAGGCCATCAACCTGCTGTGAACTCTCATCTTGACTTTTCACACTTACAGGCAACAGTCATGCAACATACTGTCAAACAATATGAAGGTTTGAGGAAACGTGAAAGAGTGCAAAATTAAATTGGAGATTGAACATCTTTTCGGCTCAGTATAATTTTTATAATTAAAAGAAGTCCCCTGCACATGCAAGTATATTCATCCTCAGGGTCAGTTTAAAATATCTGCTCTGTGTCTTCAAAGCGTGTTTACACTTCCGATCATCATCAACATTCTTTTTGTTGAAAATTGGTGTATGAATTCAGCATCTGATGTCCCTGTCCTCAAGATGCTTTCTATTTACATCTTCCTTAAAGGATTTCTAGTCAAAAATCTCAATCTTCACTTTAAGCCCCAATTACTATGATAACAAGCAAACTGAAAACCAGTGTGGGTATGGTTTCAATGAGCCATTATGTTGTGTCGCAGATTCAAGGGTGAATCTAATGTGAATCTGGACCTAAAAGAAACTCACTCATGCTTGGTAGAAGAGCTGACAGATTGGTTATACTTTCCCCAACTCAGCAGGAACATTTTTCAGTAAGGGCTAAAATACACACACCAAGCTTCTTATTAATTTTCAGTTAACTAGAAAGTTCATTTGAGTGAAAAAAACCCAGCTAACTCTTAGTGCTTAATTCTTTCACAAATACCCAATTTGTCTAACATCTGGAACTCAGTTCAACTTGACAGATGTATTGAGTGAATATCTAGACTCCACATTGTGCTAGGTCTGGGGTATTCAAGATGAGAAGACAGAGGCTGGGAGGAAGAAGAATGAGTCAATGATAGTTCACACCTAATTCTGGGATGGACAAGTGAACTAGTATAAGAGAAACAATAGAAGAATATACAAGATTTGGGAGCTGATCGTGGGTTTAGAGAAAGGAACAGGGCACAGAAGAGTGCATCAGGGAGGCCTCTTTCCATATGGGGATGCAAATTTAGAAGGCTTGAATGGGTACTAATCCAAGACATCTTCTAGAAGTCATTCTTAAAATTTCCAGTGTCAGCTTGTTTCCTTTTCATTTGCCCCTATCCTGGAAGGTCTCAGTAGAAGGAAAATAGGATAAATCAAATCAAATCTTCTGAGTAGTTTTATTCTCTTCAGTAAAAATTGTCATGATTATATATCTTTTTTATTTAAATTTATTTATTTGACAGACAGATCACAAGTGGGCAGAGAGGCAGGCAGAGACAGAGAGGGGGGAAGCAGGCTTCCCACTGAGCAGAGAGTCCGATGTGGGGCTCGATCCCAGAACCCTGGGATCATGACCTGAGCTGAAGGCAGAGGCTTTAACCCACTGAGCCACCCAAGCGCCCCTATGATTATACATCTTTACTCCCTGAATGTACAAGATGTTTCTGATGTAAATTATAGTCTGGACCTGAAACTAAAAGAACTATTGTGTGTGCGTGTGTGTGTGTGTGTACATAAAATATAATAATATGTACATTTATATGTACATATAAAATATAAGTATATACATTTATTTAAGGATATAAATATGTATTATATATACATACACAGTTAATACAAACATCCTTGAGTAGATATTTGCTGTTAAACATTTAAATAATTATGAATGCTAAATATTAATAAGAAGAGTTTCACTTCTAACTTGGAATTTGTACAGAAAGTTTAAGAAATGGCATATGGAAACATATGAACCAAGAGAAATCTGTGGTCAACCAATGAATGTAGTAAGCCTCGTAGCACAATCAGTATAAGATTTGCTTCTTTCAAATTTCTTTCAAATTTTTCAACAGGAGGGACATATTTTTTTCCCAACTTAGCTTGGAAAATGTCTTGAAGTATTTTATGATACATGAGTACACATATATCTTAGGAAAATGAAACTGCAGTTATCATCATTTATGAATCTCAGAAAGCCATGTAAGATAAAGGGAACGAAATTTTCCATTAAAAAGGAAAACAATTAAATTTCATAACTGTGAAAACTTTGAGAGATCATATGAAACAGTCATAATGTAGTTTCTAGAGTTTAAAATTCTTATAAAAACTCAGTATGTAAACTGTTTCATCTGTGAAAGATTTTCCAAAGGATTCTGAACACCAGGATGGAAAGTGAGCCGGAAACTGAGGCCATTTGTGGGTTGGTCTCCGCTAGCACTGCTAGCCTCAGCACAGCCAGTCAGACATGAAGTGGCAGATGTCTAAAACCATCCCTATTAATTGGCTGATAAGCTCTTTGACCAAGTTCATCAGTAGTTATGTCCTCTAATGAAACAGCAAAAAAAGAACACAAACTTTTGCATTAGAAATACAGAGGTACAGAGTATTTCAGAAAGCAAGTGATTCTACTAAACAGATTCTCATCTTGTACTTACATCTATTGACCAGAAAGGCATGGAGAAAATAATTATGAGATGATAATTCTTTTAAAATTATCAATACTCCCTGTTAGTTCTTCTGTGGTAGGAGTGAATTACCAATTTTTCTCAAAAGAGATGTAAAGAAAAATTTCCAGAAAGAAGTTTTTAATAACTCAGAGTGGGTCAGGCAGAAGTAGAGGGTGCTATTGGCTACTGTGAGTTTTTGATCTACAACTGATGGTTGTGATAAAGCCTATTCATCATAGCAGGAAGTAAGCATAGCCCTCTTTTCTTTTCTTTTTTTTAAGATTTTATTTATTTATTTGACAGACAGAGATCACAAGTAGGCAGAGAGGCAGGCAGAGAGAGAGGAGGAAGCAGGCTCCCTGCTGAGCAGAGAGCCCGATATGGGGCTCGATCCCAGGACCCTGGGATCATGACCTGAGCTGAAGGCAGAGGCTTGAACCCGCTGAGCAACCCAGGCACCCCCATGGCCCTCTTCTCTAATATTCAGCTTTTAACAAAGACTAATCACAAATTTTTCTTTAGACAGTTTTGTATAATCAGATTTTTTAGGTAATAGATATTTACTAAGAAACATCTCTTGCTCGGCACTGTGTGCAGCAGTTAAGATACAGCACAGAATGGGTCAACTGGGACTCTGCTCTCAGTGAGCATCCTATGAGACTGCTGGGCATTCAAAGCCACCACTAGATCTCTACCATATTAGTATTTAGAAAAAATATCCTTGTTTGTGAAAGACGGGTTTGACTCACCTATGACCATTTTCCAGCTCTACATTCCTTTTATTGCTTTGAAACGTGGAATGTACATGATGCTGGAGATACAGATGATTAGTTCATCAAGTGATTAGCTTGCCTTCGGGTAGCTGAAGAGCCAGGAAGACCATAAAACACATATCAATCCAAGAAAGTATCTGTTCTATTCAATAATTTGGAAAATGAGAAATTCCTCCTCTCTCTCCAATCTGTCATTCATCTCTATTTACCTTTTATTCTGATAGATTATAAACCTGCTCTTTGGTTATAGTTACGTAAATTAATGGAATTACTGTCCTGAACATTACTCCCAGTAAAAGATTTTTATGTCTGTAGGGTTTTTTTCTTATCTAGTCCCATGAGCGATTTCAGTGATTCTCAGATTTTCCACAATTAATTTGCTCATAAAGGAACATAATTCCAGCTAACACTTAGCACCTCCTTGAGTATATCATAGTAGAGTTCAAAACTGTGCCAGATGGCCACCTGAGTTTTAGAGACATCTAGTTTATTTATCAGAACTGAGCTGAAGAAATAAGCTGACATTGTCAAATGATGCTTTCAAATGAGAGAGGCATAACTTTGCAACCTTTGCCTTTGGCATTGGTTGACTTTCCTCCCCATCACTTGAAAATGACAATAACTAAGAGACTACAGATCCAAACGATCAACACTCAGCTTTGGGGAACCAAGAACCCCCTAGAATCTTGGACCATACATACATATATTATATTTTTATGTCAGAGAGAAGCATTATTTGTTTTTCAGTCTGTGCTGTACAGCCTGGAAGCCTGTTTCTGGGTATTACATCAGGACGATGTATTCTAGATGTGATATACAGCTGACGATGGGGATGGCATCTGTCTCATGGTAGTGTGTGTCTAGGTCTTTATTAACATGCTGCCTTACCATTTATCTGAAACAGTGTATATGGAGATATGGACTGGAGCATGTGTACTATTCTTTGAATGATTACATGGCAGAGCCACTTGGAGATTAAAACAGCTGTCTAAAGTATGGATGAAGTGTTTAATGATAACTGATAATCTGAGGAGTTTGGCAAATGGAACTTTCTAGTGATCTTAAGAAATGTCTTCACTAAAGCCAGTTGTATTTACCAAACTCAATGAAAAACCTTTCTAATAATGAGGGTTCCTAGGATACACAATGGGCTGTGACTATTCTAAAGAAATATCATTAATCCAAAGGATGAAACTTCTCTGTTTTATAGAGTAAGAAGTATTTTATGCCTTCTGGGCTTACAAAGACCACAAATTTATGTGTCCATATGGGTAGTTTATAAGTGTGCCTGCTTTAATAACTATGAAATCACACACCAACATTAAAGAGTAGCAATTTAAGAATATGTCAGCTCGATATCTGGCCTATTTCCTTGTAGTAACTCATGACTTTCATGTGCCATTACCCATGAGCAATTCCTTCTTCACTTCATCCTCCATGTCTCATCGCTATTGGAAACACCATGATAATTTCATGTTCAAAAGATCTAGGAGGTCTAACCATTACGCAAGGTTTCAAAACCATTTTTCACAAAGCAGGGATCTGACACATACAAAGCACCCCAAAGCACTATTTCTCTTGGTAAACACAATGTGTTTATGATTTTTAAAGCCCAAGGAACCAATAAACAAAAAAAATTTAATAAATAATTCCAAAGGGGGAAAAATAAAACGATTAAAAAGTGAACTTACCATCCCTCACCATATTTATTCCACACGGAACCAAAGATGGACATAAGTTGTCATCTTCCTCAATAAAACCCTGCCTTAGAAAAGTTAATTACAAGATCCCACTGAGTCTGACATGTAGTGGGATAATGAAAACACTTTGGTTCTAGAGAATTACAGTACAGTACACAGTGCTCACAAACAGAATGAATAATTGAAATCCAGAGCTTTTATGCTTCAATGAAAAAAAAACAATATTTCATGGCACATAAATTTATTCAGCTTATTTGCATTAAGGTTGAATGATCAAAGCACTGTCCACAGGAAAATAGTGATGGTACCTTGATTTAAGTGGGATGAGCGTTCATAAATATTCTTAGGAAGCAAGATGTACCTACATTTAATCAGCACTTATTAAAATTTTATTCCCTATAGTTATTCAACAGGATCTGTGGTATAAAAACATAATTACAAAAATCAGATTTGAGCTCATTTGACAACAGAAGGGTTTTATGGTGACCTATCTCCAAATGTTCCTATTTGTAATTAAATGCAGCGATCAGCAGTAAGGATTTTGAAGCTGTTTTAGTAGTTCCGCTATTCTGCTTAACATGTGGCACCCGTAATAATTAAAATGATACTAACACATGCACAATTTTATGGCCCTTATGGTGCAACCCATTATGCCAAATAAGGGCCTCTGTTTTCACAGCATACTGCACATGGTCTCATTACACCCACTTTTCTTTTCCTGTCTTCACACTAACAACTGTTAAAGTGAATCAACACACGAAACGTACTATAACAGCTTAGTGTTTATGATATGTGTGCTGTTAGTCAGTGAACAGGAAAATCTAAACATTTACTGTTTATGTAAAGAATAGCGTTAGTGTTAGCGAATTGCTCGGGTCTGCTTACTTTATTATCTAGATCACAAACGTAATGATGGGTTTCAATGGCATCTATATTTTCGTTTTGTTTTGTTTTTCAATGCAGATGTCTATAAAAACCAGAAAAATTTAGCATTTACATATCTTAGAATATTTCTTCTCAACCATAAGATAATTTAGGGATCGCTTAAAAAAAGATAGATAAGTCAGTATGTCATTCCTTTAAAAAAAAAAAAGGGAAGAAAGAAAGAAAAAGAGAAGGAAAGAAAAAGAAGAAGAAGAAGAAGAGTGAAATATTCAAAGGTATTTGGAGATGATTTCCCCCACAACATTCTGAGGCTGGGTCTGGTTTACCTAAGGTGTTAAAAAGCTATAAACCATTTTTATGTGGTTCCACACTAAAATTTACAAGAAACTGGGAATTTGAGATCAGTGCCATTTTATCATGAATAATTTTGTAATTAAGAAGCTCCTCAAAGACCTCCTACACTCATTTTACAGTCATCAGTTCCGAATGGCATTCAGTCTTTTTGTTCTGGGACACGGTCCAAAGTAGGTCCCATCGGCAGAACACCAACGGATTGGGCAAGATCTCATGTCTGCATTTTACATTGCCATTTTTCTGAAGATGAGTCGAACCTTCAGATAGAGAATACCAACCTTTCTTCATTTTTTTTTTTTTTAAGTCGAACTCAATTCTGTCCATTTAGGAATTTTGCCGGATTGGCGCTAACTGGGAGTAGGCTGAGCTGAGTAGGCCTTGAATGTTAACGGCTTAATAGCTCAACTGATTGCAAAGATACAAAAGAAAAATGCTCACAGATTGCAGCCTTCACATGGTTTGGCTGCGAGATCTCATCAACAGTATGACGTCGACCAGTAGAGAACCATGTGGATGCTGTATGAAGACCATGCGCTCGTTACAGAACTGTGAAAATTTGTGGGACCGCAAAATGAAAATTATCAGCCAGGAAAAAAAAAAAAAAAACGAAGAGAAAAAAACAGCAAGATGAGAAGTGGTAAGGGGAAAGCAGCTTGAGAAAGACCTAACACATTCTTCTATACAAGCTCCTTAGTAGAAAGACTAAGAACATTTAATGTTATGTAAATATCACCACAGGTCCAACAAATCTGTCAGAGCCCTAGCAACCCCAAGCTTTCACACTCAGACACCACACGGGGAAAACCCGCATCCCTGTCAGGGTGCATTCCCCAGCCCTACTACTTACAAAAACAAAAACACACCCTGTTTCAACATTTAAAGAAGGGAAAAAGCTTTGTATCTGAACTTGAAGAAAGTTGCATTTCACAATCCCTATTCTTTGATTAAAATAAGCGTTTGTGATCGGCATTCATATTTACTACCCTGTGATCAAAAACAAATAACCCACTTTGTTTGTTTCTTACTGCAAATGAATTAAATTAGAAGCCATTAGGAGGACTTGCTGTTTATATCCTTGTTTCAGCAGTGGTAGTATTTGAAGTTTCCTGCGGTAAGTTCATTACTCGTATTTTGTCCAGAATTAGTGAAGCGTGCTGAAAATTGCTAATGACAGATGTTTCTCCACTCTGTCACACTTCTTGTATCATTTGATTTGGAAAGCAACATACGGTGTTCTGCTCTATCAGTATGTCACAGACTGTCTGTAAACAGCTGGTCATAACTCAGTTCAGTGAAAACCATTACTTTCCAATGAAGGGCTGGACACCCTCCAAATTGCATTTTGGCATGGCCTCGGCTGCATAATGCATAAAGTTCCTCTGTTCAGAGGTTACCTAAGGAAGAGTTATCACTTTCCCCACTTGTTTTTATGTTTCAGAAAATAGGAGTGTTTTCACAGCAATAGATAGAAATCAAGAGAATACGAAAAAACGTATAATGATTATCTGCAGCACTCAAAAAAAATCTGTGAATGGTGTGTTGCAAAAGACAACACAAACCCCACCTAAAATGTGTATCTTACCAGTTCTAGTTGTGTCTGCAGTTGAAGGGAGCATGCATTATCAGGGTCAAGACCCATAAGATGACTAATTTAAATGTCTCCTATAGAATAGTCGTGGCATATGAACATGACCCTGTGGCTATCTCTGATATCGATCTCCGATATCTAGAAGTACTAAAATCATCCCTCTGTCATTTCCACAATGGTGAAATTCAAAGAAATTGTTCCTGGTTTTTTTTTTTTTTTCCTTTCTGAAAATCATCATGCCAAGACGAAATACAAAAATAAAGTAAGTACAGGGCCACACCCCGTATTTTTTAACATGATATTCTAAAACATGCTGACAATTACATTAACAATGTCAACTTGTTTGAATAGTTAGTATATACTGAACACCAAGAAATCATCATCAACACCTTTCAGAAAGTTTGGAATTTCGTCTCCCCATGGAAATAAAATCTCTCATTGAAAGCCTCTGAACAGAGCAGAGAGACAGAGATATTTTTAATGCTACCTGGAGCTTCCAGATCCATAGAGGTTTTTTTGATAAATATGAAGGATCTAAACCGAAGGAATTGAGCCCATTTGAGGGACTGCATGATAAAGGAACACGCCCATCTCAGCTCAGCACTCATTCAATCACATTTTCATCAATAAAGATCAAGTACTTACTCGTGCCAGATAACTGCTGGAGATATTCTTAAGGGACTTCTTTTCTACACATGTGAGCAAAGGTTTATGAACACCGAACTCTAAAAGTATGCCTTTTCCACCTGGCAAACCACACTTCCTTATAGATCAGACTCTCATATCACCTTTCTAAAGCCTTCTCTGACGCCCCCCACCCCAGGCAAACCTAGCCATATCTGGGCCTTCTCCACACATCTCTAGTAAGTCTACTATCATTATAGATAAGGTCAGAGTGGAGCCCATGAGAAAGAGTGATTCATTCTGTGAGTCAGGGGAGACATCAGAAGACGTAACGTTTGTCTGGGTCTTAAAGAATAATTCACATGTGCAAAATAGACATTTTAGAACATCCCAATTAAGAGATACACACACACACACACACAGAGAGAGAGAGAGAGAGAGAGAGAGAGAGAGAGAGAAAAGGAATGAGAGAGATGTCCTCAACTAGTAAAAAGAAAAAAAAAATGCAGCACTCTTTCAAAATCAAATACCATGAGGGTAGAAGATGAATCTGTGAGAAAATTCCAAGGAATAAATAGTATATAACTATGAGGATTCTCTTTAAAACAAGGTATTTTATTGGATCTATTTTTCTCTCTTCTTCTAGGCCAGAGGTTTATTAAGTACTTCTCATAGATAAAATCAATATATCCTGTCTATGAAAGGATTTGACAATTGGACAAAGACCATTTTTAAGTGAAAACACATGTACTTTAAAAGTCATATCACTTAAAATAAAATAAAAATAAAAACATGAGTCGTATCACTAATTACACCACTGAATGCAATTGGTTTCCCAATACTAATGTTTTATTAGTATTGCAAGGTAATACTTAAGTAAAAGTTATTTCCTTATGGCTCCTAATTGGGAACCATTCCTCAAAAGTACTTTATATTAGTCTTGCTTATATTAAAAAAAGAAAAAGGGAAAAAATTGCCTTACTGTGGATGTGTCCATCTTTTTGAATAACAGACTCTCTGCAGTTGCTATATTTTAAGTTTCTTGGCTTAGGTTGACCTGCCCAGTTGAACTAGGTTGCACCATTGAAGAGTTTCGTCATCTGTAAACACAGCAGCAGGAATTAGAAAGGACATTTCCCCCTGCGGGTCGCACAGGGCTTACCTTATTAAGGAATGTAGCCACAAAATGTAGGGGCTTACCTTATTAAGGAATGTAGCGCACAAAACGTGATTGATTCCTTTAGCTACTGGATGATGAAAGAAAATAAAAGGGAGGAATGTTTTTGTCGTTTATCCTTTTTCTCAACCTTGCTCTCTCTCTCCTTCTTTGAATATTTCCCTCTGTTTATGGTGAATCCCCTTCTGTGGTGCAACTCACTCCTTTGACTGCTCACATGCTTAGCGAAGGGCTATTGCTTTCTCATCATAAAGAAATATTCTCAGATATCATTCAAAGTAAGTGCCTGCTGGGTTGTTTTTTTTTTTTCAAAAGGTAGTACAAGAATCTCTATAGACTGATTATGCCAGGTGGCGAGAATATAAAATCAGGACTTTTGCACCAATATTACAAAGTGATTTGTCTTCTTTTTTGTTATTGGGTTTGTTTGCTATTTCGATGATGGCCTTTTATTCTTCTTTTTTAACTTCTGTTGATGGTCTTTTTTTCCTCACTGTAAGTAGCACTACTTCTAAATATGAGCTATGGCTCCTAGAGCAGATGGGTGAGAAGAGAAATAATTTCCACCCTATAACTTGTTAGAAGAGCTCAGTGCCTTGCCAGTTGGCCAGGAGTTTCAGTACTCAGATACAAAATACACAAATTCTCAAAGGTTGGTCTTCTATGTGGTTCTTATTTGAGTCTCTTGAAATCCATATAGGGCAAAAAATTATTCATAGAATTTTTGACTAATGAAAATTGCAAGTTATGGCCAATATCCTATGGTAGTCCCCTGTTATCCTTCTGATCAAAACCTTTGCCAGAAAAAAAAAAATGCTAACATTTCTGTCAAATATATCCAAAGAAATCGAGGTCATCAGTGGACATTTTCCCTTAATGAACGTAATTTTCTTAATCATTTCAGAAAAGAAATGCTTTGCAACAATGCACAACTAGCACCTTTCAGGAAACAGTAGAACAAGGATGAGGAGGCATAAAAAATTATTTACACCAAATATGTAAAATTTATATTGGCATCTTGGCCCCTCCCAATTTGTGGATGGAAAGATAAACCAACACAAATCATCCCTGACGGGACAACTTAATTTGATTTCATTTTATTCAGTTCCACTGAACAAATATTTATTAAGTATCTACTAAATGCAAAACTGTTTGCAAGGCATTAAAAGAAACTAAAGATGAATATATTCTCAAGTGTGGAAGAATATTCCTAAGGAAGCTAATGGGTATAATTGAATAAATTATTCAAATTATTTCAATAAATAATTAGACTACAAAGTAGTATTATAGAAGTGCCTTGTGTGTATGTGTATGCATGTGTGTCTGTGTATAAAATCTCTTAAAAAAGTGTTAGTATATTTTATAAATTCCAACTTAAGTAGCTAGATCCCTCTCTTCCACCAAAACAATACAAAAACCCTAAGACCCTACAATTAAATTACAAAGAGCTTTTGATTATCTAGGGCCTGATTAATAGAGTGCCTATATAATTTATCATCCAAACAAGGACATTTTGAGAGTGAAAAGTGATGCTATTAATAATTATGCCAAATCAGTAGGAATAAACTGGGATTATCCCAGGCAAAGAGGGACATATGGTCACCCTATTGATTACCTAATTTTAGTGTGACCAAGGCAATATTGCTCCTCTTTTTCTGTTTCTTCCTGCTACCTGCCTTTAGTAATCCATGAAAGTCTAGCCAGGAATAAAACGAGACTGTGGTCCTCAGATCCATCCATTTTATACAAAATAAAGACTGAATAAGAGATCATTATTGAACACTTATGGGACTGGGTACTGTGGCAGGTGTTGGTGATACAAAGACATGAATAAGTAAACTCTTGTCCATGTTTTGCTTCCACAAAATTGGAAAGTCATATATATTCATAAAATTTTTAAACACTTAAAATTACTTTTAAATATTTTATGCTATTATTTTAAAGTATTTTTAAAGTATTATAAAATATTTCTACAAATAAATGTTTTCAAAACACTGAAGTATATATAGTAAGATAAGGAGAAAAGGGAGCAGTGAAATAATTCTTCCACTAATTACTTTAATCCAGTTTTCCTCACATAAGTCACAATAAATTCCTCCTACTTTCTGTCTCTTTCCCACTTCTCTTTTTACTTCTTTTGATCCACCTCTAACATAAAAGATTAATAAGGCATGAAAGGACATAAGCCACGCAGTCAAGGTTCTGAGGGTATGGCCAAGCTTTGTGGCAGAGGGAACAGGTCAGTGTCTTTGTGTCCCATCTCAAATCCAGGGTTAACTGGCAAGAATAGATGTGAGGAGCTAAGTCAAATTGAAAAAGACACAAGATCAATCTCTTAGGAAACAGAGTTTTAAAATTATATGTATAATGGCATGCTATGTAAAGAAGGAAAGTATTCTATCAAAAACAGAAAAAGCAGAAAGGCAGAGCTCTAAGCAGGCAATAAGTCGTAGGGGCTGTGGGGAGAACGTAGAAATAGAGCATGGATGGCAAACTCAAATGCCTACAGGAACGTGCAAGTGATCCAGGCATAAGAGAGTCAGGAACATGTGATGGAATGGTATAGACTATGGCAAATTGCAGAGCTATTGTCTAGCTAACAGTGGCAATAGCTACTCAGCAATAGTCATTATTATGTGAAACTGTGGATCCAGCATAGCCAAATCTACCAACTTCCAAGAAAAACTAGAAAACCAAAATATTTTCAAAAGTTTTTTAATTAAGGGGTGCCTGGGTGGCTCAGTCGGTTAAGCATCTGACTCTTGATTTTGGTTCAGGTCATGACCTCAAGGTCATGGGACTGAGCCCTGCATCTGGCCCTGTGCTCAGCTAGGACTCTACTTATCCCTCTCCCTCTGCTCCTCCCCCTTCTCACTTAGTGTCTCTCCCTCTCAAATAAATAAAATCTTTAAAAAAAATTTTTTTCAAAAGTATTTTTATTTAATGTGGCAATGAAATCAAAGGGAAAGCTCTGTGAACCAAACCTGTTCCTCAGGCATACTAGTTTGGGACTTCTGCAAGAAAATCTTCCGGCACATGGCTGCGGAAAAACAGAGCTTTCCCTTCCATATCCAGGCGTATTTGCTTTTGCCTTATAGCTTATCCTTTCACAAGGAAGCCTTGTGAAAGGAGGGTTTGTGTGGATGTGTGGATGTGATATACAGGTTTCAAAATATTTTTAACTTATGAAATGGGCGTTGACTGTGTATTTTTAAAATGTATTCTATTATTTAAATGTGAAAAATTGTCATATTAGCAATTAAAGACAAGTTGAATAGTACTTAAATGTGAAGTTCCCTCCAAGGATTCACCAGTTCTATGAATATTTGTCCACTTGAAACTTTGTCCACAAAGTCCATTTCTATTCACTCATTCATTCATTCAACAAACATTTATGGTGCACTCTAGGTACTAGGCTCTATTCAAGGTGTTAGGAATACAAGACAGACAAAACTTCCTGCCTTCATAGAACTTATACTCTAGTGGGGAAGAGAAGAAATAATTAAACTTAAAAAGCAAATCACTAATCTATGGGAGGAACATAGTTTCGTTGAATAGTAGGTGAGATTCAGAAGTTTCTCTTCAAATGTCTAAAACTAAAATACGATCTGACTGGTGTTTTTGAGACATATTTATTTATTTATTTATTTATTTATTTTTACTAGTCATTCATCTTTTATTTACTGTAATTTTTAGGATAAAAGGCATTAAAAGTAAGCTTTAAAATTCCATTTTTGTTCAATAAACTCAGTAATGAGGGAAAATGTAGAGAATGAATTAGAGAAATCAACTTCAACCCGTATTCTTTCTTTTTTTGTCTTGGAAGGCAATAATTTGCACAAATGAAAATTATATTGGAGCTGATGTTTCTGCTATTTCTATATTTTAGCATATTAAGTTCAGGCCTTTCCTAAGTTATTGAATGAAGCATGCTAACAAATACTGTAATAAAGTATTAAAACTTTTTTATAGTTGTTAAAAAACCACATAACATTAAATTTAACATCTTAACCATTTTAAAGCATACAGTTCAATAGTGTTAATTATATATAACAAAACTCTAGAACTTTTTCATCTTGGAACACTGAAACTGTATACACTGAACACTAATTCAGTAATATAATATATTTTTTATTATGTTATACTGTCACCATACAGTACTTCATTAGTTTTTGATATACTGTCCCATAATTCATTGTTTGCATATCACACCCAGTGCTCATTGTAACACGTGTCCCCCTAATACCCATCACAGGGCTAACCCATCCCCCTCCCCTCTGAAACCCTCAGTTTGTTTCCCGCTCTGAGATATTTTTAAATATCAAATGCTAAAAAAAAACTGTATGACAATCAATCACCAACATTCTTTTTCACTGGAAGATAAATAAGGAAAGGAATTATTAACTACATGATTTAGGAATAAGAGTAGCAAGACTTACTACAATCATTAGATTCAGTATCGCTTTTATATTACAATAGTTCATTCCATCATTTTCTAAAGTTGATAAAATGCTGTTCAAATTCAATCAGTACAGAAAAAGTATAAGGAAAAAATCATCCAGAAATAGGCATCATAGTATTATATGAATTTCATCTCTGTATATACAAGATAGAAGAATGGATGCATAGATGGATGCTTGCATAAATGGATGGGCAGATGGACAGACGGCTGGACTGATGGAACAACTGGCTTTTAATAACTGTGATCAAATGAAACATGCATAGTGTTATTAAATACATCTGCAGTTGAAATCTTGCCTCTCCCACTTTCTAGTGAGTATATGGGACTTGAACAGACTGCATCCAGTTTCTGTATTGGATAATGAAGATACTAAATGAAATAATCCATATACAGCGCTTCGAACAGTATGTGGACCGTACTAAATGCTCAATAAATGTTAGCTGCTATTATTATCTGCTTCATTAGCTCATTAATGATATTGCTTTGATTCTAAAATTATTTTCTTAATTCTGCTATTTCCCTCTCCTTTTCCTTCTGTTGTTCCATCATCATCTTTGAGCTATTTATTTTCTTTCTAGGTTGTCCTAATGTGGGAAATGCTCATGAGGGATTATGTTTAACTCCTTGACAGGCTGCACTCAGTGATCATTTCTTCTCCTCCTCTCCAGTCTCTCCTCTTCTTCATTGCACCCTTGCCTAGCCGCCTTGATGTCTATCCCTTCTCACTCGCTCATGCTTAGCTGCTTATCCCTCTTTTCCATTGACTCTGCTATGGCATGAATGATTTTTTTCAGCCTGTCTTCTGTACCACATATTCAGTTCTGTTCCTTTTCCTCACACCAATATCGTCACGCTGACTATGTCGTGTTCTGTGCATCCCTTCATAGCCCCTTGGGTATGGAGACTTGAAGAGGACAACGGAGCAGACTCCACGGAGCCCGGGCTGGGCACTTGCTCTTTGTTCTCCCTTTTTAGGTTTCTGAAAATGATTTGTCACACTGGGGTTCACTCTACCTAGTGGAGAGAAGGAAAGAATCTCCTTCCTGCAGGGATGTTCTTTTACTTTGGGTTATCTCTCCATTCAATGTGGAGCCTGGGGGTCTTTGCCACCATCTGATCCATCTGATCCTGCCCCCATTTTTCACTTCCTCATTTTCCCAGGCTCTTCCCACAGTCATTTCTCTTAATGCTTCTTCCTCTCCAGAGAATCTCAGCTCAGTTAGCACTGTTCCTATAAGATTCTAAATTATACTCAATTATAATTATTTATTATTAATTATACTAAATTATACTGGTCAAGGGCACCCTCACCTGCCTTTCTGACAGTGTCATCTTCTGCAAAGAAAATTCATGCAAGATAAAGGACAATTTGACCTACTTGACAACGAAAGGAAAACAAACTTACAAAGAAACCAAATGACCAGTAACAGGGTATAGTTAACAAGGAAAGGAACATCCTCCCAATAGTATATATGGAACTATTAAAAATTATATTGACAACAAAACCTTTAATAATATACTGTCGACTATATAAAAGTTATTTATACATTTATTTACTCATGGTGTAGAAAAAGATATTAAAATATTTAGATTTGGGGATAATGGGAGTTTTTTCTCTTCTATATTTTCTAAATCCTTAGATTATATTAGTTAGACAATCAGTAAACAGGATCCATAAAACATTACTTAAAGAAAAAAGGAATTTTGTCCAGTGTGGCATGTTCCAATGCAAAGTAAGATGGAAATACATAATTAGAAAAGAAGAAACCTTTTCCGCTAAGGTCAGGAACACGGCAGGGATGTCCATTATCACCACTGCTATTCAACATAGTACTAGAGGTCCTAGCCTCAGCAATCAGACAACAAAAGGAAATTAAAGGCATCCAAATCGGCAAAGAAGAAGTCAAATTATCACTCTTCGCAGATGATATGATACTATATGTGGAAAACCCAAAAGACTCCACTCCAAAACTGCTAGAACTTATACAGGAATTCAGTAAAGTGTCAGGATATAAAATCAATGCACAGAAATCAGTTGCATTTCTCTACACCAACAGCAAGACAGAAGAAAGAGAAATTAAGGAGTCCATCCCATTTACAATTGCACCCAAAACCATAAGATACCTAGGAATAAACCTAACCAAAGAGACACAGAATCTATACTCAGAAAACTATAAAGTACTCATGAAAGAAATTGAGGAAGACACAAAGAAATGGAAAAATGTTCCATGCTCCTGGATTGGAAGAATAAATATTGTGAAAATGTCTATGCTACCTAAAGCAATCTACACATTTAATGCAATTCCTATCAAAGTACCATCCATCTTTTTCAAAGAAATGGAACAAATAATGCTAAAATTTATATGGAACCAGAAAAGACCTCGAATAGCCAAAGGGATATTGAAAAAGAAAGCCAACGTTGGTGGCATCACAATTCCGGACTTCAAGCTCTATTACAAAGCTGTCGTCATCAAGACAGCATGGTACTGGCACAAAAACAGACACATAGATCAATGGAACAGAATAGAGAGCCCAGAAATAGACCCTCAACTCTATGGTCAACTAATCTTCGACAAAGCAGGAAAGAATGTCCAATGGCAAAAAGACAGCCTCTTCAATAAATGGTGCTGGGAAAATTGGACAGCCACATGCAGAAAAATGAAATTGGACCATTTCCTTACACCACACACAAAAATAGACTCAAAATGGATGAAGGACCTCAATGTGCGAAAGGAATCCATCAAAATCCTTGAGGAGAACACAGGCAGCAACCTCTTTGACCTCAACCGCAGCAACATCTTCCTAGGAACAACGCAAAAGGCAAGGGAAGCAAGGGCAAAAATGAACTATTGGGATTTCATCAAGATCAAAAGCTTTTGCACAGCAAAGGAAACAGTTAACAAAATCAAAAGACAACTGACAGAATGGGAGAAGATATTTGCAAATGACATATCAGATAAAGGACTAGTGTCCAGAATCTATAAAGAACTTAGCAAACTCAACACCCAAAGAACAAATAATCCAATCAAGAAATGGGCAGAGGACATGAACAGACATTTCTGCAAAGAAGACATCCAGATGGCCAACAGACACATGAAAAAGTGCTCCGTATCACTCGGCATCAGGGAAATACAAATCAAAACCACAATGAGATATCACCTCACACCAGTCAGAATGGCTAAAATAAACAAGTCAGGAAATGACAGATGCTGGCGAGGATGCGGAGAAAGGGGAACCCTCCTACACTGTTGGTGGGAATGCAAGCTGGTGCAGCCACTCTGGAAAACAGCATGGAGGTTCCTCAAAATGTTGAAAATAGAACTGCCCTATGACCCAGCAATTGCACTATTGGGTATTTACCCTAAGGATACAAACGTAGTGATCCAAAGGGGCACATGCACCCGAATGTTTATAGCAGCAATGTCCACAATAGCCAAACTATGGAAAGAACCTAGATGTCCATCAACAGATGAATGGATCAAGAAGATGTGGTATATATACACAATGGAATACTATGCAGCCATCAAAAGAAATGAAATCTTGCCATTTGCGACAACATGGATGGAACTAGAGCGTATCATGCTTAGCGAAATAAGTCAAGCAGAGAAAGACAACTATCATATGATCTCTCTGATATGAGGTCGTGGTGATGCAACATGGTGGTTAAGGGGATAGGAGAAGAATAAAGGAAACAAGATGGGATTGGGAGGGAGACAAACCATAAGTGACTTTTAATCTCACAAAACAAACTGAGGGTTGCTGGGGGGAGGGGGTTTGGGAGAAGGGGGTGGGATTATGGACATTGGGGAGGGTATGTGCTTTGGTGAGTGCTGTGAAGTGTGTAAACCTGGTGATTCACAGACCTGTACCCCTGGGGATAGAGTATTATGCCTCCATCAGAAAGGATGAATACCCAACTTTTGTAGCAACATGGACGGGACTGGAAGAGATTATGCTGAGTGAAATAAGTCAAGCAGAGAGAGTCAATTATCATATGGTTTCACTTATTTGTGGAGCATAACAAATAGCATGGAGGACATGGGGACTTAGAGTGGAGAAGGGAGTTGGGGGAAATTGGAAGGGGAGGTGAACCATGAGAGACTATGGACTCTGAAAAACAATCTGAGGGTTTTGAAGGGACGGGGGGTGGGAGGTTGGGGTACCAGGTGGTGGGTATTATAGAGGGCACGGATTGCATGGAGCACGGGGTGTGGTGCAAAAATAATGAATACTGTTATGCTGGAAAGAAAGAAAGAAAGAAAGAAAGAAAGAAAGAAAGAAAGAAAGAAAGAAAGAAAGAAAGAAAGAAAGAAAGAAAAGAAGAAACCTCTCACACCAAGGCTGAATCTTATTTTTTTTTCTTATAACACATAAACCCAGACATTTATTTTTCAGTAATCTAGACATCATGGCCCACCAAATATGAATAAGGAAGGTCCTTTGTGTGACAAAGTCAATTCTGTGAAACTGTGATGGTGACTTTGGTGAGAACTAACAGATCTGCCAATATAACCTCCTCTCCATTTGTCATTCAGTTAGCTATTTGTGCTTTCAGAGGACTGTTTTTACGCTAAGGGCCAATTTCATTTTAAAAAAGAAGAAGAAAATATGCAGATGAATTTTACAATTTTCCTGCCTTTTTCCACCTTCTGAAAAATCAAGCCACTCAATGCCAATGTTCCACCTTTTAGGGGTAGACAGAGATTGCCCCCACACAAATGAAAATCTCAGACTCTGCCTGGTCATGAAGAAAGCTTCCGCTTGTCCAAAGAAAGGCATGAAATCGGGAGTTGACAGAGATTCTCATTCAGGAAAGAATTGTCACCATTTTTGCTGTGCTCCGGCCAGAACAACATATGGCAGCCCAGCTGACAAATATAATCTTTTCCTCTTTTTTTCCCATTCCACATGCACATTTCATTTGTGGAATATTAAAACTTCACACAAAGTGCCTGTTAACCCCTTGCCACCACAGCATCCCTCATCTGGGATGTGCTATTTCCCAGAATCCTCCCATCCAGCTGTGAGAGGGTTAAGGCCAAGAGAAAGATAACCTATGGTCAGAGGCTTCTGACTTCCCTGCCTCCACCAGGAAGGGAGACTCTCGGGCAGGGTTGTCTTTATGTTAGAAAATTTATAGCTTCCTGGCTTCAATATAAACTGCCTTGTTACCCTGTATCTCAGAGCCTTTCTGTTGCCCAAATGAAAGGTATTTTCAGAGAAAGCTGTCATCTTGCGGTCCATGGGGCCCCCAGGCAGGCCCACGGTCCACCCCACGAGCACCCTGCTGGCCCCAGTCCTGAAGGAAGAAAGCCTGCACCCATGATTTAAATAGAAAAAGCAACTTTGTTCAGTGCACTACCTCCCTCCCCAGATTTAAGCACTGGGTTCAGGTTTAGATATCTTTGTTGATGGAGGCAGGATAGGAGGGCTGTTCACATTCACTCATGTTACACTGTAGAACTCCCCAGCAGCCCAAACACACTTCCAACAAGATGTTTCCACGTATGTGCCAGTGTCTGATTTCTCTCTCCATTCACTCCTTTATATTTTGCTCTTCATTTAGGAAAATTGCCTAGCATAAAATAAGGCACTCAATATATATTCATTAATAAATTTCAAGTATACAAAAATGCCGAAAATAATACATGATCAATATCCATGGATTCACCACTGAATCCATTATATTTGCATCCAGTGACTCTCTTTGAAAAAAAATAAGATAAAATGTTTCAGGAACATCTGACTCCACATTCCTCCTCTCCCAGTTTAACACCTACTCTGAAACTGGTGTGCATAGTTCCTTTGCACATACATGGATACACAAGTGTCCAATACATACACAGGTATCAAATACATACATATTTATATGTATATATATATGTAATTTGTTTCTTTAATATTTTCTGTGAACATTATCATGCTACACATAACGTTTACATATATTTTGCATGTAATATTATGTTTCTTTGTACAATTTATTCCTGCTAATTCCTGCAGATCTAGGTCACAATTTTAATTGCTCTATATTTTCCCCGTCATTTCAATAAACAGCACTTTATAAATTCCCCTAGTAAGAGACAGATTATTCCATGTGTTTATTACTACCAACAATCCTGTTTGATCAACCTCCATCACATCTCCTTACAGAGGGGATGCCGTATATTCTCTAGACTGAACACCAGGAGGTAGAACTGCTGAGTCCTAACTCCACCTCTCCAGTATTGCCTGATTGACAAACTGTTTTCCAAAGCAATCATATCAGTTCCTATTTTCACCATAAATTATAAAAGTCCCCGCATCCCCAGATTCTTGCCAATGTTTGGTGCAATCAAACTTATTCATTCTTGCCAAACTGGTATGTAGGCGGTACTTATTGCTGAATTAGCTTTCAGCTCCCTACTTTTTAGCGGGGCAGGGCAGCTCTTCTTATGTTTATTGAACATTTATCTTCTTTGTAAATTATCTTTGTTCATTTTTCATTCAGATTGTTTGCCTTTTTCTTACTGATTTACAGTTCCTTATAAATAAAATCATTATCATCTTCTCTTCCCTGTCAATAACTTATCTTTTTACTTTGTTTTGCTATCATTTCTCCTATATATAAAGTTGTTTATTATTATTATTATTATTATTATTATTATTATTATTATTGAATATAGTCAAATTCATCCATTCTTATGGTTCATTCTTCTTTTGCCTTGTTTAGGAAAATTTTTTCCCCTACCACAATGCCAAAAAAAAATACTCTCTTATATTTTCTTAGTCAGTTTGGCTGTAGGGTTTGTTTTGGAAATGCAAATTTGTTCTAAGACAATTGGTATAATAAAAAATATGACCATAACATAAAACTCCAATTTGTTTATGGCAATTTTGTCAGTAAAAAACACTAGGTGAATGCTAAGAAAGACATGTAGCTTAATCAAACTGTGTTGAAATACACAAAATACACACACACACACACACACCCCTCAAATGTCTACCAGTTACCTCAGTTCACAGATATGTTACATGCCTCACCCATCCAAATCTGCTATTACAACTTCCCATGAAATTTCAGATAACCTATTCCACTTAACAACTGAAATCTTCTAATGTCTATTCCACAAGCAACCTGTTTAGTTCAAGATAAAGTGCCATATTTATTGTAGTGTTTATGTACTTTGTAACTATTTAATATATGAAAATTTGTGCTTCTAGTTTTTTTCCTATCTTTCTTTTTTTGTCAGTGATGAAGTTTTTGAGTTTTGCCTTTCCATCCCATTTCTCCCACAAGCCCTATGTTTTTTAACTGTGAGATTTTTGCATGATGGGGTGGTTTTTAGGAACACATATGTTGTGGTATAACAGAACTGATTTATGAGTTCTGTAGTCTACACATGAAAGTCTTTATTCAATCTGGAATTTGCTTTTATGAAAATTGTACTACTTAGATTTTTTTTCTATAAGGAAAAATATTTACCCTCCATTTTAGTTGATACATGTTTCTTTTTCTTTTCTTGTCCCATTTCATTAGCTAGGACCTCCAGTAAAAATTTAAATTAAGACTGAGATCAATGATATCAGTGAATTTGAATGTTTCTCAAGTTTCATGATTTAAAATATTTGCTCTAGGTTTTTGGAAGATATATTTTCACAGGATCATGAACTTCTTTTTATTTAGTTTACTAAACAAGATTATGAATCATTGTGGAATTTTATCAGATATTTTCTGCAGCTATTGAGATGATCATATAATTTTCTCCTTTAATTTCTTAATGTAGTGATTTAAAATAATGGTTTACTGTTAAAATATCTTTGTTTTTTCAATAAATCTAAAAATTAACTATGAAATAGACATGTGATATATAGACATACATATGTGTTTATGTATGTGTGTGACACATGTATTTTTCTATAGTTTTATTTTAATACATCTTATAAAAAACAAAATTTACTCATTTCAATTGTTCATGTTGATGAGTTTGGGGAAATGTATATAGTCTTGTGACCACCATATTAATCAAAACATTCCAAACCCCCCACATTTTTATTTTCTACAATGTTACTATTAGGTGTCTAGCTCTGGTTTTCTTAAAATTTTCCTACATGAAGTTCATTGAGCTTCTGGGAACTATGAGTTAATGTTCTTGACAAAATTTGGGAAATTTTCAGCTTTTATTTCATCAAATAATTTTTCTACACAATTCTCTATTCTCCCTCTAGATTCCTAATAATACATATGTTGGAATTATTAATATTATCTCATAGCTCTTGGATATGTTTATTTATCTTTACATTTTTCCCCCCATTTTTTGGATTAGGTAATTTCTAAGTTCATCAATTCTTTTCCATGATATTTCAGAATATGTGCTGCCGAAGCGAGCACTTTTTCCATGATATTTCAAATGTGTTTTTAGTACATCTGGTGTTTTTTTCTTTTCAGTTTATAGTTTGCATCTATACTTTCCAATTGTTTCGCTTCAGTTTTTATTTTGTCGTTGTAATTCCTTATTAATTCTTATTTTATCATGTTTTATTTTAATTCCTTGAACATATTTTAATCTACATCTTTAAATGTAAGATTTGTTTGAAAGGTTTCATCTGCTAAATCCAATATCTGGGCCCAGTTAGAGCACATATCTATTAACTTTAATTTTTCCCTTGAATAAGGCTCAAAATTTCCTATTTCCTTGAAAGTCTACTAAGTTGGTCAAACTTGAAAGTGTATGTAATATATTGGAGAGAGTATGGATTCTGTTTTGTTCTTCTGACAACTGGCAGTTAAATTCCTGTATTCTAACTGAAGAATGTGTCTCTCAGTGTTATATAGTCACTGATATCTTTACTCAGGTTTTTTCTTCCAGCTTCTGATTTTTAGCCTTGCCCCCTAGCCATCTCCCCTTCTCCCCTCCTCTTGAGTTATTTAGTGATAATCCAAGGATTTGGAAAGAGATATACTCAGCTTCAATTTGTCAAAGTCTAAACTCACATCTGTATCAGGACAATCTTGCCTTTCAAAGATGGATCTCTATCTTTGTGTACTTCTTCTCTGGGCTCTTGGGGGGTTTCTCATTTATATTTATAACTTAGCAGTCAATGAGATATTTGGGAAGAATTTTTTTTTTCAGGTTTCAGATCTATATTTTATATATGTGTTAAATTATAAGTTGACAGGGATTTTTTATAGTATTTTGAAGATGATATTCCATTGTTTTCTGCATTAGTAAATACTATTATTAATTAGAAATCTACTCTCTGTTTAACTTTCTTTTGTTTTTAGAAAATCTATCTTTTCTCTCTGGCTACTTTTATAATCTTCTCTTTGTCTTTGGGGTTCTGCAGATTCACTATGATATATTTATGTGATCATATTTTTATTTATCTTTCTTGGAATACATCATATTTCTTGAGTTGGTAGCTTCATGTCTATATATCAGTTCTAGAAAATTCTAAGCCATTGTCTTTTTGAATATTGCCTCTTATTTAGTCTCATTTTGTGGAACTATTATTAAATGTATGCTGATCTTTCTAATTCTGTTCTCCATACTTTTGAAACTTTCTTTTACATTTGTATCTATTTATATTCCCAAACCATGTTCTGAGTATCTAAATTATTTCTTTTTCTTTTTTTTAAATTTATTTTTTATTTATTTTCAGCATAATAGTATTCATTATTTTTGCACCACACCCAGTACTCCATGCAATCTGTGCCCTCTCTAATACCCACCACCTGGTTCCCCCAACCTCCCACCCCCCCACCACTTCAAACCACTCAGATTGTTTTTCAGAGTCCATAGTCTCTCTTTGTTTTCTATTTCAGATATATGTCTTTAAGTTCGCCAAGTCTTTCTTCAATTTTGTTTAGTTATTCTAATAACTTATGAATGGATTGACTGATTACTTTCATTTTTCTGGTGATTTGAATCATGACAATCTTGTGGCATGCCCCACAAGACTACAGGCTCCATGGTAGTGATAGTCTCACAATTATATCTCCATTATATAACATAGTGGTACCCATGCAGATGCAAACAGACCAATAATCCAGCAATTGAGTCTTTAACAAACTAATTTCATTTCTAAAAATTCTACTTGATTTTCTTCTTATCTATGTATCATAGTATTTTATTCTTTTCTTAAGCTCTTGATTCTTTCTTTTATATCTTTGATATAAGTTACATTGTTCTACTAAGGCTCTAATCTTCCTATTTATGTGTGTATGCATGTGTGTTGGCCAACTTTTGTTCAAGATGGCTTATTTTTGTATGTTTTGCAATTTTGGATTGTGAGCTTATCCATGCTAAGATGTTATCCATGGAAATTCTGTGTGATAGGGGTTGAGAAAATATTCCTCCAGAGTTTAATGTCTGCTTCATCCTGGTACCAAACTGCATGCTGATTTCTTGGCTTAAGAGTTCCCAGATAATAGTACCTGTATGACTGTAAGTCCCAACCCTTCATGAAGTTCAGTTTTGGGGTTTTAAATTCTGATGAGTGTATTACTACTACTACTACTACTACTACTACTACTACTATTACTACCACTACTACTATTTCCAGACTTGAAACTAGCTCTCTTTGGTTTCCTGATTCCAAGCACAAAACTTTTTTCATAAAGCAATGCTCCCTTCTGGAAAAAATTGGCTAAACTGGAAAAAATGTATGCTTTGTGACAGTGAGAAACTGGAAGCACATGACACACATTCTTTTGATTGTCATCTTAGTGGGCACTAACTATGTCTAGTGAAATTCATCAGCATACTATATTAGCCTGTGCCTAAACATGAGATGCAGCAGTGAAACAACTTGTGAAAGAAACATTTCTAACATTCTAAACACTTCTTAGCTAAACCTCCCATTTATTTTTGACTTGCATATATTTTCTAAGGTCTTGATATTATTCATTTTATAGATGTCTTGGTTTTTTAAATAGCTAAAAAATTTACAAGATATTTGATGGAAAAACTCACAGAATTTTGACATTGTGTGAAGCAAAGCCTTTGGTTTAAAAAAAAAAGCCTTTAATTTAAAAAAAAAAGTTAAAACGGTAAAACAAGAAGATATGTCATGTCTTGTCCAAATTCAGCCGTATTCCATACTTTTCAAACAAACAACACAAATGTAATTAAAAACTAAGTCCAATTTCAGAAAATTGGGCAATTTATTTATTTTAACACATTTGATCTTTACTGTTTATTAATTTCCTATATAAGAGGAAAAAAGGGAAAAGGAAAACAGTTCAAAACTGATGACTATAATGATCATGAATCTGTTCAAACACCTTGACTTCCAAATCAGTACCTCCCATCAGTATACTTATCAAGAATCTTGAGTAACGAAAATCACATTTCTTGATACTTTTTACCCATTAAACATTTTGCAAGTGTTCAAATTTTGTAGTAATTGAGGCCTGTTGTACACAGAGAAGTTCATGCAGGAACTAGTCCTGCATCAACACATACCTCTCACCACTCAGAGAATTTGTAGGTCCATACACATGATTAACCAAACATCTCTGTCTACTTTCTGCCTCCAACAGTCTTAGTTTAGACTTGTTGTTCCAATGTAATCTTTAGTGTCTCCTTTCACACTCAAAACTACCCCAGTTTGGATAGTAGTTTATATGGAAAATCACACTTACCATATTAGAGACTATGTTCTAACTCAGTGCCTGGTGAGAAGAACTCAGTTTTTCTGGGAAGAAAGTTACCAATCAATGCTAGCCCTTCACAAAAGCAAAAAGACACTTGGGACCTGATCTTCTTTAACTGATCTGTACAGACGAGTGGTCTCTCTTGGCTGAATACATGTAAAGTATTATATCACCCAAAACCCTGGAAGAAAGATAAAATGGGACATCTTGTAGCTTGTCAAAGACGATATATCTTTCATGCTCCTTAGTAGACAGGGCTAGATACCAAGGCAGCAGGCAAATTCATATAGGGATCAAGGGGTGTTCTTTGGGGAAAGAAATTAAAATTCTGACCTCTTCCTTGTTTGGAGTCAATAACATTGTATTTCTCTAATGGATTAGATTATTTCTAGCTGGGTTTTGCTGGCAAAAAATGATACTAAGGGCCCCAAAGAGGGACATTCCATAAAGAGGCAAGTAGTCTAAATTAGGGAGCTATAATGAACGCCAAGTCCTATAAGTGGAAAGGTAGATGCCAAACAGCAGCATGATGTTTGTATTTGGGGAATGATGGCAGATCATGTAATGTGTAAATTGAGACCCATAACCATGAAAGCTTGAAAGGGAAGTGGATAAGGATGGACTAAACTGGGCAGCATCAGCTTTCAGCAGCCTGAAATCAAAAGCCATCTAGAACTGTAACCCACTGAAGGACTGGTAAGAATTCCCAGTTCTCTCCTTGCCAGTATGTGGAAACACAAGTCATCTCTTCAGACTAAGTAAATGCCTAGATGTCTTAGGTAATTTAGAGTCAAGGAAAATTGTAAAAGACAGAAAATGGACTTCCTGCTAATAAGAGCATATGAAAGGGATTTAATGATTAATTGGGAAAATAAAAGGGATATGATAGTATTCTTGCCAAGAAAAAAAAGATATCATTTGAAGCCATCATAATTCATATATGACACAATGAATGCATTTTATAATGTTTAAAGAATAATCAGTTCATTTTGAGGAATGGAGGTAGTGTCCCATACATGGTACCTGGAGCAGAAAGGACACTGCTCTAACCAGCCTCCTTAATGCCCATCTCTCCCTATCAAAGTCCATAGACAATGTGACTTAGAGGCAGCCATATGGACAGGGATAGGAAGTTATAGAGACATTTTCAACTCTTGACAAGAAATCTGCTCCTGAAAGAAAATAAGCAAGCAAGGGCTAATTAGTAAGTGTAACACTGGCTCCTTAATTAAAATCTCCCTTTAGATTCAATCTATTCCATGGGATGACATTTAATAATATTGAGTTATAGTTATGAATGAGTTTGCCCAAATGTCTTCATCTTTGATTAAGATAAGTATTACCCATAGAGAAACAACCTTCCCAAGTTAAGTCATCTGTAAACAGAGATTTAACAAATCTTTTTATTCTGGAGCTTAGGTGTTCTGGGACTATTGTTTACCAAAGGGTATTCTGAGTGTACACTTTTCAAAATGCCACCAAGCAAGACCAGGTGTCAAATACCATTGCCACACAGTTCAACAGTAAGAATATACTGGCATGTATATTCCATATATAGAATATATAGGCATGTATATATGCATAAAAAACAACAAGAGAGCTACAAGGGGATGAGAAAAAAAGAAGTCCTTATTGTACCTTCAAGATAAGACTGATGTTTTCTTATGACACCTTCTGAAACCATGATGACCAATTTGCCCTTGATTCCACATTTTATTGAGGCTGGGTAAGAGAGGAAAAAAAATAACAGAGCTGTGGGTTAAAAGGATTTCCTTCTTTCTGGAATGAGTTGTTTTTGAAAAATAACATTAATGCCCAGATATTTGTATCTATACCTCTACTACACTTCACTTCCACTATTATCCATGGTGGGCCACTTGCCTGAAGAACCATGGATCTTCTGGGACAACAGAGACAACAGTATTTGCTATTTGTAATATGTGTCCAAAGCATTCTGCCTTCTGATTTTCTGAAATATTCAAGACTTGACAGGTTCTATTCATTTGATCTCTCAGTTTAGTTCTCCTTTCCTCTGTGTTTTGGGCATTATTCTCTGGCAGATTCTAACCTTTCAAATGCAAGATGGCTCCTGACTCTTTAGTTCCTGCCTTCTCACATTTAATTACAGCAAAATAGAGGAACCTGGTTTTCTAGTGTCCCATGAAAAGCCTTGAGACTTATTCTAGTTGGGTAAGTTTAGGACTGATGCTCTCCCCTGAATTATTCAATATAGCCAGAGATGGGCACGTCCATTATGGAGCCAAGGCAACCATATGCAGAAGTGTCGGATTATCAGTCAGCAATATAGCACCATTTTGCCTCTTTTATGTTCTCCCCTTTACCACAGATTTGGAAGTTTGGGAGCCCCTTTGCTTTGCAAGGCTCCAAGTTGGGTTCTAACAGTGAGAGTACTAGCCTAAGATTTGAAAGTCAAAGGAAATACACAGTGTCATTTCTCCTGGGGCCGTGGCAGGTGGGTGTGTGTGGGCTTTGGCAGTGCGTGGTTGTGAGGTTTTGATGGCAGCTCCCAGGCATCTTCCTGCAAATCACTAAGCTTTGTTGCTGCTAGTAGTTGAGATCATTGCCAGAATTTCTGTGATTGTGGCATTTTTTTAATTTCCTACCCATGAGCAACAGTTTCCCTGATCCTTACTCCCCCTTCTTTCATGGTTTCATAAGTCTCTAACTCTTTTATTAAATCCTTCCTGCTTGAAGTTCCTAGACTGGTTTCCGATTTCTGGTTCATCTGTGCAGAGGACCTGATAAGAGTGAAGGGGTACTACATCTGCAAACCAAATCTTGATTTGTAAAGAGGTAGAAGAATGAGGGTCAAAGTGGCAACAACGTTTCACTCTACTTCCTCTCAGTAGCACCATCTTAACATTCTAGAAATCATAGGAATTGCTTTTTCAAAATGCCTCAATTGCATGGATTAAAATACTGCATTTGTTTCCATCATTTGCCAAACCTGAAAGAGAGATTTCAGGCTGTCCTTCCTGGCCCTTCATGATCTGGTCACACTTCTCTTTCTTACCCTAGCATTCACCATCCTTCCACATGCCCCACAAAAGGATTTAAAGAGACTAGATTCTATTCTTGGAACATACCCTAAGCTTTCCTGCCGCTAGGCCTTCCTTCCAGTCATTCCTCCCATCTAGCATCTTAGTTTAATACAAACCCCATAACCTCTTTTCAAATGTCCCTCCAACCTCATCTTATCCTTTCCAATCTTCCTCCTTGTCTTTTTCTTCCTCTTCCTACTCTTCACAGCAAGGTTAACACTTAGAGAGCATGTACCACATGCCAGACAGCATAGTAGCTCTTCACATCCCATAAACTGAGCTCATCCCAGGTGGTAGGGGCTATTGTTTGCCCCAATGTATATGCAAGGAGCCTGAGGCTTGAAAGGTTGCATCCTTGCGGCAACCAGCTAGTGGCAAGTGGCAAGACTATCACTCAAATCCAGGTCCATCACTCCTAGTCAGAGAAACACCCCTCTTCCCTGAAGAGCCTCAGGGAATTTACAGTCTACCTTGAATACAAAAAATATAAATGAGTCAGTACATTTTCCAAGGTATTTTGCCCAAAGGACTGATGAGAGCCCCTCAGGCTACAAAGCTGGGATGCTCAGCCACCTGCCACCTGCCACCCATACCTCCCTATCACTAAGGAGCTTCATCTGTCATGACCTGTCAGCCTGCTTTGCATCTCCAAGGCACCCATCTCCTCTCCACCCAGCCCTCTTCTCCCTCCTGTCCATTTCCTCACATCTGATAACACTTTCTTCAGACAACCTTATAGGTTGTCACATGAATTTGTTTATGTAAAATATATGAAATAGCAGTGTGCTATTAACTATTTAACAGACAGCATATCTGAGCCAAACATTGTCATGTGAATTTGCTGTTTTGATATTTGACCAAGGACTTCTTTTCAACATAGTTATCATGTCAGATGCTTGGCTGAGGCCTCCTTAGATCTAAAAATCCAAAGCAAGGGCATTTGGGTGGCTCAGTTGGCTAAGCAACTGCCTTTGGCTCAGGTCATGATCCCAGAGTCCTGGGATCGAGTACTGCATCAAGCTCCCAGCGCCACGGGGAGTCTGCTTCTCCCTCTGACCTTCTCCCCTCTCATGATCTCTTTAACTCTCTGTCTCAAATAAATGAATACAATCTTTAAATAAATAAATAAATATTCAAAGAAAATTTTAAGAATGGATCAGCACTACATTAAGTCCATCAAATTCACTCTTGTACTGTTACTGCTGCCTCATGGTTTTAAAATCATGATATCATCGAGTACAGGTAATGAAATACAGTGCTATTCCTACACCATGTTATTTGACCACCAAAATCCATCTGACTTCTCTGCCTGGACAATGTGACTTCCCTAATGAGCAATGAATTTCCAGTTTGCCTTGGTAAATTAGATGTGTGCAACACCCGTATCATTCTTAAGAGGAGATCATTTGCCCTGCATTTATTTTATCTTTCCTGTGAGCTGAAACACAGATGTGTTGCCTGAAACCCAGGGATGAGAACAAGCTATATCCCAAGCAGGACATCTCAATTTGGGATATTTATATGGTTTCATAAAAGAGAAAAATAAACATCTTTTTTCTCCTAGCCACTTTAATTTAGATATTCTTTGCTTAGAGATTTCTTTAGAGGCTAAGCATCATCCTAGCGAACAGTATTAAATATATGTGCCTTTGAACAGAAACACACCTAAACAAAGTTACATATGACCAGCTGATGAAAAGTTATAACCAGAAGCTTGAGGGAACTTAACCCTCTATTTCCCCTAAGAGTAATGGCTCAGTATTAAGTACTTCAGCATTCATGGCCACTGAGAACTGAACTATAAAACAAACAAACAAAGAAGAACTGTGTCTAACAGCCTTGCCTCCTATATTAGCTGCATCATGCTGTCCCATTCTAAGTGACACTTGCAGGTAAATGAAAACAAAAACAAAAGCAAAAAACCCCACCAGCTTTACTTCTATACATGGTATCAAAGGGGAGGAATACTAATTAACAGTAAATAAAAAGGTTGTTTTCTTGCATTGCAGACTTTTTTGAGCAGTAAGACTGAGAATACAAATCAAGCACAGCCATCTTACCCTCTCCAACATACTCGTGAGAGAGAAATGTTCTCAAGAAGAATACCAGCTCAATACAGCTCAATACCTTCTTAACTCAGAGGAGGAAACAAATGCCCAGATGTCTAGGACCACACTATCTACTAGCTGATACTAACGCAGAGCAAAACCTCAGGTCTCCTGGCTCCCAAACCAGGTCTGCCCAAGGCTTGCTAGGTAAGGTCATGGGAAGAGAACTGTTTCTTTTGGTGCAATGAAAAGAAGTAGACAAACTAAGCGCTGGAAGGAGGGAAAGTTGGATGCAAAGCCAGGACCATTTGATTCTAAGTTGTTGTGTTCCTGACTTGGGACTTATGTTCCTGACAGCCAAGCTCTAACCTCTTATTTGAAATGAAGAAAACAGTCCTGCCTATGGCAGACTCTGAACGAGTGTTGTGTCCCTGCCTCTGACTGTTTCTCAGGCAATGAGTTTATTTCTACAAAGAACAGGAGCTCTATGTTATTTTTTCCCTTAAAGATTTTATTTATGTATTTGAGAGAGAGAGAGTGAGAGAGAAGGAACAGAGAGCCAGCTGGAAGAGCAGAGGGGGAAAGAGAGGGAGAAAGAATCTGAAGCAGACTCCGCACCTAATGTGGAGCCTGATGTGTGGCCTTATCCTGTGACCCTGAGATCATGACTGAGCCCAAATCAAGAGTTGTACACCTAACCGACTGAACCACTCAGATGCCCCAAGAGTTCTATGTTTTGAATTGAGTTAGGTGCCTGGCCCTGAGCTCTGGTTGCTACCCGGTTTTGATCATATTTTTGACATTCTTTACCTCTTCTTCCAATATTGTCACTTGCCCCATTATCATTAAGTACTTATCATATCTCAGCAGTAATTTCTTGACTGTAAAATAGTCAATGGTCTTTTTTTTTTTAACTTCTGAAGCATAGTTATTTGATATACAGATTTTTTCCAAAATGACTCTCTATCAAGATGTGTAAGCATACTCATCTGGTTAAAAGAAAGAGATGGGTATTCCTGAAGATCAAACCAAAGCCTCCCAACAACATTACCTTGATGGGCGGGTGGGTCCAGAGGCCCGAGAAGGTAAGTTCCCAGAGGACAGGAAACTAAACAACAAGCACCAACTACATACAACTAATTTCGGCTGGGAATTTAAAAAAAAAAAAAAAATTAGCCTGCATTGTGACTTCAGCATGCTGAAACAATGTCTGCACAATGCCAAAAACATCCAGATGGATGTGGAGAACTCAGCCGCCACCACATGCTTCATCTGCACCGACGTCTTATGGAAACAGCCAGCACAGATCTCTGGGGTCTGGAACAGTTGCCGGGCAAGAAGCCAGAGGGGAGAAATATTGCCAATATATGTTTAAATTAAATTAATTAACATTTATATAACTCTCTACATTGTATAAGGAACTTCTATGAAATATAGTGTCTCATTTAATCAGAAGAGCCACCTTATAAATTAGCTATTATTATCTGATGTACTTTACAGATGAAAAATTTAAGCCTCAAAAAAAATTAGATCACACAGTTACTAAAGAGTGGAGCCAGGACTCGAACCCTTCTCATAGAGTCTATAATAATGATTGAGGACTTACTGTGTAAAATCGTATCCTTGTACTGTAATTAATGTCCTCCACATAGATATGCTGTCAGAGAGGGAAGGCAAACATAAATGTTTCATATGGCATTATATACCTGGATTTCATATATCTAGACATCTATCTATATACATATTGATATCTATATCAGTCTATATGTATCTGCAGTATATATGTGCATATATATGTATATGTATTATATGTTATACATACATATATATTCACTTTACATTTCTATAAAGTAGTGGGAAATAAGAAAGAAATGAAGGAGAAGTGAAAGGATAAATTGGGTCTATTTGAAATTCAGTGGATTTGTTCCGTGAAGTCCTAATACTGCAAACATGAGCCCAGACAGGTTTCGCATACCTTTTTAGACTATCCACACCTAACAAGGCATATGTTTCAGTGAAGACAGACTATAATAATCCAATATGTTTGTAAGATTCACAAGTTGACAACGTGGGGCAAGTTGCCAATTTTGCATTCCTGAAAATTATTCTAAGTAGTGGCCCTAGTTTGATGACATTATGCTCCAGAAAGAGTTTATTCTTATTTCTAGAACCATCCAGATCAACACAATTCTGTTTGCACTTTTTTCACCAATATATTTTTATTCACCTCCAGTCCTCATCTTGGTCAAATGTATCCATGAAAGTAACTTGATTTTAGGGATAAAAAAACGAAATGGATAGAAATGCAGCACTGAGTTTGGAATCACCAGTTTCGACAGATTAAAAAAAGAGGAGAAACAAAGTTCCCTTCAGAAAATAAAGGAACGTGCTATCACATAAGAGACAGACACCATAGCCATGTACAGTGAGTCTCTGAAGTTTCCTGGTGACTGGGAGATAAAAAGAGGAGGATGTGTGAAGGATGCAGCCTTTTACATGGGTCCAAGACAACTTCCTGCAGCCTCATACCTCAGTCAGATCTCATATTCAGGGCAGCAGGTTTTTCTAGAACATTGGTCTCCCCCACTTATACTTCCACCCACTATGAGATGAGATTTGATGCCAATCAGATATTCACAGATGTCTATGCTCAAACCCCTGCCTGGACTTCTAAATTCCACCTATTCAACAGGTTCAGAAAAAAGCAAGATTGTAAGTTACATCTAAGCAGACAGATTTGGGGATGAGTATGTCCCTCCTATGGTGCGAACTATATAACTCAATAAGAACATATGATTCATGCCCTATTTACACAAGCATTATATTTTCAGTATCCAACATAACATGAATTATGCATGTTAGAATTTCATAACTTTATATAATCCTGCACATGAAACAGGTGCCTGGGCTCTTCTTAGAGTTACATCTACAAAAGATTTCAATGGTAAACACTATGATCACTTTACATACTGTAAAAACACAATGTTTTACATTAGAGGTCACCAAACTTTGGCCAATGGGCCAAATACAGCCTGCAGTTCGTTTCTGTATGGTTTGGGAGCTAAGAACTGTTTTTATAGTTTTAAATAATTGTGGGGTTTTTTTTTTACCAAAAACAAACAAAAAACAAAACAAAACAAAAACAAACAACCCCCCCCCACACACACACACAAAAGTAAACAGAATCAAATAAAACCATGCAACAGAGAGACCATGTATGGCCTGCAAAGCCAGAAATAAATTTACCACCTGGTCCTCTACAGAAAAAGTTGGGCAACCTATTTTAAATGATGAGCTGCAAATAAAACTATTTCATTTATTTACCTTCTTGTCTTTATTTCTCTTTTTTCTTTATTGGATTTGATTTATAGTGTTTTATTTATTTGATTTAATGAGGTATAATAACACTACATACCCAAGCTTTGGTTTCTAACTTTTGACAGTGGCTACCTGACGTGCTTCATAGGCATCTAGGAGTCTAGGAAGTTTGCGCTTGAGCGTGGTAGCAGGGATGCTGTATCAATTAGTGAAACCTCCATAGTAGATGTGGGAGGGTGAAATGGGGGTAGAAGCCCCACAAATTACCCTCCTTGCCTTGGGAGAGATTGTTAAAGTGTAGTTATATTTATACACGCCATTAAATATGCAGGGGTAAGAAACAAATACGTTAACAATGCAAGTCTCCGTGAGCAAAAGCCAGCTCTAGCCTGGAATGTGTCGTGCCACATGTTCGCTGCGTGACTGAAATGAGCTTTGCAGAGCTGCATATATTAAATGCTTGCACCCAGGAATTCAGGTCATTTTTTTTCAACTGGGCATCTCCACCAGCGTGGGTTGTGGCTTAGGTGCTCTAGAACCTCAGACTCTACACCAGAGCTTTACAAACAAGCACTTAGAGCTTTTTGCAAATATTCATAAATACTGGAGGAGGGTTCCCATAGCCGAGGATGGCCTGGCTGGCTGCTTCCTTATAGAGATTACACATTTTCATGCGCGGGTTCTCTTCCTCCACCAGTGGAGGAAGGGAAAGCACACTCCGAAGAGGAAGGCCACTTCTTGGGTCTGCAGTTACAGGGGGAGGCCCATGAAGAAATCCCCTTTCACGATGACAAGGACATAAGCTAGAAGCGCAACCTCACTGTCATCCTTCAGTTTCAAAAGCACAACATGGTATATTTCTGTGGCATCGCTTCAAAATGTATTACCTCATCAATTCGTTTCTGAAAAAGTCAAAATAGTGGAGGCAGTCTATTTTGCCAACATTTTGAATCAAAGCTGTTTTGAGTTCTTCAGGCACCAGAAAGCAGGCTTACTTAATGAATGGCATCTTCTCCCATCACTGGTGCGGCTTTTAGGGTTCAGAACTGAACATCACCTATCTAGTCATTTGTCCCATTCATTCAGCAAATACTAATTCAAATTCAAAAAGGGTTAGCTGTCAGATACTCTGCTCAGCTTTGGAGACACAGAAGTGATCAGAACATAGTCCCCAGACTCAAAAATCTAGGAAAGAGGTAGGTGAGTAAGCAAGCCATTAAAGGGCAGTGGAAGAAGTGTGAGAGGAGAAGCTTACCGTTTCTGGGAGAACACATAGGAGGGAGGAGCACTTAGCCCATATCCGCACGGACAGGGAGTCAGGAAAGGCTTTCCAGAGGAACAGAGATCTCTGCTGAACTTTGTTAGTTGAGAAGTGGGATGATACTACTTGACTTGTACGAGCATCACATGTTCTGGGTACAAAATGCATAGGATGTTCTGGGTCTCCAGCGAGTAGCAAGAAGCCCAGAGGGGGCAGGATATACATGAGATGGCTCAGGGTAGGCCAGCGGTAGAGCCAGGACCGGGCCCCACCTTCAGTACCAATCAGCTTAACGGCACACTGTATCTTCTCTCCTCGAGAGACCTATGTTTAGGTCTGGGACACGAATACGGTAACATAAAGACCTAAAACCCGACTATCACAAGCTCTGGGGAGAGTATCTATTCCAAGGACCCCTTCTATATTCATCTGCTAGGGGGTCAAGGATGAAGTGTCACACACGTGGTCTCTTCAACAATGGGAATGTCTTGTCTCGCAGTTCTGGAGTCTAGAAATCCAAAACTGAGATGGTGGCAGGGCTGGTCCCTTCTGAGGGCTGTGAGGGAGAGTCTGTTCCATTCCTCACTTCTGGTGTTTGCCAGCAATCTTTGGCATTCTTTTTTTTTTTAAAGATTTTTTATTTATTCATTTGACAGAGAGAGATCACAGTAGACAGAGAGGCAGGCAGAGAGAGAGAGAGGGAAGCAGGCTCCCCGCTGAGCAGAGAGCCCGACGCGGGACTCGATCCCAGGACCCTGAGATCATGACCTGAGCCGAAGGCAGCGGCTTAATCCACTGAGCCACCCAGGCGCCCAATCTTTGGCATTCTTTGTAGATGACATGCTCCTTTGTCTCCACATGACTTTCCCTCTGTACATGTCTTATTCTCTTCATGTGACATTCTTTGCATAAGAACATCACTCATAGTGGATCAGAGGCCCACCCTACTCCCGCATGACCTCATTTTAACTAATCACACTGACAGTGACCTTATTTCCAAATACGGCCACCCTCTGATGTACTGGAGGAGAGGACATCTGTATTCAAATGAGGGGAAGGTACCATCCAACCTTAACATCTTTATTTAGACAGTAACGGAACTGCCTTTCTGCTTCTCTTCATAAAGCAGCAGCAACAGTGACAATCCAATGACGCCTACAAGCAGAAGGGATAGGATAGAGGCCTTAAGGCTGGGCCCTCGGGTGCCCAAGAGCTATGAGGAAAAGCCCAAGATAAGGATAACAATTTCTGTCTTTCAGCTTCAAGCCCCTAAGTAATCATTTCTTCCACCTTGGCATTTTACCTGTGCTAGTCACCAGATCACCAAAAAAAACCAAAAAACAAAAACAAAAAACAGAAAATATGAGTGGGGCACCTGGATGGCTCAGTGGGTTGTGTCTACCTTTGGCTCAGGTCATGATCTCAGGGTCCTGGGATCGAGTCCCGCATCAGGCTCTCTGCTCAGTGGGGAACCTGCTTCCCCCTCCCTCTCTGCCTGCCTCTCTGCCTGCTTGTGATCTCTCTCTGTCAAATAAATAAATAAAATCTTAAAAAAAAAAATACCACAAGGCTCCCCGGAGGTGAGTACATCCCGATGAATCCCATACTGGCAATGAGGTCAGCTAGCCCTTCCTCACTGTGCAAAGCAGGCTGTCTTAGCTGTTGTCAGGTCAGGAGGCACAAGGCTGGACCCTGGAAGCAGAGCCTCCAGGCTGAGCAAGGATGGGAAAGGAGGACAAGAGAGGAGGAAGAAGAGCAGACAAGAGCGGAGGTCATCTGGTTCTGTCCTGTTTGAGATGCTGGAGCCCACGGGCTGAATGTTATTTTAGAATTCGGTATGTCGCACCGACACAGCATCACCTGCCTGCAGCCACCCTCCTACCAGTGGGGGAATTAGGCTAATTATGTCTCCAGGCAGGTATTCCCCTAGTTTTCAGGAAACAGAGACATAAGTAGGAAAGTTGCTGTGGAAAGGAAACTGTGGGCTATGATAGGATGGCAGGTTAGTACTGAATGTATGCCCCAAAGGCCTATGCTCCCCCGAGCCCTTGTGCTCCTACCTCCGAACGAGCTGTAGAAGAAGCAGGACGGGGGAACCTCCAATGGGGTCACTGAGGAAGCGTGCATTGTCACAGGCATAAACTCACCTAATCTTAACCTTGTTTTACGAATGGGGAAACTGAGGACTCAACACACATGGAGATGAGTTCCATTCCCCCAGGGGGAGACTAACAATAAGCCCTACCACCAAACTCTCCATTTCAAGCTCTTTCCACAACATGATATGATCTCAAATTGCTGGCCAGCCTGTATAAGTTCCCTAGGGCTGCCATAGGAAAGTGCCATAGCTGCGATGCCCTGAACTTTATTTTCTCAAAACTCTGGAAACTAAATATTTGAAATGAAGCTGTTAGCAGAGCTGGTTTCTTCTAAAGCCTCTCTCCTTGGCCTGTAGACGGCCTCTTCTCCCTGTGTCTGAGCATGTTTTTTCCTCTGTGCCTCTCAATGTCCAAATTTCTTCTTCTTATAAAGACACCCATCATATGGGATTAAGGCCCATTGTAATGACCTCATTTTAAGTTAATTACCTTTTTCAAGGTCCTATCTCCAGAAACGTCATGTTCTGAGATACTGGGAATTGGGGCTTCAACATACAAGCTTGGGGGGATACAATTCAGCAGTAATCCGCTCCCAGAGCCTTTCCTTGGGAAAGGCTGCTCATAACTTGTGCCGCTGGTGTCACATGACCCCGTCTCTCTGATAAACACAGCCAGGACCAGGGCCACTAAGCTCCCTGGAAGCCCAGCAGCCCTAAAGGTTGTTTATTGTGACAGCACTCCCAGTGGGGACAACTGGCTGGCCCAATTCAGGCTCTTTGGGGCAGTCTGAACTCAAGATATGGGAGAAACAGAGCAGATACTAGGGAAGCACAAACAAAAGGAACAGGCACAGAGAAGCTAAGCCTACAGCACAGTGAGGTCTAAGCAGAACCGCATCTCCTGCTACTGATCAAGAGAGAAAAAACTCTGGACACCAGAACCAGGCCGGACTCTGGATACATTTCCAAAAACCATACTGCTCAGCCCTGGTAAGGTCCTCAAGCTGTGCCTGGTTTTTGAAGCTGCCAGCATTGGATATTCCTTATTTCCAGGGGTAACCTGACATTAAAAGCAACCAACAAGTATAAGCATCTGAAATAACCATGGTGAGCTGAAAGAATCCTACCTTTTTTTTTTTCCTTCTCTGTCTAGGAAATTCATGTTACCTGCAGATGAAAAACAAACAAACAAATGAGAACCAATACAAAACCTCAGACATACATTTTGTTTCTTTCTGTGAGCCTATGGAAGTCATGGAGGGTTGAAACAGAGCCAAAATGGTCCTACTGTTCCCTGAAACAAGAATAAATGGAAAGCAAGGGTCTGGGAAACATATGATGGGCACACCGTAGTGAACAGCATTCTTTCCATCTGTACTTTGAGTTGTGCATAAGATAAAACTGATTTTAAATGCAACAGAAAGAAGGAAGAGTGCTGAATCCATTCAACAAACCTACCGTGAGAGTCCTGCCCGCAGTTACATTCCTGACTGCCCTACTGAGAACATTTCAACACAGAGAAATTTCAAGAGTTTCACATCATTTATCCCGTTTTTTTTTCTAGGTCATCCCTTTACATGGCAGTTAATCACCTGTCAGCCCTTTTCATGACAGGTTTTTAAGCAGTTAGAGTCCACCCTCCATTATTTGGAAGGAATAGTTTTTTTTTTTTTTTACTTCTTTATATTTTTCCCTTTTAGATTAAACTGTCTATTCCTTGGCCTGTATCCGTTATTCCACTCTAGGCTTACTTCAATTTGTCTTTATCTTTCTGATAGTCATGATCCCTAAAACACTACAAGATTTCAGAGTCATTAGTTGTAAGCCCCTCTGGAGTAGAAATTAGGCTCCTGATTTCTGTTCCATCTCCCCACAGTGTCTATGTGGTGCCCCCCATACAGGAGGCAGGAAACAAATGTTCCCTGACTCATTCCTTTATTCAGACTAGTTCTCCCCCAGGACAGTGGGACTGCTTACATAGCTCACAAGGAAAGACAAAGATTCTGGACCTCTTTTACCTTCTAAATAATGTTTAGTTACGTCACATTTTTGTAATATCCCTCTGTTGACCTGAAGCTGATTTCTTTCTCAGTCCTGAGTTATTCCATCAGCTCTGGAAAAATCCAGATTTGTAACATAAACTGTTCTCTGACCCTAAATTTGCTCAACTGCCAACGGAAGGATTGGAAGTTGGTCAGAAAAAGCTTAACCCTGGCACGACTTTCCGCAGCAACTTAGAGATCCCTGGACCAAGCCTTCCTTTTTAGAATTAAATTTCTTGCCCTGAGATGCCCCAGAAATCTTCAGTGGCAAAACCACAATGATATACCACTGAGGAGGATGCTGTGGGGTTAGCTGAGCAAATACATAGTGTGTCTTCTACGGGGAAGGGCTGAGGGAAGGGAGAAAATCATGTGTGGATTCAAAAAAAAAAAAAAAAGGTGACTTTTTCTAATCATTCCTAAGTATCCCTTTTTTGTAAAACAGTTGAGCTGTTAACTTCTATGCTAAGGCACGTATGCACTTTGGAAAGGTAATTTGAAAGCGAGTTGAGCCATGACAAATAGGGACAGCTGGCCTAATTGAATCATTTGATCTAAGACAGCTCAACTTGGTTATCCTCACTGCAGCCCACACTGATATTAGCGAGTGAATCATTAGCCATGAAATCATGTCGACTTTCCCGACTGCAGCGTTCTTGACATGACAGGATCGCGGTCTGCCTTTCATTAGAGCCCCAGTAAGTTCCTTCGTCTGTCAGGAAAACAACAAAGCGGCTTGGGAAACTTTTAGGCTCTGCTTCAGAAAGTCATTTGCTCCAACATGCCACATAGAGCATTTCAAAGAAAGGGCACGAGTTAGAGACGGGAGCAAGCTAGCTGCACCTAAGCAAGTTCACTGCACTGAAGCCTCTCCAGCAGCCACACCTGCAGGGAGAATGCAAGAGCAGCTTTATTTTGTAAGCACCAGTTTGTGGTCACTTGGGAAAGTGGGCTATAAATGGAGTAATAATAAATGCTTTAACACTTGACCCACAGACCTCCCTAAGGGGAGTCTTCATGTAGAGAGGACATTCCTGCCACCTTTAATTTAGTTTTTGTAAAAGGAAGGAAAGGGGCAAGCTCCTCTTTTTGCTGGATTTGTCAGAAGTGGTGAGACAGTTGAGAGCTCAAATGGAGGGACCAGTTCATTGACATGTGGAATCAGCCTTGGTTCCTTACAGCACTCACACCTTATCCCTAACTTGGCCCCTCACAGCCAGGCTCCTTCTTTAGGTCTCCCTCTCAAAACTGTCCCTGAGGGTGCACTGGCCTCAATTCTTCCCCACAGTCAGACACTGGGACAAGGGCTTATGAGGACCTGGAGGAGTGAGACAGAGCAGAGAAAGCCAAAACAAGATGCATCAGCTTTGGCTTCAAGAACACTGCTCAATCCTACGGAACCTTCTGAGGGGTCTATGAAAGGCATTTCAGAGCTGTCTGCCAGGGGAAGAAAGGAGGAAGCATTTACTCAATTGCTACTGCCCCCTGTTGGTAAAAGGTGGCACCAAAAGAATTAACTCCTTGCACTTTCGGGTTACACAATTGTGAGTTATGAGCCCTTTCCTTGGCTGTCCCCCCAGAACGCATCAACAATGCCCTAGACAATGCCGCAAGTCAAAGCGCCACCTGTTGTTGCTGTACAAGCCTCGCCAAACCCTGCCTCAAACTAGTCTCTCCGCCTAAGAGATGGCCCAACAAGATTTTGAAGAAACTGTACTGATAAGAATGGTCAGAAACAGAAGTGTGGTTTGGATGCAGGTCATTGTAGAGAAAAAGTAGACAAATGGATACATTCGAAGTTTTCCAAAAAGTCTGAGTAAACAATGCCATTTGCAGATAACTTTTATGCCGAAAATGACATGAGATTTAGAATGAATATACCAAGACCAAGAAACAATTGATATGGCTCACTTTCACAACTGTCTAAACAGTAGGTGAATCTGAAAAGCAATGGCAAAAATTGCGTAAAATGAATGTTGACTTGGAAAGTACCTCAGTACTGTAGGGGTACATGTCATAGCTACAATAGTCAATCTGAATCACAAAATTTCAGAGCTGGAAAGCAAGTTGGAAGTCATGTCCTCAAACCCTCTATTATTACAGAGGAGAAAATCAAGCATCTTCAGATTCCGCTGCTGTGTAAAACTGCTAGACCAGCTTTACCATCTGATGGGAGCACGTGAAAATAATAAGGGCGATTGGATAGCTAGAGTCAGTTCTTTAGTGAACCCTAACCCCAAAATATTTTCACAGTAACCATGACATGCAACAAAGATCACAGCCAGAAAAGAACTGTAGACAATTAAAAAAAATTTTAAGGTACTGTTTTAAGTTTTAAATGTAATTTTGTCAGGGAAAAATTAAAATTTTTTAATTAAAATAAATATTATGGTACAAAAAAAAGAAAAAATATAACTATTCACCTGATGGTTTTTAAGTACATCTAACAGTTTGAACTTTAATCCATTGGCTACAGTTTCATATAACAGCATTTTATGAAAATCATTGTCTAGTAACTAATTTATAAATTTTACTTAAATGATAATATCTGGGGTGCCTGGTTGACTCAGTCGGGAAGAGCATGTGACTCTTGACCTCAAGGTCATGAGTTCAAGCCATACATTGGGTCGTAGAGATTACTAAAATTAAATAAACTGAAAAAATAAAATGACTTTAAAAGGTACAATTTAGGTATTATTAAATAGTGCCACTTATGTAACTTTCCCTCTTTTTGACTTTTAAATAATTTTAAAGCAATTCATTTTAAAACAATATATTTTAATTTTAAATGCATATTCAGATTCAGTGAAATATTTCACACAGAGATAAATTTGTCTTTATGAACAAAAATCTTTTTTTTCTGTGCCTTGACTTTATTTTCAATCAAATGGAGATTACAAAAACCTATCATTTAAGGATCAAATGAATTAATACAGGTTTTACAATAAGCCCTATAAACATGATATCAATTATTATTATCTTACTATTGCCACTATTATTACTGTCATTATTTGGGGTATACAGAGGTAAAGTAAAGGAAAAGAATTGGAGAGAATATTTTCACAGGTGATGTTATGAGTGGTTCCCCCAGCATCTTCTCTACACTCCCTTGGAATGTTCCACTGAGCTCCTCAAGTAGAGTTCATTTTAGTTCTACACCACTTTCAGCCTTGAGGGGGATTAGCATAACAATGAAAGGTAAATTTACCTGAGAGAATTCCTTCTTTTTGAGATTTACCAAAAATTTAAGCCATTTTTAAAATTTATTTATTTTCAGCGTAACAGAATTCATTGTCTATGCGCCACACCCAGTGCTCTGTGCAGTATGTGACTTCCATAATACCCACCACCTGGCTCCCCCAACCTCCCATCCCCTGCCCCTTCAAAACCCTCAGAGTGTTTTTCAGAGTCCATAGTCTCTCATGGTTCGTCTCCCCTTCCAATTTCCCTCAACTCCCTTCTCCTCTCCATCTCCCCTTGTCCTCCATGCTATTTGTTATGCTCCACAAATAAGTGAAACCATATGATAATCTATACTTGTCTTTTGCACTCAGTTTTACTGTTTTAAGTTGTAAATACCACTAAAACCCCCAAATTGTCCCATAGAATGATAAAACTGAAGAAATGCAAGTTCTCTTTCTACATCTTCACAATCGCTACACTATCGTTTACTTATTTTTTTAAAAAAAAAGATTTATTTATTTGTTTACTTTAGAAAGAGAAAGCACAAGCATGAGCACGGGAAGGGGTAGAGGGGAGGGAGAGGGCCAAGCAGACTCTGCGCTCAGCGCAGAGCCCATTGGCGGACCCTTATCCCACAACCCCAAGATCATGACCCAGAGCCACGTCAAGAGTCAGGTGCTCAACCAACTGAGCCACCCAGGTACCCCAACACTATCCTTTCTTTCTAATATGCTCTTTAAACTCAGGAATATGTCACACCGTAGGGACCAGCATACCTTCTACACCCACAGCAAGCTGGGAAATTCTGAACCAAAGGAAAGGTCTGAGATAAACACATAGTATCCACATATGTCAGGGGCAACTATGTAACTAGGAATTCTTTAAATTAACTTTCATGTAGAATACTGTTTATTAAAGGATGAGGAATAGCGTTATACTCATTTAACTATTATTTAAACTTGACAATAATCTCAACAATTGTTAGAATTCAGATCATAAAGTTTTTTCAGAGAGCATTTTATCACTGACACTGTTTAGAATTGCTGGCAAATGGTGACAATAAAAAGGCCAGCTTTGGGTCAGGTTTGTAATTGTTCTTGAATGCTGCACAGTTGATTCACTCCTTACTGCATGCCCCTAACGGTCACTCTATAGAGTGGTGAGCACTGTTCTTGAGCAACGTTACTGATGTGGATGACCACAGGCTGGCTCTGTTTTAAAGAGCACAGGATCCAGCCGACCACACGCCAAGGATTTGCTGTCCAGACAGAACGTGATTTTGCCTCCTGCAGTCTCTCGTCTTTATGCTCATGATCTGAGATAATGACAGAGCTTTATTCCATCACCTATTTCTGAGCCTTCATTTCAGCCATTTTTTCTATCAAAAACTTTCTTCAATAAAAGGTTTTTATCTCTTAGCTTATTCATAGCATAGAGACAAAGACAAAGAAGCCAACCAGGACTTGGGACTTCACCATTTAAACCATGACTTTTTAAAAATCCCATGCATGCACACATGTGTAGAAACCACACATCAATGCTCCATACCTCTGCTCATTTTAAAAAATTAATTACATTTAATCAGGTCAACTCAACCGTGTCCATTAAGTAATGGACTAGGTGAGGCATAGCAAAATAATACTTTTTAATGATTAAAGCACCTGCATAGAAATGAGGAATCCAAGAAACAGAGAGGATAAAAGATTATCCTATAGTCACACAGCAATTGGTTTTAGACCCAGTTTCCTCTTCCCCTACTTAGATCCCTTCCAACTTAAAAGCCATGTTCCCTAGATACATTACCTAGAATCCAGAGTAGGAAAATACCATTGCAATACATGAAGTTGTTCAGCGTTATGACAGTGTGTGGTCAAATGCTACAATGGAAATCTAGGGAGGTAAAAAGTGGCTGGAGATGTCAGGAAAGGGCCAGTAGAGGAGGCTTGAGCTGGCTTCAGAAGCTCTTCAGGATGAAAGAAAATGGAGGAGGAATGGATCATTCCAATGGTCTGTCAGCAAAGACAGAGGAGTGAACCAATGGCCAGCAAGTCACTTCACCCTCTCTAAGCCCATTTTATCTCCCTTGAAATAAGGGCACAGTCTTAATGACATAGAGAAGTGTCATTCACCAGAATCACTCATGAGTTGAGTCTGTATTTATTAGAAAGAAATGAACATAAGCAAGAACAGACTCATGCACCTAAGGCATTCCATTAACTGTTATTTGTGAAATAGAAAGAACTTGCATTTTTTTTTTCTTTCTGAAATGAAAGGAGTAGGAGAATGAGAAGAGGAAAAAACAGGGAGAGGTCAAGATGACAGAATATGGTTATGGCACATAATGTGACCCCCTTCTAATGACCTCTCAAAAGCTCATGAAAGCATACCAAAAAAACTACAACATGTTAAGTGTGATGGGATTTCTTATAGAAACTGGCAGGGTATAGAGTTCTGCCCAAGTGATCATGGATAGAAAAAGATATAGTATCAAGGATGTGGGCATCAACTGGCTTCTATGTTACACTCTGTGACGCCTCCATATTCATTGCCTAGAGCTGCCATAACAAATGACCACAACCCAAGTGGCTAAAACCAACAGAAAATTATTCTCTCACAGTTCTGGGAGTTAGAAGTCCAAAATCAATGTGTCAGCAGGGCCAGGCTGCCTCTGGGGAGAAGAATCTTTCCTTGCCTCTGCCAGGTTCTACAGTTGTAGGCAATTGTTGGCATTCCTTAGCTTGCAAGAGCCTGATTGCAATCCCTGCCTCTGCAATCACATGACCTTCTTTCCTGTGTGTTTCTGGGAGGCTCCAACTCTCTCTGCCATTATAAGGATACCAGTCATTGGAGTCCTAAATCCCATCCTAATCCAGTATGACCTCATCTTAACTTGATTACAGCTGCAAAGACCCTATTTCCAAATAAGATCACTGTCCCAGGTACCAGGGTTAGGACTTCAAAGTATCTTTTTGAAGGACACAGTCAACCCACAATAGACCCAGATATATCCCTGAATATTTGCCATGTGCTTTATTAGGAGAAGCTCAAAGTAGCTGTATAATAACTGCATCCTTAACTTCACCTTTGGCTTCTCTTTGCTGGCCCAGAATGGTGGATCTGTGGAGAGTAAGACAGATCTGATGTACCCTTACAGCTTCCCCATTATGACAGTACTTAGAGAACCATTAGGTTCAGGTAATAGTTTTCATGGACGATTCATCTGTACATAGGCTCACAATGAATAGGCAAATAGTGCTTGGCCTTGCCTTAGATCTTTCCAGATATCTCTCTGGGCACATAGCATATATGAGGGCTTTCCTGCTCCATTTCACTTCTTGTCTTTCTTTCTCCCATACCCATGTTGAGGTCTGTTGATCCCAAGTATAGTTGGTACTCTATTATTAATACTAACAATATCATCAATATCAACAATACTAACAAAATCATCTACCTCATTATTTTGTAATTATGAATGGATGCCAAAGTTACCATACTTTTGTTTCTCTATTGCAATTATTACAGACTCTAATAAAGGCCTTTCACAGAATTCCAAATTTCATATGTTGTCCAGTGGCTTTAGGTCATATGCCTTTCTCCTTAAAGGGATAATTCTTCCAGCATCCCTCTTAAAATTCTTCCAGCATCCCTCTTCTGACCTTGGGAGAGTCTGATGAGCTTTAAGTGGTCTTAGATGGCTTGCCTATTTTCCCACGTTCCCTTCCACCACTATTACTAATACCTTTACAGACCCACAATTCTCATGCGCTTCTATTCAAGCTAGCTTGGAGCATTCTCAACATTCCCCTTATTTGCCATGTCCTTTGTACACCTATAACTTGCTGTTTCAGGTTATTCTATTAACTTTATCACACATTCACATTATTTCAACTGGGTTGTCAACACCTCAAGGGCAGGATTCATGCCTTGTTCTTCTCTGCATGTTTTTGTTTTTTTTTTTTTTTTAAGAATTTATTTATTTATTTGATAGAGAGAGATCACAAGTAGGCAGAGAGGCAGGCAGAGAGAGAGAGAGAGAGGGAAGCAGGCTCCCCACTGAGCAGAGAGTCTGATGCAGGACTCTATCTCAGGACCCTGAGATCATGACCTGAGCCGAAGGCAGTGGCTTAATCCACTGAGCCACCCAGGTGCCCCATTCTCTGCATGTTTTATAACGTTTATCATGGTGTCTAACATGGGGTAGGTGTTCACAAAGTATGAATATCATTAAATTGAAGTTGGGATTATCTTCCATCTTTTCAGGGCCTGAGCTCTCCTGAATTTCAGCATTGTAAAGGCAGTGAAGCTCACAAAAAGATATGCATTTATAGTACCCTATTCATCTCAAAAGAAGAGAGTATGTTTAAGGAGATGGCATAATTCTTCCAGGAATGGGACAAAATTTTGCTAAAGAGCTGGTGGTAAGGGTGAAACAACATAGCATTGTTTCTGCCACAAGGAAATCAGGCTTCTGGAAGGAAATCACTTTAATGCACTCGGAAAATGCTGCAGCAGATATACAGCTGGATGCAGAGGGAGATGCAAAGCTGCTGTTATTGCAATAAAATTGGGAAAATCCTACCACCAGACTGATATCCCCTCTCATTTTGAAAGAGAACTATTATGTTCACCCTATCCTTTCTGGGCTCTCTGGTTGGTTTCCTCTTGCATCATTAACAGGTTTTTCTGAAAATGCAAAATTTTGAATCAAGATACTGTAGACTGAATATTTGTTTTTCCCCAAAATTTATACATTAAATCCTAATGCCCAATGTAATGGTGGGGCCTTTGAGATATAATTAGGTCACCAAAGAGGAGCCCTCATGAATGGAATTAGTGTCTTATAAAAGAGCCTCCAGAGAGGTCCTTTGCCCTGTCTACCATGTAAGAACACTGCTAGAAGGGGTTATCTATGAACCAGAATCTGCCAGAACCTTGATCTCGGACTCTCCAGCCTCCAGAACTGTAAGCAGTAAATTTCTACTGAAATAGTAGAAAGCCCCCAACCTGTGGTATTGTGTTAGAGCTACAGGGACTAAGACACAAGGAGACCAGTACGGCTTCCATACAAGCCCCTTTAAATGCCATGTCATTAACCAAGTTTGGAAAAATGGAATCCTTGGCAATGGGATTGGTTGCTTTCACATTTGTGATTTTGTTTACACTTTTCACAATGCAAATACCACTCTGATTTTTCAGGGTTAATTGAACAATTTGGAAAAGAATATACCCACCTTTTCAAAGATGTCTAATGTTTTCCCCAAATACTTCCATTCTTTATTCTTCCCTGATTTACACATCATTTTCTCCTGAACAGACAGTACGTTGTATGCCAGCTGGACCTGGACCATAGTAGGTTTGTTTCCAAAGAAGGTTCGTGTCCAAAACATTGATAAAAGACCAAAGAAAACTGAACAGAAGAATTTTTTTAGGAATAGTTGAAGTAAAACAGTCCAAATCTGGATTGTCATCATTATACAACGGGAGGTGTAAAAGTTTTTTTAAGTGTCAAATGCAGATAACCTACATCTACAAATTTATTCCCAACCTAGAATTTCTAAGTTCCATGTCTTTACCCACTACCACCTATAAGAAAGAAAGAAAGAAAGAAAGAAAGTTAATTTGCAATAATTTGTTTTAAAGAAGACCAAGTGGTTCTAGTCAATCTTCACAACATTTTATTATAAACTCACTAATGCTTTGTGATTAATAATGTAAGAATTTACCCTCACTCAACAACAAAATACTCCAAGCATTGTCAGTGAGTCACTTTTAAGTTATCTACTACCCAGCTCCTATTAAAAGTCCTCCTGTTAAAAGTTATATAAACAAGCAAACAAAAAATCAGGTTACCCAGCAGCTCACTTCCCTTCACTTCATCCTTCAGCCTCCGTGAGCTCTATCTAAGCCCTTCACAGACTTGCTTCCCCTGCATTGCAGTTTTACAATAAGGGAAATCCATTCCTGTATCTATGATTAAAATCGTGTCAAGGTAAAGGACATGGTCCACTGTCCTATGTGGCTGCTCTGTCAATGCAGTAGATCCTCCTTGTCCACGGTTTTGCTTTCCACGGTTTCAGTCTCTAGCAGTCAGCCACCGTCCAGAAGAAGATGGTCCTTCTGACATACCAGAAAGTCACAACAGCCTCATGCTACGTCACAATGCCTATAGCTTTCATTCAATTCATCTCATCCCATAGGCATTTTATCTTCTCACATCATCACAGGAAGAAAGTGAGTACAGCATGGTGAAATATTTTGAGAGAGATCACATTCAAATAACTTTTATTACAGTATATTGTTATCATTGTTCTGTTTTATTGTTAGTTACCGCTGTTAATCTCTTACTCTGCTTGATTTATAAATTAAATTTTATCACAGGTATGAAGGTACAGAAAAAAAGTATGATATGTAGAGTTTGGTACTTTCTACAGTTTCAGGCATCCCCTGAGGGTCTTGAACCATATCCCCTGAGGCTCATAAGTGGGGCCTATGGTATTCTCCCAAAAGTGATTTGCTTCAGAATTCAAGGGAAAGAAAAACTGTTTCAGCTGGGGAAGTGGACTGGTGCCTGTTATGAGAAATCTGACTCCAGTTTTGATCTTTGATGGCTGACAGATTTTAAGCCTCTCCCATCTCCCTCTTCCCCTTTTGTCCACAAATGAACAAACTGATAACAAAGCCCCTTATTTGGTACCTGTGGGAGATACAAACCACACAAGGACTCCAGAACCTTCCCCCAGGCCCAGCTCCTAACAATAAAAACTCAGGCCAGGCCCCTGCCCTCACTCTCTCCAGCCATTTCAGTCTGCTTGAGAGGAGGGCCCTTCTCTCCACTGAGACCTCAATGATGTAAGCAACAAATCTTTTCAGACCCTTATACAGTGTATGTGGTGCCATCAGTTTCAACATCCCAAACAAATTTCGGGTCGGGGTGGGGGGCCTCTTGCTTTAGCAAGGGTTACTATAACAGCTACCTTCTTTCTGAAGTGAGAACTAGATAATATACATCCCCCTTTTGATCTTGACCAATATAAATACCAAGTAATTACAGCAGGCCAGCATGGTCTGTACATCTATGGATGCTTCTAAGGCAGGCAGATGGGCATCTCATGGTTATGGACATGAACTCCCAAATCCAGGTAGAGCCCCTATCTTTGTGCATTCCTAGCACCCTAGATTAGGGAGTGTTTACCAGCCTGACTCTGCACTGGGCTGTAAACTGCAGGGCAGCTCTCCACCCATGGTGCTCATCACGGTCTTCCTAGCAGCCAGCACAAGGGCAGGCGCTGAGCAAATACTTAATCAATGAATGACTGAAAGAATGAAATTTAGGTAGAAAAGTGATTTGCAAGAAAGCAAGGCAAAGATTAATTAATAAGTGTCCCAGGGGATAGGGGTGACTGGGTGGCTCGGTTGGTTAGGTGTCTGCCTTTGGCTGAGGTTGTCATCTCAGGGTCCCGGGAACAACCCCACACTGGGCTCCCTGCTCAGTAGGGAGCCTGCTTCTCCTTCTCCCTCTGCTGCTCTCCCTCTTGTTCTCTCTTTCTCAAATAAATAAACAAAATCCTTTTAAAAAAGTAAGTGTCACAGGGGGAAAATAAAGGCTTCTTCTGTAATTTAGGAAATGAGACAAGTACCCAACATCCAAACAGTAATCCTAACCTACAGCCTTCTGATCCAGTTAAACTGCCAGCATGGCACCTAATTGCTCAGGCCTTATACTACCACAGTCACCTGCATTGAAATTCTGGCACAAATCACAATTTACTTCCCAAAAGTTAAACTTCATTAAATATTAGTTTAATTTAATGTTTTCTAGATTAATTTAAGATTAATTTATAGCCAGGCATTTGCACAGCCCAAGCAGTATCTTTCCTTTCTGTCATTTCTATCATCTCACAGACAGCAGAAAAAGGGAAAATGTATGGTTAAGAAGCTCTATGATAAAGTAGGGGGAGATTTAATTAAACTATTACATATCTTTTCCTCAAGTGTGGGGGAAAAAAACATAAATTTGCCAGGGAGTACAGTAGTATGCATATCAGGAAGCCTGATAAACAAAAACTTTGCAGATATGAAAAGTGGTTCTTACAAAATGACTTGGGCTGAAAATCCAATAATGTATTTAACCCTACATTTTCTTCCTAAGTCTAAAATTATGTATTTATATCAAAAGAATCTTTGATTCATTGTTGCTAGAATTTGTTTTCAAAGAAAATGGGGGAAGAAAAAAAAGGCTGTTCATTGATATCCAATGACTTTTTTTTTGCACAACTGTCTTTTCCAGAATCATAGGATCTTAGTGCTGAAAAGGACTCTGGGCAACATCTAGTCCTATAGAGTTCACACCACTTTAACACAGCACCCTTCACTCAAATGGCATCTTATATGGAAATCATCACTGAAAGTAGGTCAAAACACAACTGCTTTGGTGAAATTGAGAGTGAGGAATCTGAGCCTTCCTCCAAACCCCCTCGTTCTTAGGGGCTGCCCCTGTAAATATTTCATCATCAGTTTCAGAGCTCTGCAAACACAGCCTGAAATTCACTGATTTAATGCAACCTCCCATTTTACAGATGAAAAAATACTGAAACAGTCAGGGCCAATGTATCAATCAAACTGCGCTGGTAAATTGTAGCAAATCCAAGTTAGCCCCCCCCCCCCCCACCGGTCTTCTGGCTGTCTTCATGACACCCAGAGCTTCTTGTCCTGGAGAGTGTGGCAGCCAAACTCACCATGCAGGTCTAGAAGAGGGTCTGATTGGGAGAAATGGTCACAAAATAGAATTCTATGAGCAGAACGGCTGAGGCCCTGATGCCTGCCTGTGACTCTTTTTTCATCATTAATATCTGCAGATTGTTTTAAGAAAAATCAACTCTTACAGAACTCTAAAAATAAGTATAAGTGTCCCTTCCTCCCACCCCACAGGTTCCACACCTCAGAGATAATTACTTACTTTCTTCTTCACTGAACAGATGCAGATTCTATTTCTAAAGTTATCAATATTAAATGAGGAATTTGATAATGATACGACACTCCACTTTTGCTTCTCTTATAGACTTAGTTTTGCATTGTCAAGGTTTCTAACATTCATTTCTGTAGTTATAAGTATATTCTGGGTGATTTATTGATTCTCGCACATTTTCAAGGAAAATGTTCTGATTTGGGGTTGGTTGGTTTTCTTTCTTTTTTTTCTTTTCCCCTTCCTCTCTGGAAGTATTCACGATGTTTTCTCTATACTTTGTGTTCTCAAATTTCACAGGATATATTCAATGGTAGAATATGTATGTATGGATATATGTAATTTCACTTATCCTGCTCAGAACTCAATGTCACTTTTAATCAGCAGACTTGTGTTTTTCTTCAGTTCAGTTGAAATGGTCTACTTTAAAGATATCTATTATTATCATTATTACCCCTGCCCTCCCATTATCTCCCATTATCTCTGTTTTGCTTTGTAATTACAATTAGTGGGAGTAGTGCTGGACCTCCTGGTACTAGCCTTTTGTTATGGAACCTGGACTGGATCCTAGGGGAAGAACCAAGTGGCACTCGGCATTTGGAGACTTTGGAGGATTAGAGGTTTATTTAATACCGGTGGGCTCAGAGGAGACCGTTCTCCAAGGGTCTGAGCCCCAAGCACAAGCAGGGAGGGTAATTTATACTCTTCTACTTCCACATACTTGGTACTTTTGGCGCACGTGGGAAACAGGGTAGGAAAGAAGAACCCAGAAGGGCTTTGAGACAGGGACTAGAATTCCCTTGCTGGTTTGGTTGGCCATCTTAGAGTACAGTTTCATCTTTGGGGTATAGTACTTATCATTTCCCCCCTTTGATGTCCCTTTAAACACCATATTTTAGAGGGCATCATTATCATCTATTATGGGCCGATACCCCTGCAAGACTAGTATCTGGGCAGCGGCTTGCCTGGTAACAGCGTTTTCTCTGAACTTAGCAAACCATGTTAAGGTTCCTAAGGCTGCCCAATAAACAATAACAATAACAAGCTTCTGGGAGAAAGTCCAGTCAGAAGGGGCAGTGGCATAAAGTCCAACTCCTGAGGTGAGGGATATCACGCTGATAATAGCCAGGGACCAAGGTGAACAGATGTCCATCAGTTGGTGGGGTCTTATCGAAGGTGGAGCCAGAGTGGGTCCATAGGGTCTAGTTGGGCTTTTCACTGGTGTGATTCGTCCAACTCCAAAGCAGTGGATCCATTGGGTGACACCTAAGACCTTGAGGGCAGTAGAGGTGGTTAGAAAAACAGTGTGGGGTCCTGACCCACATGGTCTCAGGGGGTCCTTTCTAAAGCTTCTCATCTATAGAGATGTGCCTTAGAGTTTTTCCCAGGGCTTGGAGGTGCTGGGACACTTCTAAGTTTCCAATCTGTTCCAGGTCTCCTCTAAGTCTATTTATTATAGGGGGTGGCCTGCCATTGAGCCTTTGAGGTGAATTTTAACTGTGGGAATCTTTCAAATACAGTTGACTAGAATAAACAAGATCAATGACCTCCAACAGTTATGCTCTATGGAAGTAAGACATTCATGTCCAGGCATAAGCGTAGCTGGATTTAAAGTTCGACAGGTTTTAGGTATTATTTCAGGCATATCTGTAAGTGTAGCCTGAGATTTAGTACGTCAGTCTCCTTCATCCATTGGTTTCTAAGACACTCTGGACCTGATGTGAAGTCATTACTGTTAGGGGCTGTCCCATGGTAAGCTTTGAGGTTCCTTTTACCAGGAGCACTGTTGTATGCTTAGCTAAGCCTTTGTTTGAAATTGCACCTCCTCGGAGGTGGCTTCTAGGATACATATGACTGAAAAATACCATCAAGAAGACCTCTTTGTTCGAGGTAAAGAGTTAACATTCTAATTACAAAGGATCACTGGCAAGTGGGAGAAAATCTGTCTCAGGAGATAAGGCTATCCCCAAGTGCATTACCCAATCCAATCATAAGGAAAGTGGGGTCACCCATTCTCTACAACTCCATAGTTAACCCTATGGAGTGGAGTATGCTCTGGCTTTTAGGGAATGGTTTAATTATCCCAGCCACACAGAATTGGTCAAGGTGGTAAGTTATACAATTGTTGGGGAATCAATCCCATTTTGTTTAATCATGTGCCATGGGGTCCTGTTATTATTATAAGTCAAAATAAATACAAAAATAAGAAGATTGTCTAAATGAGCTATTGTGCAACCTCTGAAGTTTACCTCAAATTGTCTAGCTTAGGTAAACAACAAACATTTAAAGACAATCAAACCTAGAATTTACATCCACAAAGGTGGGTTATTTAAATGTAATTTTTCTCTCTAAAATAACCCTCATTTCCAGAGATAGCAAAGTCAGGACTAATTTATTTGAGAAACAAGTCCATTTCTAACAAACCTGCCTTATTATTTACATACACTCAGCGAGAACAGTGAGTAATCATATAGATCTTTTAGAATCTGCTTTGCTGGAACTTTATAAGGAATCTCTAGGTTGAATTTTTAGTAGCCTCTCCAGGCCAGAAGCCAAGCCAAGACATACCTGCAATACCTGTAAGATTTGGGCAGATTCTTGTTCATGAGGTCCCCAAATTATCCTGAGGTTCCTGTACCTGCCAAGAAGTGACATTCTTTACTCACCTGGTGAGGTTGCTGGGACCTCTGTAAGCAAGGTATCAGGCCAACAGTTCAAAGGGGCTTTATGGATCCAGGTTTCATAAAGTCAACCTTAGCTTCTTAAAGCTGTCTAGTCATATCTGAGTCTGTGAAAGTCTTTCTCAAATATGACATTCCAGTCAAAACCTTGGTAAAATAACCAACATTTCCAATGGTGTCCTGTTACAAGGAGAACAGATTCTTATGGAACTTGTGCAAATGACTAGGATTGCCATGGAAGAAGGTATACTTATGGAGACCTTTTGGGTTTCGGAGGCTTCAGATAGAAAAGTTGAATGCTTTAATTTGCTTACAAATGATTATTTTATCATGTTTCTGTATGTCATAGAAATCTTAATTTTCCTTAATCAGGAAGAATGAACATTAAGGAAACAGTAACATTTTTCAAACAAGGATCACAAAGCTATAATCATCTTTTTAGTTCATTTAGTCCCATGTTACTGATTCTGGGTTTAGTCTGAATGCAGCTTCTTACTTCTGGAAGTTCTTACTCATTTCAGTTCTGATCTTAAAGATATTGGATACCTGTATTGTCCTAAAAGTCCTTTATATGAACCTCCTTAAAGATAAAACTTATTTTACAAGAGAATTAGAATAATTATAAGTGACAAAAACTCAGAATACACATGGTTAATGATCTGATAGGAGAGTTCACTATGATACGATTGACAAGGAAACTCAGTTATTCTGTGATACATAACACTTCAATAGCCAGAACCAGAACATTACATACCACACAAGCAAGTCTAATTAGTCAACAAGACTTTGTTCATGATTTAAATCTTGGGGAAGTTTGTTAAAACCTTAGAAAGTTTTAAAGCACAGGCCTACATAGGATTAGGGATGTTCAAGACCTGATAAAGGCAAGACATAGAACCTGGTTTTTCTTAGCAGGCAGAGAGAAAACAACTATTTGAATTTTCTTGTCAAGAGCAGACCAAAAATTGAGAATACTTTGTCTTTTTGAACAGAGAGAAAACCAAATTTCTATACCTGTGTCTTTTTAAAATTCATTCATTTCAATCTTAGTTCATCCTGACCACACCTAAAATTTGTTTGCAAAGATTTCCCTTCACAAACATTTTACAACTTTCCTTTGCATTCAGGTTTTGTCCCAAGCCATTTCCTTCCAAACAACATCTCATTTAGGACAAAATTACCTTCTTCTACCTTCAACAAATGTGCATTTCCATTCCTTATCTTTTTTAAGGTTAGCAGAATTTTGCACTTTAGAAACCTTAATCTCAGCGAAGACTGAGTAACCAATTGTGAACTATTGCACCAGAATTCTTATAAATGGCAAATTTGTGAATCAGTTAAGCAAAAAACATGTTTACCAACAGATTTAAATATCCTTACTTCTCTGCAATAAGTCAAAAGCACAAACCTATGTCCAGTAATCAATGCTTTAGCACTTTATCCCATTTGAAAAAGACCTAGATAGATGTCCACCAAATTTAATTCCATTTGTCATCCAAGCAAAACTAAAAGTTTCAGGTTACCAAAAACTTTGAAAACTATTTTAACAACTACCCATGAAAACTTTGATGAGACAATTAATCATTTTAGTCATCTTTTTACTAACAACTCAACAGAGATAACAAGAGATTATCTGACCTTCAGTAAACCTTGACAGAATAAAAGTTTCAGGTTTACCACCAATAACTTAAAAGACACATCTATCTTAATTAAACCAACGAACTTGGTTTAAATACTGAATTGTGTTCCATGTGGATCCTCCCCATGGTCAGTTTTCACCTGAGACACATGGGGAAATCTGGAGTGGGCAGTGGGGGGGGGGGTCCTCTTGCTCCTTGACAGTGAAGGGAGGAGCCATGGTGCCTAAGGCACTGAGGATGGTCTAGTAGCCAGCAGTGTAGGCCACACCCAAGGTGGTGCAGAAACGGGAAAAGGGGGATGGGGAAGCAGAAGAGACAAAGTGCTGCCAGAGGGCAGAAGAAGGGTTCTTGGTTCAGGAGCTCATCAGCTCCAGAGAAGCAGATGCCATGTTTCCCACCAACAAGGCGGGTAGGTAGTCCATATCTGGCCAGAGAAGACAGGGAATTTCCTGGAAACAAAGGAAGTTTTGGCAACTGCTTGGGAATATTCCTTCAGTATCTTTTGTAATAAACCTATAATCTAGTAAGAAAATTGTTTTCTGAAGTTCTGCGCAAAGTTCTGTGCAAATTGATCAAACCCAAGGAGGGCTCTCGAGGAGGATGGTGCTCTTGTGGGATAGCCTTTATCCTGTACGATCTAATGCTATCTCCAGGTAGAGAGTGTCAGAATAAATTGAAGGACACTCAGTTCGTGTCACAGTTGTCAATTCATATTTATGGTGTTAAAATCTAGGTAGAGTATTCAGGAAGACCACAAAAAATGTGTAGGTTGGTTTTCCTAGCAGGCCCTTTTCCTGAATGGAAAGGCAAGCTGAAGGACCATAAGTGGCTGACCATATCTCAGGAAGGCTTCCCTGAGGGGTCACCATAGACACCCAAATGAGGACTTTACTCAAGGACAGAGAATCTTACTGTATTTCACTTTTAGGCAGAGCTGTCCCTTCTTTTAAATTTTTATAGTGTCTGATGTGACTGTCCTAGATTTGCCTCAAATCTGCTCTAGTTTTTTCTCAAGCCTCATTACTCACTTCTAGATTATTCTCAGACAGATTATCCAGTGTATTTATGGTATGTTAGTCTGGTACTAAAGCCACCACTCAATACACAAACAATAAGTGTCACAAACTTAGAAGGGTAATTTTATAGGCTCAGCTATTTGAGAAGTGAATTCTTTCATGAAGTACCCTGGTGACTGTCACATGTTTCACACTCCATTCCTGGTCTCACATCTGAGTTTCACTCTTCCCTGGAATGTTCTTATTGCCTATAGCTTTAATCTCCAATAAACGGATTTTCCCCTGTTACAATTTTCCCCTGTTTCAATCTAACCCCATCCATTTCTCATCTTGCAGTATTTCCTTAAATGTTCTGGTCTACCATCAGTTTTCTTTCCTTGGTTTTCAATATTGTTATGACTTTATTTTTATTTATTTTTGTAAACGTCTTTTCAATCACTTCAACAAGACATAGGAAAACGGAGGAAATGATGTCTATCAAACACCTGCTGATCTTGAGTGATGTTCTAGAATTTTGGAATCTTTGACTAGAATACTAAAATCTTCCAGTGTTGAATGTAAAATAACAAATGTGTCCACATATATGAAGTTGTGTACTCAGTAGCCCTCCAGTTCTGAGGACAGGTGTGGCAGACCACCTGCAAGCTATCATCAAGCAGGTCAGCCCTATACACTCAGACTCCCTCCACTTCCATAGTTTAATATTCCACCTATCATCCCCCTGCATAAATAAGGTAACCTGGCAAAAAAGAATAGAAAGACCTAGAGTCTGCAGTCTCGACCAAGGCTCACAAAGGTCAATAAACAATCACAAAGGAAGTACAGATGTAGGGAAACTCAGTGATTATCTAGATCAATATCTTATGTTGGCCTGTGGATAACATGAAACTCTAAGACTTGAAGCTATTTTCTCATGGCTACACAGTTACTAGTAATACACTTAGGACTTGAGTCCTAGTCTTTTTATATCTAGATTATGGCTTGCCACACCTCTGATTGTCTTTTTTTCTCCTTGTTTCTCTTTTTTCCTTTATATATATATTTTTTTCTGAACAAAAAAGCAGAATAGTTACCCTCACCAATGAGTTCCTCTCTTTCTATCAACCCATTTTGCCACATACACTTCTCTATACAACATTCAACAGCAGAATCGCATGTGTTTGTGATGTCTAAGATGTCAGTCTTACTTTGCATAATCAGAGGCACCAACATTACCCACTGACTACAGTTCAGGTGAATTCTATGAATATTAAGCATGTAAGACATAGAAAGCACTGTATTAAATGTTTCAGGAAATACTAGGATGAATAGGAACTATTAAGAGACTACAGATATAAAGAAAAATGGCCCATGATAGTTTATTCAGTTCATTTAGAGGACAGGTGGAGAAATAGAAGTAGACATTGCAAGTGTCCAATGGTATCTGGTGCTTCCCCCACTCCAGGCACTTCTCAGCAAACTTGCAGTTGGACGGGTCCAGGTGACTCTTTTGGCCAATGGAGAATATGAACAGCATGTGTCACTTCAAGAAGAAAAGCATAAAAATGATTTTTTCAGATTCCCTTTCCTGCTATAGCAACTAAGGTGACTATGTGTTCTAATGGTGCAGCTATAAGATATGGGCAGTATCTCTAAAACTAGGGCCCCAAGAGACTGTGTGGAGCAGAATCTCTTGCCAACCCATGGGACATATAGCATGGGTTGTATGTATGTCTTTCTAAACCATTGTAATTCTTATTACTAGAGCATAATCTAGTCTGTTTAGTATAGTCAATCCTGACCAACCAGAGGACCCAGTTAAAGAAACGAAGAAGGAGCAGCTAGCAAAATGAGAAGATAGCAAGGAAGAGAATATCATGTGGTCATGAAAATTAAAGAAGCAGTGGGTATTTGTTGCCAATATATCAAGAAAAATGCACTAAAATTTTTACTCTCATTGATAATCATTCTGTCAACACTTTGTCCTTCAATACAGCTTCATTCTGCTTCAGTAATTTTCTTGGATTAAAAAAGCACATGCAAAAATACCTCATTGCAAAAGTATAAACCTGAAATGTGAAAACAAATGCATATTACAATCAGACCAAAATATTTACATGATGTAAAACATTAAATAAATAAACCGTTAGAATAATCCTATTGAATTAAGCAAATGGAATCCAATAGAACAGCTGTTAATATTATCTTCCTCCATAAAGAGAAACCTTGATGACTCATTTAGAGCTTCATAAATTGTAGTCTTTTCCCTGCTTGGTATAAATAGGGTTTTTTCCATCTAGTATATTATTTGGTAAATATTGCTAAAATTCATATGCATAACAACATAAGATCTTATCTATCTATTGTGTCTCCTAGACCTGGAAACTCCCTGTCCACCCAAGTACCTCATATAGGCAAATCCACTCAAATAAGGCTGAAAAAACTACAGATTAGTGGTAATCTAATCCCTCCTATTTATTTCTTCATAAACCCATTTCCAGGATAGCATACTTTTTAAAAATATATGTATTTATTATCCATTCCAAAAGAATCATAATTTATTCTTAAGAAATAAAACATCACTAAAATAACTTGAAGTTTTTGTGTATTCCCCTAAAATTGCATCCTTCTCCTTTTGTGTGCCTAACCCCATTGTCTTGGTAACAATTCAAAACACCTTCCGCCTTGTTCTCCAGCACTCTAAACATTTCTTTGGACCCCTCGAGTGATCAGTCCTGGTTTGGACTTCCCAAGGAGCTTAAGCGAGAGACCTCTTGTCCTAGTCACACATCCATGATACTTCCACCACCCAGGAAAGCACCCTATGAAGAGAAAGGGCGGGATTTGTCTACTGCCCTTCCCTTTACAACACAGAGGATATTGTGAAGGGTAAAGACCAATAATATTTCTGAGCGCCTTGGTTTGAAATTGTGCAAAAGAAAGAAGAAAAGGAAAACACTTGTGGCTTGTCTACAACACCGTCCTCAATAAAAACACTACTAATTTTCGGGTGCCTGGGTGGCTCAGTGGGTTAAGCCGCTGCCTTCGGCTCAGGTCATGATCTCAGGGTCCTGGGATCGAGTCCCGCATCAGGCTCTCTGCTCAGCAGGGAGCCTGCTTCCTCCTCTCTCTTTCTCTGCCTACTTGTGATGTCTCTCTGTCAAATAAATAAAATAAAAAATCTTTAAAAAAAATTTAAAAATAAAACACTACTAATTTTCAATTATCAAAGGATAAACTGTTTCATTTAGAGCACAGAGATGGCCATCATGAGGATTTACAGTATTTTCAAGGATTTAGACCTGAGAAACCCACGATACCTGACACACAAAAAAATTGACACAAAACCATGAGCATCCTTTACTAATGCCTCGTATTTGGCAGAAAGGAATTTTCACCAATGAAGAGAAAAGCTGAAGACAGTACTAATAAGTGGAAGGTGAGATGGTAAAGGTCTCAAGCTGAAGCTTCCACATACAGATCTTTAAAACTTTAAGTTCAAGCCCTTCACTTTAACCGTGTATAGGCAAGAACAGGACTCTTTGAGAACACTTTAACCAGATAAATGGAAACAGAGCTATGCCACCCACAATATCCCATGTTCTCTTATAAATGTGTGTAATAATAATCTGATTAAAATCAACAGAATCAACAGAATTTCTTGCATTTTGATACCTGATACAGCCATATTGTGGGAAAATTGGTATCACCTAGTGAATTTGAATTTGCACATATAACCCAGTAATCCTACACACAGGTATATACCCTAGAATACAGTCATCTATGGCCATAACTTTTTCAGAACTATGAGATGTGTTACAGAAATGTTTATGGCAGTGTTGTTTGTGAGAGGAAAAACTGAAACTACTGAAGTCCGCAAAGAGGAAACTGGATAATTTTGGAATACTCATACCTGGACTCCAATATACATAAAAGAATAAACCATAGGTATACATATCAACATAGATGACTCTCACAAATTTACTCCAAAAGAGGACAGGTGACAAAATAATACATACAGCATAATTCCATTTTGCCAAAGCCTGGCAAGATCAAGCAATGCATTGAATTATTCACAAAAGATTCATTATAATGGCTACTTAGAGAATGAGAAAAGAAAGGATGAGATTTTGGAGGGACAAATGATAGGCCTCAAAGAAAATAATAATTTTCTATCTTTCAAGCTGGGTAGTGGGCAAAGAGGTTAGTAGTCCTTGACACATATATGTTACCCATACTCTTTTGTATATAAAATAAATTTTTATATAAAAATTATTAAATTTAATGTACATAAGAATTTCTGTTTAAAAAAATTTTCACAGGCCAATGTTCAGGGAATCTGTTTCAGTGGGTTTAGGGAGCAAGGGGTTGCCTCAGGTTCATCTTTTATTTCTTTTTTAAGATTTTATTTATTTGTCAGAGAGAGATAACAAAAGTGAGAGAGAAAGCACAAGCAGGGGGAGTGGTAGAAAGGGAGAAGCAGGCTCTCTGCTGAGCAAGAAGCCTGCTGCTCCAGACCCTAGGATCATGACCCGGGTCAAAGGCAAGTGTTTAGCCACCTGAGCCATCCAGGGTGCCCAGGTTCAGCCTTTTTAAGTACACATCCCAGGTGCAATTAGAAGTGGTCCATGCAGGTGTATGTGGCACTTAGTGATACCTACCAATCTAATAAATACTATTTTCCTGAGTTTTCAAGTTTTATACTAAAGTTTATAGACTTTTTTTTTCAAACAAAATCTTGTTTTTTAAAAAACCCAATTTGTAGAAAGGATCAAAACAGAGAGTTTCTAGTTAGAGTTGGGGAGGAATTGTTAATGGGCATTCCTTTCCCCCATTACAACTGCAGACTTGGAAGCAGCTCTAGAAGTCCATGACTTTATGACCAATGGCAAAGAAACCCCCAGTATCAATCCTATTCAGTGAATTTCAGAATAGAAAGAAATTATGCAAGCTTGGCTGTAAGACAGAGGCAAAGTGGAAAATAAACCCTGGGAATATTTTAACTAGAGTTTATAAAATGTGTATGCTACTGTGGCTTGATTATGCACACACAATTTACACACTTTGCATAAGTGAAAGTACAATGTCTGACACACAGTAGGTATGCAATACAGCTCAAGTGAATCAATACCTGATTCATTCCATAACTTTGGATAAAATAGGATTTGAGGCAAGAGACTTGTTATTCTGTGATTCTAACTTTTGGGTGCAATTTACAACATAGTACTAGCCACAACTTCTCCCACTGGAATGCTTCCAGGCAACAAAAGTAATGGATTTGTTAAGTTACCCTCGGCAAACCACAGCACCCTGAACACCTGCTGAAAGAAAGAATTTTCTAGTTACAAATGTAGTTGAACATGCTGTCTAGAGCAGATCTACTCTGCATGAAACATGTAGCCAAAGTGAGAAAGGAATGGGATGGAATATTCAAATAGGAAAAAATAGGTGGGTGGCTACATATTGGTGTAAATGGAACATCATGTAGAGAAATGTGTTCTTGCTTCCTGAATTTACATTTTATACACAAATTGTATAATTAATACTTAGCCATAAGCAAAACTTCATGAAGTGGCTTTGGAAACAATTCGCTAAATTATTGCCATATACGGAGCCCCTCCCCACCAAATATTGGTAAAGACTTATACTATCTATAATGGCAAAAAGAACATGGAAGTTAGTATTCTGGGTGAAAACCCTCCTCATAAGCCCATTGGTTTCTGTTGATTCTCTTGGCCTTCATTCAAGAGAAGCTGGCATGGGCTGTTGCCTAGCAACAGCATGAAGTGCACTTTTCTACCAGCCCATGGAAACGCTGTCTCTGGACCTCATGCCATTTAGCACCATGGTTTTATAAATTATGACAATCCCTTAGGAACTTTGCTTTCCTCCCTTTAAATGAGTGCCTGAGGATGACTATTTTAATACTCATCCTTCAACGCAAATATTGTACTTGGCTTAACACAACCAGAAAATAAGAAGTTATATCCATTGGCAACTCTCCATTTCTCTGACCACTGACAGAGAAACCAGTAGGAACACACATCTTATTGAGAATTGCAGTATATTTTCTTTGAATGAACTGTGAGTTTAATGCCATCCTTACTAGTATTTAATTAATACCTCCTATGTGTTTAGGATATCTCAACAAAACAGACACTGTTCTTATCCTCCTGGAACCTACTTGCCTATTCTTGAATCTCCCTAGACGTTAAATGTCCACCTATAAGAACACATTTGATATCCTTATGTACTCCAGCTAAAAGGGAGGTCCTACTTTTTTAAAACCAAGAAGTGTTTTCAAGCCCGATTCAGATGACTAAAGCCCTAGTTGTTCAAGGGCAGGTGAATCCAAATTAGAAACTCCAGAAAATCAAGTCAGCAGCCCAGGAATCTTATCTGTGTGAAGGTCCCAGTCCCCACAGAAATGGTAACAGCACTGCTGAGACTCACATACCCGTCATGATTGAGGTTCTTTAATCAAAAAGAAAGGATGAAGGTTTTCAAATAAAGTATCTCTGAAAGGCCAGAAACTAACTTACCAACAGTTAAGAGAGGATTAAAGGATCTGTGTTCATCCTGTATCCTAGCATACAGGTTCAAGGACACCTAAGGAATGTAATGGGAACTTCATTCAAAACATCCTCTGAGCCATTCAGTGAGAGGAATGTTCCAAAATCCTCAACAGAGAGGACCAAAAGAGCATGACAACTCTTTGAGAACCCAAAAGAAATCTGGCTATGTGACTGTTCTTTAAAGAGTCATATCACTCAGGAAGAAAATTCCTCCAATTTGAGGAAGGACAGAACAAAGCTACAGAGCAAATGTTTGGGAGTAGAAATTTTGACAGTTTTAAAGAACCACAATTACTCAACAAACCATGAGTTACTGAGACTTGTAAGAAAGGAACAGAGGTTACTGGGATGGGTAGAACAGTATTAATGCCAAATAACTAGTGAGTGCTATGGAAATTTGTATGACATGATTTTCATTGGAGATATATAAACAGATCTTGAGAAAGTAATATGGGCCTCAAGTTGATTTAAACATGAAGCAGCCAATATTCAAATTTGTGACAATGAACCTAAATTCAAAGAACCTACCTGCTCATGAAAGAATGGAAGACATCTTGAGGGCCCTTTGACTGCTTCAGACTAGAAATTGATGGGGTACTTTTTTAAAGTTTCAGGAAAGGAAGAAAAGAGAAGAGAAAAAGGGACAGAATTTCACCAGAAGACTATATTATGAAGAAAGTTTTTGGAACTTTTCTAGCCTAATTTTTACCTTATTTAATGCCAGCTAAGTGCTCTTCCTCCCCCCATCCCCACAAATGTTTTAACTAAAAGATAAAAGAGGCAAGGCAAGGTTCTCTCAAACTTTTTTTTTCCCCTTCAGACACAAAGCATAATAATGGAAAAGCAATCCTATCACTATGCCTACATGATGAGCAATTTCTTAAAAAGAGAAAAATAGAGATAGAAAGAAAGCCCATGTCAATTAAATTCCATGTTCTTAGTTGATAGAAATTACTTTAGGAACATCCCTACATGTACATAAATATACTTTTTTTAATAGCAAAAACAACATGCAATAAAGGCTCTATGTGTTCTTTTTTTAGAGCGAGAGAAAGTGAGCATAAGTGGTGGGGAGGGGCAGAGAGAAAGAATCTTAAGCAGGCTCCATGATCACTGTGTAGCCCAACGTGGAGCCTGGTCTCATGACCCAGAGATCATGACATGAGCTGAAATCAAGAGTTGGCCACTCAACTGACCGAGCTACCCAGCCACCCCATGTGCCCATTTTTTAAATGGTACTGACTGCCTATATAAACCCACACATACATGGGCCTTCCAAGCTTAAATGTTTGGTCACAAATATTTCAGATCCTTCCCCCATGCACCTCACAATTCCTGTCTTTTTCAAATTGCAAGATGTGCCAGTGATTTCCTCCTTTTGGGGATCCCTGTGCAGACTGATCTCCTTCCCCTGCGTAGTGATAGAAAAGTCATCTACATGCTGAAGTGTCTGCAACCACAGAGCCTCTGCGGAGTCAGTCAGCCAAGCAGCACTCATGACTGAGAGTAAGAAGTCTTCCCAGGGGAAGGGACGTTCGAGTGGGACTCCTAAAGCCACATTAGCTCCAACTCTCCTTGCCAGCTGTGCTGAAGGATAGAGCTGAGTCCGCAGGTGCTCTTGTTCACTCAGGAATTACATGGATTCTCTAGGATAATTATAGTGGCTATTGTGTTTTTTAAAAAAAGCATTTCCCCATTGACGTGACTTTACTGGTGAGGTATGTTCTCCCCCACAGCCCATCCCCCCATGACGCTGGGTAGAGAAGTGGCTGTGACTGAGGACTCACCTCCAGAGAGAGAACAAGTCAAAGGAAATACCACTCTTTCTGGCTCAGGAGGGTGGGGGAAGAAAGGAGAGATGGGAAGAGGAGCCTGGAGGAAGGCCCAGGGATTCAAGAGTATCCAGATTCACTCCCCGTGCCGCCTCTGTTAGAAAAGGAGAAAACCAAACACAGGTCTATTCCCTGTTTTCCATCTAGGACTCTGAAAGGAAGAGTAAGCACAGGGTACGCACAAAATCAGGAGAGGCCTCGTTTAGCTCCATAGTTGTCCTCAGCTCCTGTATACCATTTGGAGACCGCTAGAAGTTAGCAGAAGGTATCTCCTGATGAGCTTCAAGGGATGGAGAAAGATAACCAGACCAGAGACTGAAGGCGAGTTTCAGGCAAACCTCAGGAGCAGAGAAAGAGGGGCAGTGGGCCTGAGTCAGCTAGGAGGAGCCCCAGGCCTGACCACCAGGGAACAGACCCCAAGTTCAGCAGCGTACCCGAGGATTCCACTGCTCCAGAGGCCTGCACGGAGGCAGACACGTACATGATCCTTCTCATCTGATCCTAACTTTCCCGCAGGCAGAGCCCTCTTTCCCACCCCCACTGCCACCAGAAGCTCATGGCACCCGATGCTCCTTAACCACTTACAGCTTTCCAAAGGTGGCAGTCTCGGCTGCACCCCATCTATGCCTTCGCACTGCAGTTGTGTCTTGAGGATCCTTTGTCCTCTTGTTCATATGATCGGTTTATTCTACAAGAACTAACCCTAGCCTCTGAAAAGACTCACCAGTCCCTCAGGCCAAGATCACCACTCATTACTCTGCTCACTGCATCTTGTCTACTTACTCTATGGTAGGACTCATCAGGGATTTGTATGTGATTTCACCTTCCCCACCAGATGGAAAAGTATACCTCCTTCATCTCTGCATCCCCCACTCTAATGACAGCACCTGGCTAAGAGGAAGTACTCATAGCTTTATTTATTTGTTAAGTGAATTTATAGACATGGACAAAATAGAAAATTTCTGTTAGGAAGTCCAAAAAATGCTTTTGTTAGGACCTACTTTATGCCAGACACTGTTAACATGCATTTTTATATACATAATTTCATAAAATCCACACCCCAATGTGCAAGAGTATTATCACTGTCGTTGTACCAATGAGTACACTGAGGCTGGGAAGGATGAAGGGACTCCTCCAAGAACAGGAAGGAAAGGAAAAAGCCAGGGTTAGAATTCATGTCTTCCGACTCCAATAGGAGGACTCCACAACATCAGTTTCTAAATAGCTTTCACCATTGTACTCAACTAGATTAGAAAGGTTGATATACAGTTAAAAAAAAAAAAGAAAGAAAGAAAGAAGGGAAAAAAAAAAGTAAACTATGGCTTATATTTTATCTTTAACATCTCTTCATATGATTATAATTTAATAGCATCAATTCACATTAGTCACTTAAATTTTCTGTCCTAGTGGGGAGCCCATAGGGTAAGGAGGAGACTGAAGGGCATGGTGCCAATACCATCCCCCACCTTGTCACAGGCAGCTGATAGCTTACAGTAGTTTTGGGTCTCCATGAGACTATGATCAAACAGAGAATAAATGCTGTTGGAATCAACTGTGAGGCCACAGCTGCATGGAATAAGGACTGGAGGGTGACTTCAACAAAACCAAGTGAAGTGTTTTAATGATGGATACATTTTTCAATGAGATGAGCTTTTCCCAGACCCTACTGGCTGTTTCTTTGAGCGATCATGGTGAGTCATGGGTTTGACAAAGCTTTCCCCCACAACTTTGAGGCATTAGGAGGTTGTCAGAAAACTCACACTTGCGGTGGAGATCTGTTTTTGAAGTTGTACAGAATTACCAATTAATGAGTTCTCGTATTATTCTTTTATAGCTGGGTGCATCTGGATAAGACTCAAGCACAAAGGGGCCCAAGTTATATATCATTAATTCTAACTTCCAGAGACATATATGGTCTCACTGTTACCTACTCTATTTGCCTTTGTTTTCTGGAGAACGAGTAAAGCCAATTAATAGGCCGATTAGCAAAATTTTTAATTCTTTTCAAGTGCCTCCTTTTTTTAATGACTGCAGATGCACCAGATCCTCTAAGCAGGGCTATAAAGCATTTGGGTTGTCTGATTGTAATAAGCTCTGCAAGGCAAATGCCATGTGCCGGCCCATAGGCAGACGTGGAATTATAGAATGGATTACAAGTTCTGAGAAGTATTTTACTGGTAGTAAACACACACTCAGAAAAGAAAGACACTTGGTCATCGCATTATGCTCAAAGGATCAGCTTGACACCTGGCAGGTAACAGATGCTCTTAAAATACTTCTCAAATAAATAACGCGACTCATAGACCCTCGACTATGACATCAGCTGTAGTATTATTCAACTTGCTATCTGGTACAGATTACAGAGAATAGATTTACTTTTATTCAAAAAAATGTTTTAATTTCCCTAAAAATACAAAGTATAACAAATATCCATATTCCTGCCATTCATAATTAATCAATGTTAATCATGTATCACATTTAAGATTTTTAATAAAAGAAATTAACAACTAACATTTATTGAGATTTAGCCATGGAGGTATTCCAAGTATTTTACATATATTAATTTGATTAAATCTTTAAGAAAAACCCTATGAGATAGGGATTGTCGTTATCTCAATTTTACCTAGAAGAAACTAAGGTATAGAACTTTAAGATTGTGCCAAGTCATAAGATTTAAGAGGGTACACTAGTTTGCTAGGGCTGCCATAACAAAGTACCAAAGGCTGTGCCTTAAACCACACAAATTTATTTTTTCATAGTTCTGGAAACTAGAAATCTGAGACCAAGGTGTCTATAGCCTTTCTTCTGAGGCTTCTCTCCTTGGCTTATAGACACCTGCCTTCTTCTGGTGTCTTCACATGGTCTTCCCTCTGTGCGTATCTGTGTCCTAATTTCCTCTCCTTAAAGGAACACCAGTCATATTGGATTAGGACCTACCCTAATAAACTTATTGTAACTTAGTTACCTTTTTAAAGGTACTGTCTTCAAGTACAGTCATTTTCTCAGTACTGGGGGTTAAGACTTCAACATACCAATTTCAGGGACACAACTGAATCTATACCAGAGGCAGAGCTGACATTCATTCCCAGGAAACTGTGACCCATAGCCATGTACTTGCTGTGCATAGCATAGCTGTCTCTGATAACAGTCAGGTCCCCATTGCACACTTTCTCAAACCGAGTCTCCCCATCCCATCCATTCTTCCCAGAGGCAACACTATCACAAAGTTTATGCTACTTTTAGAAGTTAACCTACATAACATGCATCCTTAATCTTATGTTTTTCTAACAAGTATTAAATTAAAAATACCACCCTTCTCCCAATAAGACAAGAGTCTTAAAGTGTTTTAACTTCTCTCCAAATAGCACCACATGCTCACACCTTTCATGTTATTGGTGTCCCGTATCTTAATCATCCTTTAACCACCTCTCCTCCCAAATGAGTTAATAGAGCTAACATTTAGGCTTACAAATATGTTTGATTGATTTCCTTGGTCATGATTTCTTCTTGCACTTGGGGTTCATTTTTCTAGTTGCTGAAGTGTCTACATTAAAATTTCTTACAATGAGGGTCTGAGAGTAGGAATGTGCTCCATCTATGTATATCTGGAAACATCTTCATCACCCTTACTTGATACAGTTTTAGGTTCAAGGTATTTTCCCTCCATGCTTTAAGATAGGATTACATGATTCCTGGTGATTAATTCATAATTCTAATCATTTGTTTCCAAGTTTATAACCAGTAACCTGGTTTATCTCTCTGGTATCTTTAAGTCTTTCCCCTCTTTTTCCTTAATGTTCTGCAGATTTATTATGTTGTGTTTAGATGTGAATTTGTTTCTATTTACCTGACCTGAGACAAATGTCTTTTTTCCATTCTAGAAAAGTCTCAGTTATTATCTCTTCAAATACTCTCTCTTCTATTCTTTTCATTTAATTCTTCAAGATCTCTAATAGAAAAAGTTATAGCTGTTCATTGTACCCTCAATATCTTCCATGTCGTTTAATTTACCTTCCTTTTCTCACGTTGAGATCTTTTATCCATTTTGAGTTTATCTTTGTGTACGGTGTAAGAGAATGGTCGAGTTTCATTCTTCTACATATAGCTGTCCAGTTTTCCCAGCACCATTTATTGAAGAGACTGTCTTTTTCCAGTGTATATTTTTTCCTGTTTTGTCGAAGATTATTTGCCCATAGAGTGGAGGGTCCATATCTGGGCTCTCTACTCTGTTCCACTGGTCTATGTGTCTGGTTTTATGCCAGTACCATGCTGTCTTGGTGATCACAGCTTTGTAGTAAAGCTTGAAATCAGGTAACGTGATGCCCCCAGTTTTATTTTTGTTTTTCAACATTTTCGTAGCGATTCAGGTCTCTTCTGATTCCATACAAATTTTTGGATTATTTGCTCCAGCTCTTTGAAGAATACCAGTGGAATTTTGATCAGAATGGCATTAAAAGTATAGATTGCTCTAGGCAGTATAGACATTTTAACAATGTTTATTCTTCCGATCCAAGAGCATGGAATGGTCTTCCATCTTTTTGTGTCTTCTTCAATTTCTTTCATGAATGTTCTGTAGTTCCTCGAATACAGATCCTTTACCTCTTTGGTTAGGTTTATTCCCAGGTATCTTATGGTTCTTGGTGCTATAGTAAATGGAATCGATTCTCTAATTTCCCTTTCTTTATTTTCATTACTAGTGTATAAGAAAGCCACTGATTTCTGTACATTGACTTTGTATCCTGCCACATTACTGAATTGCTGTATGAGTTCTAGTAGTTTGGGGGTGGAGTCTTTTGGGTTTTCCATATAAAGAATCATGTCATCTGCGAAGAGAGAGAGTTTGACTTCTTCACTGCCAATTTGGATACCTTTTATTTCTCTTTGTGGTCTGATTGCTGTTCCTAAGACTTCTAATACTAGGTTGAACAAGAGTGATCAGAGTGGGCATCCTTATCATGTTCCTGATCTCAAAGGGAAGTCTGTGAGCTTTTTCCCATTGAGGATGATATTTGCTGTGGGTCTTTCATAGATAGATTTGATGAAGTTCAGGAATGTTCCCTCTATCCTTATACTTTGAAGCATTTTAATCAGGAACAGATTCTAGATTTTGTCAAATGCTTTTTCTGCATCAATTGAGAGGACCATGTGGTTCTTCTCTCTTCTCATATTAATTTGTTCTATCACATTGATTGATTTGCGAATGTTGAACCATCCTTGTAGCCCAGGAATGAATCCCACCTGGTCATAATCTTTTTAATGTGGATAATCTTTTTAATGTGCTGTTGGATCCTGTTTGCTAGGATCTTGTTGAGAATCTTAGCATCCATATTCATCAGTGATATTGGTCTGAAATTCTCCTTTTGGCAGGGTCTTTGCCTGGGGGATCCTTTTCTCTAAGTCCTTGTCTCAGTACTGAGTTCCAGGTGATTACCCCAACTCTGTCATCTACTTCACTTCACTAGTTCTCTCTCTTTCTGTAGTTAAACTATTGTTTAGTCTGTAAAGGAAACACTTCCTTCAAAGGCACAAGTTCTCTCAAAAATCCTCAATTGTCAGCATCCTATGATAGGCTAACATTCATTTCAAAGAGCTTTGTTCATAAAGCTCATAACACTGAAGTGAAATGTTTTCCCTAGATGCAACAACAGTAAAAAAAAAGTCCAAAACCTTATTCAAGTGATCATTTTTTAAAGTAGTTCATAGATTATCTATTGTATGCATTTTATTCATTGAGAATCTGTACTAAGAATGGCAGTACAGTCAAGCAATGCGTTTCCAGAAATGGTAATGAAGTGCAGCCAAAATAGAGATAATTATTTTAATTAATGGTAATGATTTTAACGGTTGAACATTTTAACTAATTAATTATGATTGATTGCTTGTTACTAATCAGGAATATGATTTGAAGTTGTAATTGAAAAACCAGGAGCAATAGGTTCTGCAGAGAGCATATTACAAGCCTACTGAGATCAGGAGCATAACTTTTGCCTTGAAAACTGCATCCTGGAGCATTCCAGTCCTTTTTCCTTCATATATTCCTTAGAATAACTGTCAGAACACAGATTTGGGTTCCATGTTTAGGATCCTTTATCAGCAATGGAAAACAAAATGTAAATACATTTGATGAAATGTTTTATGGTATTATGGCTATAGCCTTTAATACCATATTAGTCATTTAAATTTATTATTATTAGTCTTTGAGTCTAAGTTGTCTCTCTTTAGATAAATAGTATGGATATAAGAAGCTACTCAATTAGTCTACTCAGACAACTTCTTTTATTTTAATAAGCGTTGACTGAGAATTCGTTTTCCATATAATTTATATGTAGTACTTTGGACATTGGATTGTTAAGCCTTTTAAATCTGACAAACTAAAAATATCACATTAAAAACTGCTAAAACCGGGCGCCTGGGTGGCTCAAGCTGCTGCCTTCAGCTCAGGTCATGATCTCAGGGTCCTGGGATCGAGTCCCGCATCAGGCTTTCTGCTCAGCAGGGAGCCTGCTTCTCCCTCTCTCTCTGCCTGCCTCTCTGCCTACTTGTGATGTCTCTCTGTAAAAAAAAAAAAAAAAACTGCTAAAACCAATGAAATAAGCTTCTTTTCATTCTTTCATCTATTGTTCTAATGATTCTATCTAATTTGGCAGATCACTATTTCAACATAACATGGGATTTTTCTTGTAGTAATTCATTCTGCATTAATATGTGTTACTGTACTATGGTAAGGTGGCTATTTTCATCTAATCCTTTATCATAAGGAAAATGCCACATTGACCTGCTTCTATTGGTTAGATAAGGAGAGGCAGGGAAAGAGATAGAAAGAATAATAAAGTGATAATAAGGCATGACAGGTTTGGAAAAAGGCAGAAAGTCAGTGTAGCGTGGTGCAGGGTATGAAGATAGGAAAGTGGAAAGAAGTAAGACTGGAGGGGTGGGTGGAAGCCAAGTTGCAGAGCCCTTGTTTGTCAGAGTGCTATGGACAAGGAAGAAAGGCTGGAGATCACTAGGGAGGAGATGACATAATCAAGTGTATTTTCTGGAAGGCCATACGGGAGCACCTATTGGAAGATCGATGGTAATCAGGAGAGAAGTTACGAAGGAGGCTGTTCCTATAGTCTAGATGACAGACAATGAAATCTTAGAGTAAGACAATGACAGGTTTTGGAGGCCACAGAACGGTTGGAGTTGAGGACCAAACCAGGCCCTGACTTGTATCTCCTTCAAAGTCCGGACACCTTGACAAGGTTAAGGACGGGAAAGTTGAGTAACACTGAGAAAGGGTCTGTGCTACGTGTCGTGGGCTCGCCTACGTGACTTCCCACACGTTCTTCCTGCAGTAGGGAACAATGTGGCCACAGTCCTGAATTCTTAGTTAATCCTTGTTGTTCTGTACCTCCCATGATCCACTCCCTGGTTGATTGTCTTGCTAATGGCTTTAGCCAAAACTACCTGGCTTCATGAGGTTTGCTTGTAGTTAATGTAAACTTGTTTGTTTGGGTTTTTTTAATAAAGATTTTATTTATTTATTTGACAGAGATCACAAGTAGGCAGAGAGGCGGGCAGAGAGAGAGAGAGGGAAGCAAGCTCCCTGCTGAGCAGAGAGCCTGATGCGGGGCTCGATCCCAGGACCCTGAGATCATGACCTGAGCTGAAAGCAGAGGCTTTAACCCACTGAGCCACCCAGGCGCCCCATAATGTAAACTTGTTATAGGAACTTGCAGTCATCTGACTGTACTGATATAATGCTCCTCCTATTCTGGTCTGCCTTATAAATGCTTGTAAGACGTGAAATAAATTTGGCACTGTTGGACATCATCTTCAGTGTCCCTCCTGCCCCCATCTCTTTGTCTCTTAACTTTTTTTCATCATCTCCTTAGCCCCCACGGTTACTCTGGTCAATTCGTCGCGCTGGCCGCCACAGACAGGGAGCATTCCTAGAATAGGACTGCTCACATTTGGTTAACAGTTAACTGTACATAAGTATTTAATTAGCAATTAAATGTATGGTGACCGTGGAGGAGGTTCAAGTTCAAGAGATAAATATGAGCTCAGTTTGGGACATGTTAAAATCAAGGTCCTGAAAACACTCTGGTTACCTCATGTTCTAGCTAATTCTTTCCACTTAGCCCATTCAACAACAATACCTCATCAACCTATTGTCTACAGCCATGGTCTCCAGATCATGTATCTACTTTTTAAATTGGATTCATACAGCCAGGTTCTGCCATCAGAGAAGCAAGTGTGGGAGGAGGGCCTGTGCCATTGATTGGCATGGGAGCAAATGCACAAAATATTGCCAAGATTGGACCCCTTTTTTTTCTACGTCTCATAGTCTAATCACTGATTTTTCAATCACTTAATTTATACTGCCTCCTCTGAAATTATTTTAATCACAGTCTTTAAAAACATTGGCTCTGAGTCACTTTGGGTGACTAAAACCAATGAAATAAGCTTCTTTTCATTCTTTCATCTATTGTTCTAATGTTGTCTCTCTTTAGATAAATGAGTTCATAAAGAGTGTCTGATCTCCCTTCTTTTCTCCTAGTAAATTTTCTCCTAGTAAATTTCAGTATCTAATTAGCTACAATTGAATCTTTCTCTCATTGCTCAGCCCATCCTTATGAAAGTCTAGTCATAGATTACTGGACCCCTCCCCATTTTCTCTACCCTGTAGTGGCCCAGCTATGAAAAATATCAGCACACTGAGGCCCAGAGGACAAGACTCAAAATCCCCGTAATTCTTCTCGTCCATAGTCAAGATGGGACCAAAGCCCTCTGTGATCATGGAGTCTTCAGCTAGGGGTCAAATGACTTAAGTGTGAAGAGAAGAGATCTGTAAAATGTGAAAGCCAAGCAATTCCCCAACATTTTTTGAAGTTAGTAGCATTTGCAAACCTTTACCCATTTCATAATCTTGTATGAAACTCTGGGGGCATAATCTTTATTTCTCTCAGGTATTATCAAGGTTAAAGTGCACTGTTTATATTTCAGCCAAGAACTTTTTTTTTTCCAGAATCAAGGGGAAAGTGGACACAGAGATGAAGGAATAATGATATTCAGATCATCAGCTTTTTTTTTTTTTCTTTTACCTTGCTGTAGATCGTCCACTCAGTAATTTACCCTTGGACATTTTTAGTCTCAGGTCAGACTTCCTTCTGCCATTTGGCATTCTCCCAGGCACCATCCTTTTCCATCACTCAGTGTAAACATTAGCCAAGCATAATTAGGAAGGTAAATCTGCTGTAGAAATGATCATGATTTCATTTAGATTTAGCCAATGTTAAACAATGGATAGGCAGTTAATTTTCTTTTCCTGGAAATTTAAAAACAAATAACAGACTCATCATCTAGACACATCTAAACTGTCTAAGTCACCTGCTGCAGCTTGTTTTTCTGATGCTAATGTTTTCAGTTATGTTCTCATTTCAGTACTAAGAAATGAATTTTGGGGTAGGAAGAAGGAAGGAGCACAGAGAATGAAGGGACAAGTAGAAAAGGACAGTATGAGAGGCCACTGTGTATCAGAAGGCCATCATATAATTTAGGTATTTCAGCTGCAAACAAAATTCACTACTTACACTGGTTTGCAGAACTGACAGTCTGTTTTGCCAGAACGATCAACATTAGCAAGCAGCATCCTACTGTTCAGCTGTGGATTTAGTCTGGAGTCATAGAAGAGGATAATATGCTTACGAATAGCACCTCTCAGAGTGTGAAGTGCACCTCCTGCGCTGGCAATCGAACCTTGGTTCTGGCAGTGCCCCCAGCAAGGTGAAGGAAAAGGGGGGAGAAATGAATGAATAATATTTCCTCTTTTACTTAAGATTTGCTGAAACTAGAACCTGGCATTGAATACTCAGAGCTGAAATACTCCACAGATAGTTCCATTCATGTGCTGGATCAAAACTGATATGGCTTAGTAAAGAAGAAAAATGAGCACTGGATGCTCTATCCATATGGTAAAAGTAAGAGCCTGACAACATCTCCCTTTTCTTCCTCATTACCAACTTTTGTGTGTTCCTAAGGATCTGCCTTCAGAAGGGATCTGAATCTGAGATCATAGTCAGTGAGTTTTGAAAGTTCTTATGGCAGTGTCTTCAAGATCATGATGTAGGCTGGATATCCCAAGACAGAGCAAACAGTAATATTCTCTTATGTATGTATACAGCTAGCCATACCCACTAACCACAATGAGTTAAGCATCTCACAGTAAATAATCCTGCTGAAATAAAAGCCTTAATTTTCTCAGCCCCATATGAATTATAAAGATAATCCATTTACCAATTATAAATATGCCCAGCGGAAGCTATTATGGTGCAGCAAATGTGTATCTTATATCCAAAAATGATGTTATTGTTATATTCTGTGATAGGGTTTTCTCTTTGGATCATCTCTGCAGCAGTGGTATTGAGTTCATACACAGATACTGACATGCTTTCTTTCCTTGTTGCTGATGACCCAAATCCTCATTTGTTAGATAGTTGGCCAGAATTGGGATCATCACAGCAAAATAATTTAAAGCTTATAGATTATTGTTACTATCAATGTTAATTTTTTTACTACCAGCAAAATTTGCCTAACCCATACAGAAAGGGTTTTTTTAAAATGTTATATCCTATTATGTAAAGCAAGTAAAGCACAATATGTACATTATATCACATGTACATTTAATTGGTTAAGGTAAAGTATTAGTTTCAGTAAAAAAATATTATTCAAAGAAGAATGATTATAAAGAATTCTTTATATGTGAATGATGATTAAGTTGAGTTATAAAGAGAATCAATGGATTCTTTCTTAAGAGATTTATGATATGAGTCCTAATTTTATTGCTTTAAACCAAAATCTTGTATAAAAGTTAGAAAACAAAGCATACCTACAAAGTGAGGTTTAATTAAGTCACAAAAACTAAAATAAAGTTAGAGCAAACTACTCAGGATTTATTTTGAAAAACAATTAACCATACAACTGTATCTACCATCTCTTTTGACCTCCAGGTTTCAAATAACATTAGCTCAGGTTTTTTAAGACTCAGTGCAAATAGTGTCTCCAAATTTAAAATACTTTGTCACTGTCAGATAGTAATTTACCATTCCCAACATTAATCAAGAGTAAATACTAATTAAAAATATGTTTAGTGGGCACCTGGGTGGCTCAGTGAGTTAATCCTCTGCCTTCCACTTGGGTCATGATCTCAGGGTCCTGGGATCGAGCCCGCATCGGGCTCTCTGCTCAGCGGGGAGCCTGCTTCCCCCTCTCTCTCTGCCTGCCTCTCTGCCTGCTTGGGATCTCTCTCTTTCTATCAAATAAATAAAATCTTTAAAAATATATATGTTTAGTACTTTATCCCATGATTTTACATAAACAAAGAAGGGCCCCTGTCTTGTCAGTTCTAGATAGAAGGTCACCAGTTTAAGAAGCAATATTTGACTCGAACCATATATTACAAGGATGGAAGATGTGGAGTAGGTAGTCTCCTGAGGGGGCTTCTTCCAGCTCTTGACTATATATTTGGATAATAATCATTAGAAGAAAATGTATTATCTTTTTATTTTGACATTATTATTTCCCTCTTCTCCCATTCAAAAGATGTGTGCTTTCAAGTAGCATGATGTAATTGACAAAAGCAAGGAATCTGTAGTCAGAAAATACAGAGCCTTTTCTCATCCATTTTAGAAAGTCACTTTCTTTGTAATTATAATGGAAATAATAATGAGACTGTCCCCCACATACCTCACATGGTGAATTTTAAATGATACAGGAATGTAAGAGCAATTTGTAAAGCCTAAAGTCCTGTATAAATGTTAAAGTTGAACATTTATTTAGTTATTTTTTTCTAATTATCATAATGATAAACACTAATTTAGATCTTACTGATATTGAGGAAATGCATTTTCTTAATAGATGGCCATGATTTAGAAATACAATCTGATGTTGAAAGAGTTTAGAATTATTTAAAACTAAGGGACAAAAATATAATATCTGTCATTAAAACCCAGTAGTGAGTTTATCATCACACTGGACCCATCAGAAGACAGGATTAGTAGGCTAAAAGAGAGAAAATTATAAGATATTCCAATTAAAGCTTAGGTTAAAAAAAGAATAAAGGGGGAAATCATAAATATATGAGCAGCATGTTCATGAGTTCTAACATGTGTGTAACTGAAGTCCTAAAACAAGAGAAGAAAAAGGAGCAGAAGAAATACTGGAGACAATAATTGCTGAGAATATTCCAAGGATATTAAGAGGCTCAATGAACCTCAAGCAGGATTAATACAAAAGAAACCACACATAGTCATATCCTCATCAAATGCTGGAAATCAAAGATAAACATCTCAAAAACAGAAAATCGCCTGCAAAAGAGTAGCATTGAGGCTTATAAAAGACTTTTTGTCAGAAACTATGAAACTGAAATAATAATGGAACATCGTTAACATGTAGAGAGAAAAATCCATCAAGTTAAAATTTTAAACCAAGCAAAAAATATCTTTTTAAAAATAAAGGTCAAATAGTTTGCATAAAAATGAAGATATACAATTAATAACCAGCAGTGATGTTACAAAAATATTATACTAAAAAGAATTCTTTAAGGTGACAAGATAATTCCAGGTAGAAATACATATTGACAAGTAGAAACAGAGAATCAGGAAGGATTTGTTGCATGAATATAGGATATTTAAAACTTCTTCAACCATCCAGGAACCATGAAAGGTGTATTCCTGATAAAGAAGATGGTGAAGCCAAAAGATAGAAGTCATTAAGGTACTGTTGAACTACTGAACCATTCTGGAACTAATTTTCACAGAATTCTTAGGTTAGATAATAAATTTCTTATTTTTAATAAAAATATTTCTTTCTTTTAAAAAGCTAGCAATTTTTGCTTCCAGCATTATGGCCTGTTAGATGCTCAAGAGATATTCCTTTGGCAGAAAGAATACATTCTGGATAGGACACACTTTGTTGCATTGCTTTTCTTCCAGGGAGTATGTGAAGTCTCCAAGGAACACTTTCGTCTCCTTCCTCCCAAAATAATCACCTGTCAGCTAATGGGTTAGGGTTGCCCTGTGGGTGCATGTTAATAACACCACTGTTTTATGGATGTTGAGATGTGGTGCAGTGTTAAGGTGCAATATCTGAGTGTGGAACTCTGTGCTAGCCAAGACGAAGGAGAAAGTCTGAAGGAAAAAGTCTTCTGTGGAGGAAAACTATCCTAATTTAGGTCCATATGACTCCCAGGTTAAAACTAAGTAATGAGCTTATGAATTCTTAAAAATCACCAAGCATTTAAGAATGCAAACCACCCCATGTAAAAGTCATAAGAAGCTATAAACAATAGAATTGGCTACCCAAGAAACTGCAGATACAGAAAATGGAATTTGATGATGTGTAGAAAAGTTTGTTTTAAATTGCTTAAAGAAATAAAACGCACTAAAATGAATATGAGCAAGTAACAAGAAACTATGAACAGGCAGATCTGAAAAACAATGAAATTTATATATGTATAAAACTTTTAAATTAAAAAAGGTTAATGGACAGGATATGTACTGCTGTATATAAAATAAGAGTGCAATCTGATAAAAAAAATCCATAAAGTAGCACAGTGAGATAATAAGGTATAAAATATTAGAAGGGTAAGAAATATGAACAGTAAAAGGATATAACTGATTAGAGAGACAAGAGGAGATAATGGGAGACTAGAAGGAAAGGTAATATTTGATAAGTTAATGGCTAGAAGTTTTCCAGAACTTTATGGATTCATGGATACAGGAAGAATACAGCATCCTATGCAAGTAAAATAAAAATAAATTCGTATCTACCACATACTAGTAAAATTACAGGGCAAGAAAGATCTTTAAGGGAGCATGAGATCAAATTCGTATAGCCTAGAAAGGACAATTCAAATGACAAAAATTTCTCAGCAGTAACAATGGAAGCCGGAAAACAACAGAATGTTGTTATCTTAAAAAATGCTGGAAAAGGTAGCTTAGGGGCAATGCGTGGTTCACTCAGTTAAGCGTCTGCCTTCAACTTGGGTCATGATCCTCGGGTCCCGAGATTGAGTCCTGCATGAGGCTCCCTGCTCAGAGAGGAGTCTGCTTTTCCCTCTACCTACCTCCCCTCCTGCTTGTGTTCTCTCTCTGTCAAATAAATAAATTAAATCTTCAGAAAGAAAGAAAGAGAGAGGGGAAGGAAGGAAGGAAGGAAGGAAGGAAGGAAGGAAGGAAGGAAGGAAGGAAGGAAATGTAGTTTAGCCTGATTGAACTGCTTTAATAAAATACCATAGACTGAGTGGCTTAAATAACAGACATTTATTTCTTACAATTACGGAAGCTGGGAAATCTGTACTTTGCAAGTTTCACTATGATATATCTTGGTGTTGACCTGTTTTTGTTAATTTTGAGAGTTCTCTGTGCCTCTTGGATGTGAATGCATAGTCCCTTCCCCAGATCGGGGAATTTCTCAGCTATAATTTATTCAGATAAACCATCTCTCCTTCTGGGACTCATACAGTATGGATATTATTGAACTTTGTGGAATTGCTGAGTTCTCTAAGTCTGCATTCATGATCTAATAGTTTTCTTTCCCTCTTCTTTTCAGCTTCTCATTTATTTAAACTCTCTTAAAATCTCTTATTTATTTAAACTCTCTTATTATTTTCCATAATTTTATCTTCTATATCACCTATTCATTCCCCTGCTTCTTCCATTCTCATTGGGATTATATCCAGCCAATTTTGAATCTAAGTTACAGCATTTTTTATTTTGGCCTGACTAGTTTTTAGGTCTTTAATCTCTGCAGCAAGAGTTTCTCTGGTATCCTCTATGCTTCTTTCAAGCCAATTAGTATTCCTATGACTGTTGTACTAAATTATTGTTCAGATATATTGCTTATATCTGTTTTGAGCAAATCCCTATGATTTCTTCTTTATCTTTCTTTTGGGGAGAACTCCTCCACCTTGTCATTACGTCTACACTTCTGTCTTTTGTGTAATATAAAAGCTTGTTATGTTTCCTGCTCCTGAGAGTACTACTATACTGAGAAGGGGTCATACACAGTCCAGGGCCTCACACTTCAGGAGTGTTTCTGGTGTATGCCGTGTGCTCTCTGATGTTGTGTTTCGGCTGCTCTTTCCCATAGGTCAGACCTCTGCAGAGTTCCTCCTGGCCTGTAGTGGGAAGTGTTTGGACCTTTAACTAAGTGTGCTTTGATTTGTTTGTTAAGCCTCATTACAAAGACAGGAAAAAAGAAAAAAAGAAAAAAAAAAGCCTGATCCAAGAAATGAGAAAAGGAAAAGAAACAAAAAAACAAACAGACAAAAAACTATTAGCCCTATTACAAAGAAAAAGAAAGAAAAATGGAAAAAAGAAAGTGGGGTGTGGTGGGGGGTGGGGAGAGAAGCCTGATCCAAAAAAACAAAACAAACAAACAAACAAAAAAAAACACAAAAAAAAAACAAGAAAAGGAAACAAACTAACAAATGAACAAAAAACCGTAAGCCTGTTTCCAAAGAGAAAAGAAGTAAGTGAAAACTGAACACTAGAAATAAGATAGAAAGAAAAAGAAAGCCTGTCCTATTCCCACTAGAACTGAAGCTGACAGTTCGGTGCACTCTATGGTCAGTAGACTTGGTACATGGCAGGGTTGGGGGGGTGAAGCGGGGGGACTGTGTTCTAAGGAAGAGGCCCACTCCACTGCACTGACTCAGTCAAGCCTGCCCTTTTAAAGATGCCCCTGCCCAGCACAGGGTGTTCAGGGTTTGGTGTAAAGGGCTCCAGCCTCTACTGGAGGTACTGTCTTTCTCTTTAAAGTGTGACTGTGCTGGGGGAGTTGGGGGCTGGTTAAAGATGGTATCACCCTGCACTCTCGTCCCAGGGGAGAGGAACTCTCAGCCACTACTGTTCAGGAGGCCCTCATAGAAAAGCGAACAATCTCCCTTCCTGTGTCCCAGGCCCTCTTCAGATCCCCACCCTCACCCTGTCTGTACCCAGGCCATCAGCACACCTGGCACTATAATTCTCCTCTTCTACCTTTGGCTGGCAATGGGATTCAAGACTCCAAATCTTAAAAGACCTAGGAAGGCACAGACTTGCTCTCTCCCCCAGAGGAGCACTTCATAGCACTGTGCCCAGAAAAACCATTCTGTCCCAGAAAAACCAATCACATGGCCACAGAGGTGCCTGGAATCTTCAGTGAAGCACAGCAAAAAGGTACAATCAGGTTATCTGCCCTCTGTGAGCACCTCTGTCCCCAGCTGTTGAACTGCCACTCAGTGGTGCCCAACAGGTCCTTTGTCCTTGGAGAGGCGATATACCCTCTTCCAAATGTACTCCAGGAAGGGGAACATTCATTCTTTCCTAGCGCAACCCATGGGATCCCCACACCATGAGTACCTTGCATGAACCCGAGGTACTGCTCTCCCTCCCATTCCCTCTCTCCCTGACTTGTCTCCACAAAAAGATCTCCCTCTGCTCTGAAGCACTGTGGCTTTTCTCTCCCCCAATTCATATCTCTGAACCTCACATCTGCCATGCACTCTCCTTCCAATTGTACAGATTGTTTTCTTAATCCTCAGATCAATCTCCTAGTTGTTCAAAATGACTTGATGTTGATCTAGCTGTGTTAGAGGGACAAGGTAAACCTAGGGTCCCCCTACTACTCTGCCATCTTAACTCCTCTTCTGGAGGCTGGAAAATCTGATATTGGGTTGCCAGGATGGTTGGGTTCTGGTAAGAATCTACTTCCTGGCTTATAGATCGTTGCCTTCTTGTTGTGTCTTCACATGGCAGAGAGAAAAGCTCTGGCATTTCTTCTTATAAGAGCACTAATGCCAACATGTGGGTTCCATCTTTATGGCCTCCTCTAAATCGAAATATTTTTCAAAGTGCCCCTCCTCCTAAAACTATCTCACATTGGGGTTATGACTACAATATATGACTTGGGGACGGGGGACACAAATATTCAGTCTATAACAACAGATATCAACCTTGAGTTGTTTACTGAGTTAAATTCTTTAATCAAGATAAATACACTTGAGATAAAGAGAAACTGGGAGTTTACAACCAAGAAATTTATACCACAAAAATTTAAGTATTTTTGAAGAGTTTATTTTTAAGTAATCTCTACACCCAATGCAGAGTTTGGATTCATGACCCTGAGCTCAGGAGTTACATGCTCCACCAACTGAGCCAGTCAGGTGCCCCACATGAATTTAACTATTTGTGAGAGAGGAAAATGATTCCAGACTATTTTAAGATTGAAGAAGAATGAAAACAAATTTAATTACAAACATACGAAAATCTAAATATTTATATAAAAGAATGTTAATAACGAATCTAAAGTGGTAGGTAACAATGACATTTAATTTGGAGAGGATGATCAAATTTAAAGTGTTGTTAAGCCCTGATACTAAAAATATGATCTACTAATTGTCAGCATCAGCATCACCTGTAACTTTGTGTGAAATTCACATGCTCAGGCCCCCTTAACAGGATTCCCAGGTAATTACATGCATACTAAAGTTCAAAAGCTGTCCAAAGTTCTACAACTGTTCATAATGGAGGATTGAAATATTATTCAAATGTAAATTAGTTTAGTTCATACATGATAAAATGTCAGTGCTAATCTCTAAAAATAAAAAAAAGAAGGTGAAATTTTAAAAACACCAAACCCTTGGTCCCACCCCAGAGGCTGTAATTAACCTGGTCAGTGGTATGGAACTGAGAACATAATTTTTGGAAGTTTCCCCCAGATACCTGTGATGTAGAGTCAAAGCTGAGACCCACTGCACCAGGTAACTGAACTAACATAAATATTTTCTTAGTATCTGAAACTTGATGGGGCTAAATATAAAATACTCTTCAATATGTCCTAAAGAAAATAAGGTATACCCAACTAAATAATAAACACATATGCTTTGGAAATACTAGCTTTTCTGTCTTGAGTAATATTTGAGTAATATCTTGTCTTTTCACTAAGGAAAAAAGAACCTCTCCTGAATAGAAAGAAGGGAGTAATGGAAGGCTAGTATCACTGAAGTACAATGGAATAGCCTTTTAGATAATTAGAGTTCTGGTGTTTTAGCATTTAATTGCACCTTATAGATTATATAGTTTGCTCAATCTGACTATATCCTTACTTTTAATAAGTACTTTTAGTATATTGTACATTTTCATATATTCTTATGTTATTAATTAGTGTCCTTCCACTTCAGCCTGAAGGAGTCCTTTCAGCATTTCTTTTAAGGTAGATTTAGTGGTCATGAATTCCCTCAGCTTTTGTTTTTGGGAAACTCTTTATCTTGCCTTTATTTCTGAAGGACAACTCTGCTGGGTAAAATAGTCTAGATGGCAATATTTTTTTTTCTTTCAGCACTTTGAATATATTATCCCATTTTTTCTTGGTCTGCAAATTTTCTTCTGAGAAATCTGTTGGTAGCCTTGTGGGGGTTCTCTTGCTGCTTTTAAAATTCTCTGTCTTTGATCCTAGACAGTTTTATTATTATGTGTCTTGAAAAAGAATATTTTGGATTGAAATTATGGAGTGACCTATTAGCTTTATGAATGTGGATGTCTTAATCTCTTTCTCGGTTTGGGAAGTTCTCATCCATTATTTCTTTAAGCAAGCTCTCTGTCCCCTCTCCCTCTCTTCTCTTTATGGGACTCCAAGAATATATAGATTGTTTCTCTTAATGGTATCTCACAACTCCCATAGATTTTCTTCATTTCTTTTTATTCTTTTCCTTTTTGTTCCTTTAAATAAAATTATTTAAAAATAATTTTATTTTTTTTAAAGATTTTATTTATTTATCAGAGAGAGAGAGAGGGGGAGAGAGCAAGCACAGGCAGACAGAGAGGCAGGCAGAGGCAGAGGGAGAAGCAGGCTCCCTGCTGAGCAAGGAGCCTGATGTGGGACTCGATCCCAGGACACTGGGATCATGACCTGAGCCGAAGGCAGCTGCTTAACCAACTGAGCCACCCAGGCGTCCCTAAAAATAATTTTAAATGATTTGTCTTCAAGTTCACTGCTTCTTCTGCTACTTGGTCTAGTCTGATGATGAATCTCTCTTATTTTATCTTTAATTAATTAATTTATTTTTTAGAAAGAGTAAGCATGCACAAGCAGGAGTGGGAGGGGCAGAGGGAGAAGAGAGAAAGAAACTTAAGTAGGCTCAATGCCCAGCACAGAGCCAGACATGGTGCTCCATCTCATGATCCTGAGATCATGACCTGAACCAAAATCAAGAGTCAGATGCTTAACTGACTGAGCCACCCAGGTGCCGCTCTACTGAAATCTTCAGTTCAGTCATTGTATTCGAGAACTCCAAAATTTCTATTTAGGCCTTTTTTTTCCTCTCTATTAAACTTCCCCTTTTGTTCTTCTATTTTCCTGACTTCATTAAACTGGTTAATCTGTGCTATGAAAGTATCTCTCTGAGCACCTTTAGAATAATTATTTCTAATTCTTTGTCAGGAAATTCATGTATCTCCATTTCTTTGAAGTCAGTTACCTGAAGTTTATTGTGTTCCTTTGGTAGCATCATGTTTTCCTGATTCCTCATGAGTCCTGTAGATTTGTGTAGTTATCTGCACATTTAGAGAACTAGTCACCTCTTCTAGGCATTATGGACCAACTTTGGTAAGGAAATATGTTCACCTGTAGGTAGGAGCATGTTGGAGCATGCTTTTACCCTGGGTAACAGAGCACCAAGTGCAGGGATGTGTGGCATCTCTAGGTTTGCGGTCATATGATTCTTCATTGGCTCAAGACACTGTGGCCCACAACAGTGACAACCGTGTGCTCTTTGGTAAGTCATGTGGGGGTTTGCAGTGGCTGCAATGACTTCTGAGTTTTCAGTGGCACCTCTATGTCCACCGAATTGGAACCACAGTAGATAGCAGTGGTGGCTAGAGCCAGTGATGTGCATACCCTTAGCAATAGGGACCAGCTGCAGATGCTGTGTTGTGGCATGTGCTAGCTGCAGACACACACATAGTGGTGGAGGCCAAGGTCAGCAGCAAGAGCCAAGGCCAACTTCAGGCACACTGCAGTTGTAGTGGCCCTGGCTATAAGTGTGCATTTGTGTGGCTACAAGATCACACCCTGGGCATGTGCCCACTACTGGAGACCAGTGACAGGAATTGGATCAGCAGGGTGCAGGTACATAGCTTAAGAAGCTAACTCAGATGAAACCACTGGTGCAGGAGATAGAGTTGGATCTGGGCTCAAAAGCAGCTATGGGGGTCCCCGGCTATTGACATGCACTCCTACTCCTACAGGATCTCCCCACTAGCATGCACATGGCATTGATGGCTAGTGACAGGGGTGAGCCAGGAGCATGCAGGTGCACAGCTAGGAGGGCTAGCAGAAGGTGTGTTCAGTGGTATAGACCAGTAACTGGAGATAGGGCCAAATTTGGGCCCACGAGCATCTGTGGGGGCCTTGGCAGTTGGCATGTACTTCTGTGGCTGTAGGATCTCTCCAAAGTCACATACATGACAATTGTGACCACGGCAAGTCAGGCTGGTAGTGTGCGTGTACACAGCCTAGCCACAAAGCATGCACATAGCAATGGAAGTCAGCATCTAGGCCAGCATGTTGCATTAGCATAGCCACAGAAGCCTGGGTTGGTTGTCAGTGTACATCTCAGATTCCAGTTGTGTTCAACTGTTCAACTGTCCAGTTGTGGCAAGAGAAAAGAGGCAGTGGGGAGGGAATCAGGCAGCTGGTATTAGTTAAGAATACATGTGGGGCAAAAACCAGAGAAATCTGCTGGGGTGTGTGGTTACCTTACTAGCTATCAGTTTCTTCAGTGGCAAAAGCTGCTGGGGTCCTCTGTAGAGCAGGTCACTGAGAACCATTGACCACTCCCATTACATGGCTAATACTGATAGCCCTTGACCTTCCTCCTTGCTCCTCGTCATCTCTATATGTCTCAGCTTTGCCAGTTTCTGGGTGGGTGAAACCTAAGTAGTTCTTTCATATGATGCCCCAAAAAGCTGGGGATCCTGGTTGCTCACCATACTCTCATTTTCCTGGCAAAAGGAACTCTTTCTAGCTTGTAGGTTTCCTCCCAGTGCTAAGCTGGTCGATGAGATGATCCAAGCAAATTGAAGCTGTTCTTCCTCCTCTTTTTATGCAGTTATTCCCAGGTTTTATTCCACTATCTTGCTGAAATTTCCTATATAGACCCCTGAGCTCAGCCAGAGCTGGTTTTTTTCTGTGGATAGCTGTCTAATTGTCGATCTTTGTGGGGGGATGAGAACTGCCGTCTTCTATTTCACCATCTTGGTGATATCACTCCAAATATTTCTAAATATAGTCATGATTAATAAGGAGTTCTCTGGGAAAGCTTTCATTATTAAGTGGTGATTCATAATATTTCTAAAGCGGCACTGTCCAATAGAATTTTCCACAAAGGGAAATCTGCTAGCCACATGTGTCTATTGAGTAGTTGAAAAGTGATCAGTGCAAATGAGGCACAGGATTTTTAACCTCACTTCATTTTAATTTATTTAAACTTATATAGCCACAAATGGCTAGTGGCTACCATATTGTTCAGTACAGCTCTACAACCTTGCTACTCAAGGTACAATTTCAAAGTCCAGTAGTATCAGCATCACCTGGGAGTTTATTAAAATCTTGGACCCCATACCAACTGAATTAGAAGGTACATTCTAATATGACCCCTGTGATAATTCACATGTATATTGAAGCTAATAAGCACTGTTTTGGAAATTTTCCTCCTTAAATGAGGCTACATTAATTGGCTGGAGTTTTGGTTGTTTGTTTTGTTTCATTTTAATGTTTTCTTGTTCTGAAAGCATATATCAAATGACTGTCTAGGCCTGAATCCAAGAGTATAAGACCTTAAACATACAATGTCTTTGTGTCCCAGTTTCCATATATCTCATATACAAATCTCAGTTCCATAGCAACCTATGTCACAAGATTGTACTTGGGATTTTTTTTTAGCATCCTGAAATTATAAAGTATAATTTGCACTAGGAATAAGTATAATTTGAACTAGATAATGTTACCCCTGGAAGGGCCTATACAAATAACATTTAATAACTAAGAAAAGTCAGGCCTTCAAAATTCATTTTCCCTGATCTCATCCTTCCAGGCATCTCTTCTTGTCTCATACCCCCAGGCCTTTCTCTGCTCCTTCAAATGGTCCATTATCATACAGACCAATATACGGGCAGCATACAGACAGCTATAGATCGACAATTTCCTTTTCCCAGTGGGTTGCAATTGGCTGTTCAGGGCCACATGTCTGTGACATTGCATGTGTTCTCCTTACCGAGAATTTTCTTTCCTGCCCCTGACTGGCAAAATTCTATTCATCTTTCAAGGATGCTGGTCATTTTTTTTGTCCCTGCCCCTAAGCAACGTGAATACCTATCTCTTCTAAAGCTTCATGGTAACGCATATCTGCTGCCATATGGTATGTATCACACAATATTGCAAGGATTTATTTATCTGTCTCTCCACCTCACTACATTATTAGCTCCTCAAAGAAAAAGAAGCTATATCTAATTCATCTTGCTAACCTTTGGGACCAGTACATTATTGGCATGTAGTTGGAGTTCAATGAATATACAATGAAATAAAAAGAACGGATGTTTCTCCAAGGTTGCATGGCTTTTGTCAGAGCTGGAACTGGAACCTAGATTTTCCAAATCCCATCCAGGCCAATGCTCTTTCTACTACATCCTATAGCGTGTTTTAACACAGAGAACAATCTTGGAATATTTGGAGCAACAGCTAAGAAAGAGAATTCCATTTTCCAAAGCGATACAGGTCAAAAGAGAAACAGAGCAATGTCACCTCAAAATTCATCCAGTTTCTCAGAGGCTCCCTTAGAGATCGTGTTTCACTTATATACCTGGTAAAATTAAGCAATGAAAATCCAAAAATGGATCAAGAAAAGAATAAAAACAGACAATTTGTATTTAGAAACACCAGAGTATCCCTATTAGTTATTGTGAAAAGATGACAGGCAGGGCTACGTAGTAACTGCAGTGAGGAAAGTACAGATTGCATCTGCTGTTCTGTTAAAGTACGTTATACTGACTACACTTAGAGGTTATCTGGGTAAATGGCCCAATAGTAATTGAAAATGAGCCTGTGAGCAAGACTGGATGGGGGAGAGAAGGAAACACGTGAAGATAGAGAAAATGTATGCAGCTGGTAAGAAAAGGCAGAGGGACAGAAGGAAGGAGCTTAGAAGAATAGCTGAAGATTTTTAAATTAACTTAATGGTAAAACTGATTTAATATATGCATATGAACAAAGGGCAACTATATCCACCCTTTCTTTTCTCAGTTATGAAGGGTTCTCTTCCTTCTATTCTTATTTCCTTTTACTTGGGTTGTTTCATTTAAAAAATAAATAAAAAGGTGAAGACAATGAGTAACCAAGAAGATAATCACACATTCTGAAATATTTCTAAACTGTTTCAATTTTCTATTGCTACTGTAACAAACTACTACAAACCTAATGGCTTAGAATGACACAAATTTTCTATCTTCCTATTCTGTAATTCAGAACTCCAACATAGATCTCACTGGGTTAAAATCAAGGTGTCAACGGCACTGTGCCCCTTTCTAGAGGATCTACATGAGAGAATCCATTTCCAACTCTTTTGTGTTGGTGGCAGAATTCAGTTTCTTGCATTTGCAGGACTGAGGTCTGTTCCCAGGTTCTAGAAGCTGCCTACACTCCTTGGATAATGGTCCACTTCCCCCATTCTCAAAGCCAGCAATAGTGGGTCAACCTATCTCATACTTCAAATCTCCCCTGCCTGTTCTTCTCATTGTATCTGTCTTCCTTCTGCCTCTCACATCCTTTGTTAAGGATACTTGTGCTTACGCTGGATCGACCCAGATCCAGATATCCCAGAATAATCTCTTTATTTTAAGGTTCATAACCTTAATTCCATCTCAAAATTCCTTTTGACATGTAAGATAACACATTCAAAGGTTCTAGAAATTAGGGCATGCAAATCCTTGGGGGCCATGATTCTGCCAACCCCACCTTCCTTCACTAGACAGATGCACATCCAAGAGGTCACTTGGCTCTGCCTGCTGGAAAGACATCATCTAAGAAACAACTTCAGAAAAGATTAGGGGTGAATTCAATGTAATTGCATATACATCCCATCAAAATATCTGTGGCATTCACTCACATGGTCACTGAACAAAATTTATTAAACACCTACTGTGGACCAAAAATTCTATGGTGAGTATTAAAATGAAAGTTGGTCAAGTCCTAGTCCCTTCCCTGCAAAAGTTGACAGTGAAGTGACAGGCAGGAAAGTCAAGCAGCTACAATGCCAGGTGGTGAATAGTGAAGGTATGTATGATGGCAGAGAGAAGGAAGAAACCACACAGAGAAGAGGTTCAGAGGAGGCTTCCAGGAAATACAGCCTTAATAATAGGGATGTTACATACAAAAGTTGTGAGCTGTCTCGTGTGATGAAGTCAGGGACGTACTTGGGCAAGTGTTGAGAAATGGGTAGGGGAGGAAGGCAGGAGATAGTTCCCCAATATCATGTATGTGCATCAGAGTAAGGAGTCTGGATGGCACCTCAAAGTCAATGAGAATCCATTAAAGGATTTAAGTAGACATGTAAGTAGATTTTCTGTTTAAAAGATCACTCAAGAAGCAAATAGGGAAGAACTAAAACAGTAAATTTGAAAATAATTTCCAACCTATATGCTCAATGGGAAAAGATATCTATACAGACATGTAAAAAATGAAGACATAGGAGCAGGTATGAAAAGCTGTTAAATGCTACTTCCTCTTTCAAACTCTATTTGTGAATTCTTCATGGTAACGGTACAGCAACAATCTGAAAGCACATTTTCTCTCAGATAAGCTGTTGTGGCCATGTTCCATGGAGATCTCAAACTCTTTCACTATCCACCAACACAGGATCTCCTCCCTTACACACGTGTCTCTACTTTCTTCAAACCACTACCTTCCCTTCCCATAGCCCTAGTCAGTTTCATGGGAAATGATATCACATTTTAAATCCAGTAAAAGATATTTCTATTTAAAGAAATCCTACACTTTCATCACATATTTTCTGAATATAAAAGTAATACATGTTTATAGTCTAAAATTTGGAAAACTATAAAGTTTGATGTAAATTCTTTCATCTTTTTTTCTGTAAGAAGGAACACTATGATTATGTGATTATGTGCTAATGCTTTTTTATCTCCTTTTTTCTTTATTTATTATAATAGGAGATTTATTTTGTCCTTAAATATTATTCTAAAGCATTGTTTTAATGTCAGTATAGAACGTTACTGTATGAAACACCATAATTTACCTAACAGCAATTTACTAATTTCCTAGTATTGGTTATTTCTTCTTTTGCATTCTTTTTTTTTTTTTTTTGGATAGTATAATACTAATAAAACCATTTGAAACACCTGTGATTTTCTGAACATAAATGGACTACTTTTGAATTTTTTTCACATGCATCCAGAATTTAATTTTTTTTAAAACTCATTAACGTATATCTGAAGCCAACTGTTCGATGCTCCTCTCTCAAGAAAAACAAAGGAAAAATGACATGTAAATACTGCCACAATTCTTTTTGGTGAAAAGATAGCCAGGATACAGGCAATATCTGAAATCTGCAGGAGGAGAATTATGTTAGAACAAGGCATTAGCCATACAGAGAGGGATACAAATGTTTATTAAGCACCTACCATAGAACAATCTCTATCCTGAGCACTGGGGATATAGCCATTGCAAGACAGGCACAGCCTCACCCTCCTGGAGTTCAGTCTAACCAGGTAGAAACACTTAGGGAAATGACACTGGAGAATGATGTTAAAACCAATGCAAAAATTGCACCTATAAATAATTTTTTCAGGGCTACTGATTTTTAAGCCTCATTGTCTACTATTAATTCTCATCCTTCACAAATATTAATCAAAGTTACCTCCACATCTATACTAGTTTCTTTCATTAGGTCTTAGACCCTTACGCATCAGAGAACATTTTGCCTTCGTTAGGACTGTAATATCTTGTCTTGAATTTTGAAAAATGGCTCCTTTCTCTGATAGAAGGTCATTCAGTATCTATTAGCCATACCCTAGTGGTATTTTTAGATCCCGATTTGCAGGATCAGTGTTTGGGAACACAGAACTCTTAGCCCCCTAGAGGGCATCATCCAGGAAACCACAATCTTCTACTTTCTTTTTAAAGGTTCCCTAATTCATGTTTCTTAATATAAAACATACTACAAATGAACTAGATGATCTGCTTATCTTTTAAGATTTAAATATAATCATTTCTCTCCCTCTTTGCACCAACCCAGGCACTTTTGAACTCAAAAGCTTCCATCTGCAAAGAGTACTTGCAAAACAAAGAAGGACAAATGGTGGGGTGGGGGGGTGTAAACTTTTTCTGAAGAATGTGCTAAACTCTTTCACTGTTTAATAGATAAGAATGAATACTGCTGTTTAACCAGATCCAGCCTCTGAAATATCTAATTAAAACTGATGTGCTTATTTAGTTTCCAATTCATCACAGGTGGGCCCACATTAATGTGAAAATGAGAGTAAATTGCCAGCATTTGGCAATCTCACTGAATGTCATTCACATTATTAGCTCAAACCTCAAAATGCTTTTTAAAATGTGGTTCACAGGTAGGGCACTGTCTCTCCACACAAACAAAAGTCTTCACTGGAGGCCTGCTGGAATTTCATTTTTGTGTAAGGAGTTCCTCATGGCAAAGGTCCACCTTACTCAAAACACCTACCCATGATCGGATAGAAGGTGCACTCAGAGAAGGTGGTAGGAAGCAAAGCTCTGTCTCTTCCCACTCATAAACATCTCCTGGGAATGACTGTGTAGTTTGGCCCAGCTCTCTTTTAGCCTGTCAACCAGAACTTCAGATAAAATCCGTTCATTTAACTTTACAGAGGACTTCTTTCCTAGCCGTCCTCATGCAGATTCCACATTATCCCTGCTGCAAGCGGGCCCTGAGACCATCATCCTTTCTCTTTTCACATCTACAAAACATAAAGTCATCTTCCAAATAATTGATTTTTGAAAGGCTCTTTACAGCAATATGCTGAAATGTAGTCTGGAAATGCATGGATTAGAATTTTCGAAAACAAGGGCGCCTGGGTGGCTCAGTGGGTTGGGCTGCTGCCTTTGGCTCAGGTCATGATCTCAGGGTCCTGGGATCGAGCCCTGGGATCGTGGCTCTCTGCTCAGTGGGGAACCTGCTTCCCCCCCTCTCTGCCTGCCTCTGCCTACTTGTGATCTCTCTCTCTCTCTCAGTCAAATAAATAAATAAAATCATTGGGGAAAAAAAAAAAAAAGAATCCAACATCCAACTTGGTTCAGTCTACAAAACATGCACAATGACTTATTCGCATCTCAGAATCACTTTTGTTTTCCACTTTCTACAGCTTCCAAATCCACATAGAAGATAATTTTGTCATTAAAGCACCCACTGTTACAGGCTAATTTATAAGCAGAATAAAGTATTTCAGGGGTACAGAAAGGAAGCCAAGAAAGCTTCCACTTTAAACACATACTTGCACATTCGTATCTACTTTACCTGCCTTTAATACCCAAAGACCTAAATGGAAATTTATTTTTTATCTCAAAGTTCCAAACATTTTGATTGAAAATTCAGATTTCTTGGCAAAGAATAAATAGATGACATGATGCTCAATCTCAGTAGAAGTTTGGGAAATCTAAATTAAAGCAACAATGAATTATCCATATTCAACTACCAGCTTTATCAAAGTTAACAAAAACAGGAACATGCTGTGCTAGTAAAGAAATGAACCAATCCTCTTCTCACTCATTGATGACAGGAGTTGAACTTACTACAAACTTTTCATAAAAATAATCTAGCAGGGACGCCTGGGTGGCTCAGTTGGTTAAGCAGCTGCCTTCGGCTCAGGTCATGATCCCAGCGTCCTGGGATGGAGTCCCACATCGGGCTCCTTGCTCGGCAGGGAGCCTGCTTCTCCCTCTGCCTCTGCCTGCCATTCTGTCTGTCTGTGCTCGCTCGCTCTCCCTCTCTCTCTGACAAATAAATAAAATCTTTAAAAAAAAATCTAGCAAATTTTATGTTATATTTACTTTATCACAATTTTAAATGCAATAATGATAAATAATCTAGCACCAGCTATTATAATTAAATATATCTAAACCCATTGGCTCATCTCCACCTCTCCATCTTTGGGAATCTAACAAATAGAAATCGATACACTAGTACATAAAAGTATATGTCTAAGAAAACCAATTAACCGCAGCATTATATGTGTCAGGGTGATAGGAGATTAGCTGAAGACACTGACATAGCTATACACTGCGGAATGTTCTGTTGTTTATTAACCTGGAAAAACCTCCATGGAATACATAGTTAAGTAAGAAAAATGAGTGCAGAGTATTATAAATAAGCAAAGAAATACTGTGTAGTCATTCAGAGCATAGACTCTGGAGCTAGATTGATTCTGTAGCCTATATTTTTAACAGTCTGACCTTAGATAAGGTTCTTCATCCCTCTGAGACTCAGTACCTCATGTATAAATGGGCATACAAAAATGGGGACAAGACCATCCCTGTCACAGGGTTTGAGTAAATACTAACTAAAAAAGGATGTAAAAAGAATGTAGAAAGCATTCAATTAATGCTAATTCCCTTCTTCCTGTGCCTCTAAAATGAATCAATTTTAGAGGCCTGCTTGACAGCCCTCACAAAGAGAAAGACTGATTGGGGACCAACAACAAGAACTTCACTCAAAAGAAATGAGCACAATCTTGAGGTTAGAAGATCTGGCTTCAAATCTCTGATCGGCTATATACTGATTCTGTGACCTTGGGTATGTCATTGTTTTGAGCCTCATTCCCTTCCTTTTAGTAGTTTCTATGAAGTTTAAATCAGGTGCATGCTTTGCGCACAAATCTCTATGTGCGTGTGTGTGTACATGTGCACATATACACATGCTCTTTGCTCCAGAGGTGGTATTTGAAATGTTAACACCTGGTATTGCATAGATACCGTCTAACTGGAATGATTCCTGGCTGTTGGCACATAATAGGTATTCAGTATGTTTAAATTCCTTTCTTTCTGTCATTAATTAAAAAAAAAAAAACGAATATTTTTTGAATACTTAATATAAGCTCAGTATTATGCTTTCTTTGATGGGAAAAGATAGTTCTGCTACTCAGCTAAGAAAAAGGCAAATCATTTTTATGAAAAGGTGGTAGAACCAATTTCCACTCCTTTGCAATTTTTCCTAAAGTCAGTGTCCCACACCTATCAACAGAAAAATCAAAGTGAAACAAAACTCTGAAGTTCTTAATAGCAGTGTTATTTTAGCTGTGAAGTCCCTGTCATAAAATGCTCTGGCAACATAAATAGGGAAATCCAGAAAGGGAAGCTAGACATTAAAGTTCACAATGAAAGAGTGGGCAGCAGAATGCTAGGATCAGCACCTTGTGATCTGCAATGGAGATGATGCAGCTGCAGGTAAGGAAAGGTAACACCTGTATCAAAGAGAGCTAACTAGGAGCTCAGGTTGCCATAGTCCTTGTTTTGTCTGGGTCTCTGTTTCCTCATCAGGCTAAATAAGGAAAGTAGAGGTCCACATCACCTGTAAGTAAGGGCCCTTCTCTCCAAATGCTGAGCTATTCTGAGTTCCAGTCAAACCTCTCAGGATTTTGAGAGTAAGTTTTAAAGGGGTGAGGGCCGAGAACAATGAAGTTCAGTGTGAAGTTGCAGGAAAAGAGAGTTTGGTGTCTGAGAGACCTGGGTTTGAACCATTTTCACGATATTCAAACCATCTCTCTCCAACGAACTGGAAGTGCTTCAGTCAGAAGGGAAAGTCTGCACTCCACGTGAGTGTAACAGAGCTCCTTAACTAAGTTAACTTTTTTTTTAAGATTTTTATTTATTTGACAGACAGAGATCACAAGTAGGCAGAGAGGCAGGCAGAGAGAGAGAGAGAGGAGGAGGAAGCAGGCTCCTTGCTGAGCAGAGAGCCTGACGCAGGGCTCGATCCCAGAACGCTGGTATCATGACCTGAGCCGAAGGCAGAGGCTTTAACCCACTGAGCCACTCAGGTGCTCCTAACTAAATTAACATTAATGAAATCTGTGGTTGCTACAAAAGAGAACCACTATACTCCAAACAAATACTGTTTCATTAAATTGGGAGTTATTTGTTTTTCTCATGTACTAAGAAGTCTAGGGCAGTTGCAATGGAATCAATCTCCTCTTATCCTCTTGCCCAGCCACCATTAGACTATGTCACCTCATGGCCATGAGATTTCTAGAGTTTCTAGAAGTCCAGCCAGCAAACATAATATTGTGCGGAAGAAGGAAGGTAGGGTGATCAACTTACCCAGTTTGCCCAGTTTTGTCTGGGCTTTAAGACTGAGAGGTCCATGCTTCTGGACTCCTGACAACCCTAGGCAAACCAAAATAGTTGGTCATCCTAAAGAATAGACATAAGCTAAAAAAGAAACTGCCAGGTTTGTCCTGCCATTTTAAGGATATTTCGCAGAGGTCCTGCCCAAACAATTTCTACTCATTGGCCAGAATTTATTCACATGGTACCAATTTGCAAAGAAGGCTGGGAAATACACATGCCTGCCTAACTAAACTTTGTGTCCTGGTAGGAAAAGGTGAGATGGCTATTGAATAGGCAGTCTCTTTCACCCTTATTAGTCTGGAATGGTGCAGTTTAGGGAACACCATATTGTTCCTTAATCCTAAAACTACGGTGAGCCCAAGAGCATTCTTAGAGTTCTGTTGTAAGTACCTGCCACAGCAGAGGTGATAATGACTCAAGAATTTAGCAAATCAGAGTACCATTTTGAGAAGAGCTGGGATAGGCTATTACAAGTGTAACTGCCTGAAGGCTCCCTCTGGGCTCTAGATCTCAGGGTCTTATATAAAATAGTCCCAACAAGGGGATAGGAAATGGTTTCCAATGATTCCCCTCCAATGAGTGTGCATCTCTGTCTTGTATCTAAGCTCCAGCAAGCAGAAGAAGGAAGAAAGATGCACACTACTACCAGCACTGACAGGGCCCTGATTAGGGATTAAGCTTTCTCCAATCCCATCTCCACCCAACCACAGAGTGTCGTTTTGAAGAATCATTTGTGGTAAATGAAGAGAGAGGAGCTATAAGGGCAAGAAATTGGTAGAAAATAATAGGAAAGAAGTGCTATCGTTTGATGAGGGTAATAACCTTTCTAAACTAGTGTCCTACTGCATTAGATTTTCCATGAAATTATTTAAAACAGCAGGGAATCAAACATCCCCACATTATTAACCTCTAGTGTGTGCTTACTGAAGAAAATCCAAAGGATATTTATGCATCTCATGCAGAGGTTGAACCTTAATGTCACCGACTGAAGCAATGAAGCTATGGAATCCTGACTGCATCGTCTTTTGTCGATAACAGGAACCACAGATGTATTTCTTGCCTGGTGAACATGCAAAATCGTTCTTCAGCCTATTGCGATAAGCAGAATGTCAGTCATCACTTTCTAGCTTTTGACAGCTTATTACGTAAAAGAACAGGTCTTATTTGCAGCTGATCCTCCCTTTTCAGGGACTCTTGGTTATGAGAAACACTGAAAAGTTGATACACAAACCACTGTGGTTTTTTTTTTAGACTCTGTCCTTAGAGGAAACACAGTGGTATGAAAGCTTCACCACCATAGCCCTGATATTGTTATAATAAAGCATTACATCCCATACACGAATAAGAACATCCAGACACAGCTCATCACATTACCTGGGAGTAAATCTGTCACAATATGAGTCACTGTAGAAGCACTATGGTCAAACATGTTGAATTATAGCTAGGTTTTAGCATTAATTATAATAATTATGTTGTAACCACCATTTCATCATAAAAACTAGTTTCATTATGACATTTTATTCTTTGTTCCAGGGCTTGCAAAATTCCCAAATTGTGATAGGAGTTTAAAAATAGTGTTTGATCAAGGTTACAAAATGTAAGTTTTTACAGATTTATGGTTTTTTAAAATAGCACTCAAATAAATGATAATTAATATACAGGGAAGCTTGCTAAAACTGATTGGATTCCATACTCCCTATAAGTTAGAAGGATTTAATTTTTGCGTTTTTTGAAGAACTATGCATGTATAAATTATAGGTAGCTGTGAATTCCAAAGCTATAAATATACTGGAGGACCCTGGTGGTATCATACTGAACAGCTGTTTGCAGAGAATAAACCTCTCCAGTACCCTGAGGAAGGCACAGAATACTGAAATGTTGGCGAAATGTTCAAATTGTTCAAAGAATGAATACCTCTAAAAAAAAAAAAAAAGGAAAATATGAATGATGTCCCTGGGTTTATTCCTTGGTCTGAGTAAGCTCTGCCAAAATCCTCTTCCAGTCTTTCCTTTCCCTTCTCTTCCTTTCTCTTTCCTTCTTCTCCTTCTCTCCCTCCCCTCCCCTCTCCTCCTTCCTCTCTCATCTCCTTTTTCTTTAGTTCAAAGGCTGTTAGCTAGAGCTGAGCAAGATAGGTATCAGCAGAGGGGCTCAGACCATAGTGGCACAGAGTAATATATTATGGCCCAAGCCCAGTAAGAATGGCACTTGTGATGAGGAAGGGTAGCCCAGTACAGGATGTTGGAGCCTGAGAAAGGTGAGGTGGGTATCCATGGAGATAGCAGTGGCCTAGTGAAGAGCATCACCCCAAGTAGATAAGAGCAGGTGGGGTACAGAACAGAGTGTCCAAGTTGGTGCCCAGTGTGCCAGGTATCCTGTGGGTCTGGGAGCTGGAGTGAGAAAGGGATAGCAGGGAAAGGGTCAGCAAGGGTGCTATGGTGTCCAGGCCGAACAAGGTAAGAAGGGCACCTACATTAAGTTCAGTGGTACAGCATGTAGTGCTGAGTACCACCAGGATACAGAGTATCTCACAGAGGGGCAATGGGACACAAGTGAAGGCAGCAGGGTATCTGTGAGGAAGGGCTGCACATGCAATTGGGTAGACTCTGAAGGGCTTGAAGAAGCCTCCATTCATGGAGGAGAAGGTTGCACCAGCCTGGCATGGGGTGCCAGAGCCCATGAGAGAAGGAGTAAGTATTGTGGGGAGGGCAACTAAGCCCAGGTAACTGAGCCCAAGCTGGGCGAGGTGGATGTTTAGATAGGAGGGTCCCAGAGTGGGTGTCAGTGTCTGAGTAGGATGAGAAGAGAGTCCAGATTGGGGGTGAGCAGCCCAGCAGCAGATTTAGGACTAAGCAAAAGTTAAAGTCTACAAGAAAGGATAGCCTAGTACAATATATCAGAGCCCTAACATGAGGGTGGGGAGGCATATATAGATAAGGTACATTTATTGAGGGATAAGAAACAGTGGTGGTGACCATACGACTATCAGAGCTCAAGTGGGATCAAGAAGGTGTCCAATATAGGAATTTGTCCAGGGCTTGCTTCGGCAGCACATATACTAAAATAGGTATTTGTCCAGAATCAATTGTCTGAGCCCAAGCAGGGGGGGCAGAGCAAACTCACAGAAGGGAGCCTTAGTGCAGACTGGCAGAACCTAAGCAAAGTGAAGGGATAAGGAGGAGAGTTCATGGAGTTGGGGGGGCAAAAGTGGCAGTGGTGAAGCATGGGAATTTGGAGCCCAAGGGGGATGAGGTGTGTGTACTAGGGAGAGGTGGGCCCATGCGGATATCTGAAACTGAACCAAATAAGCATAGTGCTCCTGCAGGGGGTAAGGGACCACCCACAACAGGGAGTCAGGTGGAGCAGGGTGTCCTTGTGGGATCAGAAGGGAGGGGGGTACTGTAGAAGCAGTGATAAGAATTTGGCTATAGCAACAGACTTATCAGTAAGTAAATATGTGAAGGATAATGGGAATCAGGTTTCTCACTGTCAAAGAAGAGAATTTCAAAATATGGAAAGGGAGAAAACAAGAGTGAGACATGTGACATTAGACTGCAATTTGAAGTATGAATTTATGGTTTTAAATTTATTTAGATAGATATAGAAATACATATTGATGTAAATGTGTGTGTGAATGTGTATATATATACATGTATTATCTAGCCAATTCCACTGAGAAGGCCTAGAAGTGACACCCCAACAACAATGAATACACCTAGTGCCCAATCCTGATTTGTAAACACAATGTTGCAGTCTAAAAAATCAAGACTTCTTGCAGAAATGGCTGATTCCAGGGCTGGGATAGGGATACACAGAATGAGCTGAAACATTTTTCTGTGCCAGAAAGGAACTGCCCAAAAACCAAAAGAGACATGTCAAAAGGAAACAATGCCAGCTAGGGTTCTTGTTGGCCTAATCTGAGACAGTTTTAAGTATCAAAACCAACAACAATAGAAATAAATTTTTAAGTCATTCAGTAGTAATGGGAATCCATGATCCCACACCTATATAAATAAATAAACAACAAATAAATGTAAAAGTAAGAAATTTAATTGGGTGGGGTGAGACATGCCTGACAGACACCACCTTAATCGGTGATCAAAATGAACATCCACAATGGAACAAATCAAAATTATGTGTTCCCTGATAGAATGCAATAAGAACAGCACAGCATCATTTCTGTGATATTTATCACAAAGATACATATTCTGAATCTAATCATTAGGAAATAGACAATCCCAAATTAAAGAACACTTAACAAAATAGCTGGACTGTAATCCTCAAAAGTTACATGGTCTTGGAAGTCAAGGAAAGACTGAGGAACTAGTCTAAATTGAAAGAGCATCAAGAAACCTAATCACTAAATGCAATGTGTGATTTTTAGACTGAATTCTTTTGCCCATAGTACTGTTATATAGCCAACATATATGTGCCAAAAAGAGCAACAGAAGTTCCAGAAGGGAGACTATCTAACCAAAGACCTCAGCTAGACTACCTAGCTAAAGACCTCAGGAAAGCATCATTGGAAAAGACAGTGGACAACCAGGAATTGGCAGCATTTTATAGATGGTCAGGAGAGAGAAATCCAGATGAACAGAAGTTTGAGCAAAACAAAGGAGGAAGAACAAGATATCCAAGTTCATAGAAGAATAGAATGCATAGAGTAACACAGATGGAGGTAGAAAGGTAGAAATTTGACCATGCTAAAAATTTCCTTCTGTGTGTAATTTTGTTTAGGAACCACTATCAAACATAGTTTTAAGAAGATAAAGCATTTACATTGCCCTGTGAATTGATATTTGGCAACAATTTTGAGAGAAGATTAGAAAGAGGAGAGAGTTGGATTTGAGGAGGGTCAATCTGAGGTACAGTATGGTATCTGTTACTTATATTCCTCATTGATCTCTGGACTCAAATCTAAATTATGGGAGAGAGTTGCTATAAGGAACCATTATGAACTACATGGGCTCTTACTGAAATTTCTATGAACTATTCAGAGCCCAATACAGGTTACTTTTTAAACTATATAAAGGTGGTTATTACAAGTAGAGGTAAAGAATATCTCCCAGGCAGTTGGTACTGGAATGTGCTGAAGTCCAAAACAAACTCAGCAGCTGAAGTAATGGAGCCAATCAGCCTATGTCTAGGCTAAAAAAAAATAGATTAAAAAGAACATCACCTCAGATCTTGGGAGTCTTCTTTGTAGGTAGCTGGCCAAATGCAGCAGTAATAATGCAAGCAGGGAAAAAGAACACCAGAATAAGTCAGGGGAAAAGACAGATGACCTTCTTGAGACAAAATGAATAGTTTATGAACGCAGCACCTGAAACACACTCTGGGAATTCTTTGAACTGAAATGAACTTGATTTTACAACATCTGAGGAGTCATCATGACATTGGTAGTCTGTCCATTTATTTGTTCTGAAATCACTTTTATACCCAGCTATTTATAACACTTGCTATTAATGACTTTAAGATACAACATGGTGGAAAATAACTGTAACTAAACACAAAAACACATAATTATTCTGCCAGTTATATATAAGTTTTGTACTCTGAAGAATTAAAGACCTCACCTACATAATTCATGAGCTAAATTGATCACAAAATGTTTTTAACTTTTTTAATTCCCCATTTTGAAATGGATTTTCAGGAAGTTTCAAAAATAATACAGAATTATCTCATGTAACCTTTACCAATTTTCCACAATAGTCACATCTTATACAAAATCAAAACTTGAAAACTGACATTTGTAAAATGTGTGTGTAATTCTATGCCATTTTTTCATATGTAAATTTATGCAACCACCATCACAATCAAGATTTAGGACAACTCCATCACCACAGAGATCTCCTATAGCTACACCTTTATTGTCACACACACACACCCCCCAAAAAAATCTTCCCTAAGTCCTATTTTCCCTATTTTTAATTTTGCCATTTTGAGAGCATTATATGAATCACATTATATAGCATATTATTGTCTTTTTTTCACTCAGCATAATACCCTTGAGACCAAACCATCTATTGTTACCTGTATCAATAAGTCATTCCTTATTGTGACTGAACAGTATTTCATGGTATAAATGTATCAAAGTCTAACTATTTACCACAGTTTTACTATTTTGGTTGTTTCCAGTTTTGATTATTACAAACAAAACTCCTAAGAACATTCACGTATAGAAGGGAGGTGGGCAGAAGACATGAACAGACACTTCTCCAAAGAAGACATATAAATGTCTAACAGACACATGAAAAAATGTTCATTATGATTAGCCATCAGGGAGATTCAAATCAAAACCATAATGACATACCACTTTACACCAGTTAGAATGGCCAAAATTAACAAGACAGTAAACGTGTGTTGTAGAGGATGTGGAGAAAGGGGAACCCTCTTACACTGTTGGTGGGAATGCAAGTTGGTGCAGCCACTTTGGAAAACAGTGTGAAGATTCCTTAAGAAATTAAAAATAGAGCTACCCTGCAATTGCAGTACTGGGTATTTACCCCAAAGATATAGATATAGTGAAAAGAAGGGTCATCTGTACCCCAATGTTCATAGCAGCAATGGCCACAGTCGCCAAACTGTGGAAAGAACCAAGATGCCCTACAACGGACAAATGGATAAGGAAGATGTGGTCCATATATACTATGGAGTATTATGGCTCCATCAGTAAGGATGAATACACAACTTTTGTATCAACATGGGCAGGACTGGAGGAGATTATGCTGAATAAATAAGTCAAGCAGAGAGAGTCAATTATCATATGGTTTCACTTACTTGTGGAGCATAAGGAATAACATGGAGGACACTGGGAGAAGGAGAGGAGAAGTGAGTTGAAGGAAATCGGAGGGGGAGACAAACCATGAGAGACTGTGAACTCTAAGAAACAAACTGAGGGTTTTGGAGGGGAGGAGGGTAGGGGATTGGGAGATCCTGGTGGTGGGTATTGTGGAGGACACACATGGCATGGAGCACTGGGTGTGGTGCATAAACAATGAATCTTGGAATACTGAAAAAATAAAATTAAATTTTAAAAAAAGAGGGGAGGTGGGTAAAAGAACTCTCCAGTACAGGGAAAAAAAAAAAAAAGTCATTATAAAGAACAATTTGGGAAACATTGGACAATTTGAATACGGACTGTGGATTCGATGTCAGCATTGTATCAATGTGAACTCTACTAATGTTGGTGATTGTAACTATGATTAAGAAGACAACGTTTTTGGGGCACCTGGGTGGTGCCCCAAGCACCAGTGGCTCTGTGGGTTAAGCCTCTGCCTTTGGCTCAGGTCATGATCTCAGGGTCCTGGGGTGGATCTCCATATCAGGCTCCCAGGAGGAAGCCTGCTTCCCCTTCTCTCTCTGCCTGCCTCTCTGCCTACTTGTGATCTCTCTGTGTGTGTGTCAAATAAATAAGTAAAATCTTAAAATAAAATAAAAGACAACATTCTTCCTTTCAGAAAATACACACTGAAAGATTTAAGGATGAAGAGACACTTTACCTCTCCATTTCAAATGATCCTAGAGAAAGAGAAAAATAAGGCAAAACTTAAACAATTCATTAATCTGGATAAAGATATACAACATTCTTAGTACTATCCTTTAAATTTTTCTGTGCTTGAAAACATATTAAAATAAAAAGTTACAAAGAAAAGTACCATCAGAATGACAACCTACTTTGTATATTTTACTCAAAGATTCTTGAAGAGTTAAAAATGATTTTAGACATGTCCATAACAGAGAACCTTCATCTGCTCTAAACTGAAATAAGTGAAATGTAATACTAGGTCTCTCTTTCTAAATATTACTTTAAAAAAAGATCTGATCAAAGATTTTTTTTTTTAAGATTTTATTTATTTATTTGACAGAGAGAGATCACAAGTAGGCAGAGAGGCAGGCAGAGAGAGAGGAGGAAGCAGGCTCCCTGCCAAGCAGAGAGCCCGATGCAGGACTCGATCCCAGGACCCTGAGATCATGACCTGAGCCCAAGGCAGAGGCTTAACCCACTGAGCCACCCAGGCGCCCCAAAGATATTTTTAAATTGATGTTAGGACGCCTGGGTGGCTCAGTTGGTTAATTGACTGCCTTCAGCTCAGATCATGATCCTCCTAGGATGGAGTCCTGCATCCAGCCCCCTGCTCACCAGGGAGTCTAATTCTCCCTCTGATCCTCCCCTCTCTCATGCTCTCTCTCTCATTCTCTCTCTCTCAATAAGTACATAAAATCTTTAAAAAATAAATAAATTGATGTTAAGGTTAAAAGATTAGTATAGGCTCAGCCAACTCAATCTTCGGTAACAACATTTTCACAAAGACCATGTGGTACAGAGGCTTTGGTGTCTGGCCTCTGGAGCCATGAGACTTGGGTTTGAATCCTGGCTTTGCCACTTACTGGTAGTGTGAACTTAGGCAAGCTGGTTAACCTCTCTGTGCTTCAGTTTCTGCATAAAAGAAAATAGAAATAAAAATAATCCCTAGTTCTCAGTGGTTTCTTGAGTTTTAAAAATGTTTACATCTGGGGCACCTGGGTGGCTCAGTGGGTTAAAGCCTCTGCCTTCGGCTCGGGTCATGATCTCAGGGTCCTGGGATCGAGACCCACATCAGGCTCTCTGCTCAGCAGGGAGTCTGCTTCCTCCTCTCTCTGCCTGCCTCTCTGCTTACTTGTGATCTCTGTCAAATAAATAAATAAAATCTTAAAAATAAATAAATAAATAGATAGATAGATAAATAAATAAATAAATGTTTGTATCTAAAGTTGCTATAAGACTGCCTGGCATATACTAGATTTATACAGACGTTTACTGTTATTAAATAGAGGGATTAAAAAATAAGTCCCTGGACAGACACAAACACTGCATGTTGCCTTTTTTCTAGACATTTTTGTCTTTGCCTCATACACCCCTTCAAATTTGTATCAAACTCCATCCTCTTTTAGGGTATTTTTATTTTCCTGCTCTTTGACAAAATGTTTCTTAATCTTCAGGAGTAATACATCAATATGGAGTGACAGTTTGACAATATGGTTCTCACTTTTCATAGTATAAATTCAAAGACAAATTGTGAACGAGTCAAGTGAAACTTGTAATTCACAGCTGTGAGGTCACACTAGTGAATTATAAGCTTTTCATTATGTCAGAACTGTGAATTACAAAGATTTTTTTTCTATATTTCCTGTCAAATAATTTATTAGCTACCCCTCTATCACAGGATTTTGCAGCATGCCAGCACCAGAGAACACAGGGACTCTACTGTGGCATTTCCAGATAGAACAATAAGAATTCAGGCATATAGGAAGAATATTAAAAAGGAAACAGCAGTGATTTTAAACTGTATTCTCCTCAAGTTTAGGGTCATTCCTGATGAGCAGTTAGATTTCTCTAAATTGGAATCATCACCATCCGGACTTGAGGGAAGTTGTGTTTTTCCTGTCTCCTCCTTATTAACACCATCAACTATCATTTCTCGAAAGCCAGTAAGGGTGTAATTTTGTACTGTTCAAAAAATTAAAAGATATTCTTGTTAACATGAACATCATTATTATTACTGCTACCATGAAACTCTGGATAACTCTTTGTAATTTGCAAAGCATGTTCAGGTCTTATTATTCACATTGACCCAATGAAGTACTATATTATATGAGTATAATATAGTGAGATATATATATATATATATATATATATACATACTTATATTTACATTTATATATGAAAGTTACTATATCCTTACTCACTTATGAGGAAATTGAGGTATGGAAAAGCTCCAAGAAATAATAGAGGCTTATCCAAATCATGCCACTACTAAATGTCAAAAGCAAGAATTCTATATTCTAGTTCCATATCCAGAGATTATTTCCCATGTTGCACTAAACCTCCTTTTCTGTATAAGCCTGCATGTACAGTGCAAACCAAATAAATCCTGGTACCTCTATAGACCAATATCTCTTCTGTTTCACATATGTAGAAGGAAGGCAGTATTCTAAAGTAATTTTTGAAAGAATTCTGACATACACATGCAAATCTTAAAGAAAATTTACTCAGTTTCAATTTATACTGTACAGCCACATCAATTCTTGTCTTCTGTTGTACCCTCAAAACTTTCCCTACCGTGAACTCTCCTACACTGTTGGTGGGAATGCAAGCTGGTACAGCCACTCTGGAAAACAGCATGGAGGTTCCTCAAAATGTTGAAAATAGAACTGCCCTATGACCCAGCAATTGCACTATTGGGTATTTACCCTAAAGATACAAACGTAGTGATCCAAAGGGGCACGTGCACCCGAATGTTTATAGCAGCAATGTCCACAATAGCCAAACTATGGAAAGAACCTAGATGTCCATCAACAGATGAATGATCAAGAAGATGTGGTATATATACACAATGGAATACTATGCAGCCATCAAAAGAAATGAAATCTTGCCATTTGCGACAACATGGATGGAACTAGAGTGTATCATGCTTAGCGAAATAAGTCAAGCAGAGAAAGACAATTATCATATGATCTCCCTGATATGAGGAAGTGGTGAAGCAACATGGGGGCTTAAGTGGGTAGGAGAAGAATAAATGAAACAAGATGGGGTTGGGAGGGAGACAAACCATAAGTGACTCTTAATCTCACAAAACAAACTGAGGGTTGCTGGGGGGAGGGGGTTTGGGAGAAGGGGGTGGGATTATGGACATTGGGGAGGGTATGTGCTTTGGTGAGTGCTGTGAAGTGTGTAAACCTGGTGATTCACAGACCTGTACCCCTGGGGATAAAAACATATGTTTATAAAAAATAAAAAAATTAAAAAAAAAAAGAACTTTTAAAATCTACTTTCTTAACAACTTTCCAAAAAAAAAAAAAAAAAAAAACTTTCCCTACCGTGAGTCAATATGGCTTTTGCCATTTGTTCCCCTTCCCCTTTCCTTTGGTCTCTCAAATCCTGACCCTCTCTCAGTAGCCTCCTGATTCTGCACCATAAGTGTCCAGGAACCAAACCACATTCTCCTTGAGTTCAGGGAGGTGGGCAAAGGAGACAAAATCAAAATTATCTCTCATAACTGTGTTGGGATAGTAAAAGCTTGTAACACTCACTCAATAATAAATCTTTTCCCTATTCCTATAGTTTTTGATCTTTCTAGCTTGAAGATTATACTGATGAGAATATCGTTACATATACATTTCAGTGTGATGGGTTAAACCAATATTTGGTCAGCATCTCTTTCCATGTCTCATACATTTCAACACTTGTGCAATTCCCTAAATATATCATGTTCTATCTTCTAAACCACTGCTCCCCACTCTTTTCATGTCATGATACATTGGGATAAACAGTAGAAGTCACTGTGAGGACTAGGAGGAAGTATCTTTGCACAGGGATAACCTATTCAAAGAACTCCAAAGTATAGAGATTCACTGATTAGAACAGTTGGTTCCTTGTCTTTGAGCATGGTGCTTTACCATCTAGAATAATCTTCTTCTTCTCCCCCTCTCAATGCTTTGTCTAGTCAGCACCCCCTTATCCTTCAAGAAACCACTTAGTGTCACACCTCCCAGCATATCTCCCCACTGCTCTCCAAAAGCAAGGAGGTCATCAGTCCCTAGCTTTTCTGTGCTTATCCTCATCTTAGTGCCCCACACTGACTTTGTATTTAGCTCTACCTTCCATTAGACTGTAATCGTGACAGCAGGAACTTAATTTTATACACTTTGGTATTTTCAGCACTTGCATGTTACCTAGCAAATGGTCGACACTAAAAAACTACTATCAAATGAATTAATGAACCGATGAACTCTGCTTGTCATTGGACGGCATTGCAACCTTACTCCTAAAAAGAACTCACAACTGATAGTTACTGCAGGAAATGATCTGATAAAGTCTCTAGGGGACTGCCCTAGGAATGAGCCAAACCTAGTCTGGCCATCAAGTACCATGTTGTTCTTTCTTGTGGCATGCTGGTCTTTACCTAAATTATAATTTGTAAAAATATGTGTATCTACTTGTTTAATGTCTATGTCTCCCACTAGACTGTAACCTCAATTAGGCAGCAACTATTTAGATTTGCTCATACATCATTCTCAGTTCTTGTAAGAGTAACTAACTTATGGAAATGAATGAATGAATGAATGAATGAATGAATGAATGAATGAATGAACAAATTAAGTCACTCTTTTCTTAACTGCTGAGATTGCTTGTTATCACCTTTTTTGATGGGCAGTTCCCAAACTCTGTGGTCCTCCAGAACAGGGACTACGTATATTCTAGTAAATCAAATGGGTCTTTTTCATTTGGTCCAGGATTTCCCTTATAGAACCAAAGCTGAGAATAATATAAAATAAGCAATGTCAGGCACCTAAAAAAGATGCCAAGGGCATACACAAAGAATTTGTTAAAAGACAGTAAAACTGGTCCAGAGACCCATTATGCCATGAATCCATACTAACAAAAAAGCTAGGGTTCTTTGGAAGAATCTTATGATATCACTGTATTGTGAGTTTAGTGGGACATTTCCTCTCTTTTCTATGAAAGTGAGAATGAGGGTGTTTCCTCTTTTCTTTTACTGAAACCAATTCAAGAATGTTTCAAGAGAACAAGACATACAGATAAAAGGGGACCTGCAAGAAAAGAACATCAGCAACTCACTGCCCAGATGGATAATTACAAAGATATGGATCCAAAGGTCCCAATGTTACTAAGAGGCTCAAAGGAAAAAGGCTAAGAGAAGCCTTGGATAAAACTGATATATGATTCCCAGACCTGGGGAGTATATATAAACACAGAGATTGATATCTGTCTCTTCTTGGGGAACTCTAAGAAGGGGGAATTCTGAAGACGAGCAATTGCAGGGACTAGCCTAAGACAATAGAGGAAAGAAAGAAGCAACAGTGAAGCAAGACTAGAATGTCCACTACTTATTGTTTGTCAAGACAAATGTGTGTAAGTTTCCCAAGAATCAAGTGGATACCAAGGAAGATAGATGGGCTTGAATTATCATGCTGGGACCCCATTGGCCAATAAAAAACTAGTCAGGATGGGGGGGCACCCCACTATTAAATGGCTATAGGGTAGATCACTGGGATCATGAGTTATAGGAATTCCCCCAATATAGTACATTATTCACATTAAAGAATGATGCCATGAGGGATTTCCCTTGGCTCCTCTAATGAAACCACAAATATATCCCAAAGAGTCAGTATTTTGAACTACAAATATCATAAACTAAGTAGGAATATCTGTGACCCTTTTCTTCTGTGTACCCTCCCTCTCTAAACTATAACCCAGAAGAACAAGAGGGAGGGAAAAAGAGGACTAGAAGTGCCCAATGTGTGAAAAGACAGCACATAACCATCTTTCCCTGAGTTACAGGTCATGTAGCAGGCAGAAGAGCACCTCTGAACTAGATGTAAGACTCAAGTTTTGAATTGGACTGAACTAAGTTTAATATCAGAAATTGACCAGAGAGCTATTGGATCTTCTTGAAGTGTGAAGATGTTGACAAAGGTAGGAAAAGGAAAAGTCAAGGGAGACATTAGAGACAATGATTAGAGAAAAATTAAACCATTTCCTGATCATACATTTCTGAATTCAGTTCAACCAATTAACCACTCATAGGTGTTATAGCCCCTTTTTGCTGTCCATATCAGAACCTTAAGTTTGCCTTGTAAATGACTGACATGCTTTTGAAAAAGTGCAAAATAAATCTTAAATTTGTGGTAAGAATGCACATATATTTATGCCCAACTTGCCACTTAAACCCCCACTCCATGCCTTGTCCTCCTCTTCCCCACATCCATATTACCGCCACAACTCTTTCTTCTACATGGAACCCAAGGGGTGGAGTCAGGCAGAACACAAGGAAAATTACCTGCAGATCACTTTTATAAGCAAAGGGCTAAAGCAATAGTGATGTGACCAAGTGACTGTGACTATAGGATTCCTGTTCATGTACTCTAATTCTTTAGGTAATGTTAAGAGATTTATTTTCATAAAACAAAGCTGATCTCATCACTTACCTGCTTAAGACTTTTAATTAATAGTCTATTGCAGGGCACCTGTGTGGCTCAGTGGGTTAAGCCTCTGCCTTCGGCTCGGGTCATAATCTCAGGGTCCTGGGATTGAGCCCCACATCAGGCTCTCTGCTTGGCAGGGGGCCTGCTTCCCCCTTTCTCTCTGCCTGCCTCTCTGCCTACTTGTGATCTCTGTCTCTCTCTCTGTCAAATAAATAAATAAATAAAATCTTTTTAAATAAATAGTATATTGCTTACCATAGTACTATAAGTACTAAGTCTTTTTTTTTTTCTTTAAGATTTATTTATTTGAGAAAGGGAGAAAGAGCAGGAGGCAGGGGTTGCAGAGGAAGAGGAAGCAAGAGAATCCAAGCAGATTCCCCACTGAGCACAGAGCTCAACCTGGGTTTCGATCTCATAACCCTGAATTCATGACCTGAGCTGAAATCAAGAGTTGAAGGCTTAACCAACTGAGTCAGTCAGACACCTCAGTACTAAGCCTTTAATACTCAGATTCCTTAAGGATCTGATACTAAATTATCTTCCAAACATAATTACCTATCACTCCCTTATATAACATATATTTTAGATAAATTTTTAAAAACTTACTGTGCTTTCATTTTCATCTCGGTTATGAATGGTTGAGGGCAAACCATTCATTCCACAATTATTTACTAAGCACCCACTACGTGCCAGGCACTACGTTCAGTATAGAGTTACAGCAACCAAATGGGTCCCTTCCTTTACAAACTCAATAGATTTGCAATAAAGACAGACATTAAAACAGTAATTAGATGAATAATTCATTATTGCCATTGTGATATGTGCTTCAAGTGTCTCAGAGTGCTATGAGGACAATGACAAATCTAACCAGGTTATGACAGCCAATTGACATCCAATCTCCTCATTTTTTGTCAGCCACAGTTGCTGCCAAAGGGCATTTTGGTAGGACCATAAGCCCCTGGGCAAGAGCTAAAGGGAAAATAAAGTCTTTCTTCAAATAATGGATCTGTCAGAGGTTCTGTGTATAGAAAATTGTTCCCATCTAAGACCTAGCCAATAACTCAAATCACTTAAGAAAACTTGTGGTTTTCTCATTTTAATTAAATATGTACTTATTTTATTTTTTTAATATTTTTAATCACCTATCAAATACTTGAACAACACACCACATGTCTTTGCACATGCTAGAAATCCTTCCTCTGATCTCTGTCTAAATTGTCTAACTTGATGGCACCTCATGCAGCAAGTCCCCTTGATTTTCCCTAAACCTAGTATATCTTCTGTCTTCCCATAGTACTCAGTTGTAACTCTTATGTAGCCTACCCTTTTCTACTGTATATTATCTTTCTTATATCCAAATTTTTAAGAATGAGGGAGGGAAGGGGCACCTGGGTGGCTCAGTGGGCACCTGCCTTTGGCTCAGGTCGTGATCCCAGGGTCCTGGGATTGAGCCCCGCATTGGGCTCTCTGCTCAGCGGGGAGCCTGCTTCCTCCTCTCTCTCTCTCTCTCTCTCTCTCTGCCTGCCTCTCTGCCTACTTGTAATCTCTGTCTGTCAGATAAATAAATAATATCTTTAAATAAGATATTATGAGGGAGGGAAGAGAGAAAATGGAGGGGAAGAGAGTTACCAAGTTCTGACAGCCCTAAAGGACAGTCAGTCAAGCCACTAATGCTGAGTTATACCCTAGGTAGTCAAAATGATCATATACAGGATGGCGAGCACAAGGGACATTAAGATGCAGTCATTGTCTCAGTAGGCCTCTGAAAGGAGAAGAAAAAACAGTATTATAATCCTTTTAGACATTTGTTAAAAATGTAAGAATACCAAGATAATTGAGCCATCTCTAAAATGGAAAGTCAATGCACATACCTGATTCAAAAGAAATTGGAAATGGTTAAATATATGTTATGGTATATGGTCCAACTCAGTATTTTTAAATTGGACAGTATTGACTTTAAAGCATTTTTCTCCTAGTTTTCAAAATAGTCAATGCCGAAATAGCACCCGTAAAATATGTCCCATGACTGTTATAACAAGCTTGTCCTAGATACAAGAAAACTAATTGCAGAGTCTGTTTTTCTCCCTTTTCTATAAATACATTCTAAACAAAGGGTTATGAGTTTAATTAAATAAATATTAACATATTCCATGGAAAAATAAAAGTCTTTCATAAGACTTCCCTGTCTTGGCACCATCTCTACAATAACCAGAGTAATAAAGGATTTAATCTTATCCGAAGTAGGAATTTTTAGTGACACTGGAATTTCTGGTGAGCAGTCATTACACTGCTGTTGCAGTGTATGTTGAAGGAATGTCTTTTACCCAAGAACTTGACTGAGTTTTCTCCTGAAAAAGTTATATGTACTTATATTTGTGCATTTAGTGGTAAACTCATCTTTTGAGCTGCTAAATTACGATTTCTTTTTTAAAGCTTAAGATTAACCAACCGTTAAGAAAACTGAAAAAGTTTAATTAGAATCATAGAACTAACCCCATCACAAAGCCAAATAATTTTGAGCCAGCTAGAAAGGCACTTGCAGTTCTAAATCTGAATATTTTCTTTATCACAAAGATTTGCTTGTCACTGTAGAACTGAAATTAGATCAAAGAAATCACTTTATAATCTCTTTCCTAAGGATTCTCACCATATTTTGACAACCAGTGGAAATTATATAAGGCAGTCTATGGTTCAGTAGGTAAGAGCATGGATTCTTGGAGTCATGCTGATATGGGTTCAAGTCCTAGCCTTGCCACTCACTGGCTCTGTGACCTTAAGAGTGTAACTTAGTCTCTTCGAGTTTCAGTTTCTTACCTATAAAATGGTGATAATAACTGAACTATATTACAATAATGCCATGAAGATTAAATGAAGATGTGTAGAATACTACTGAAGTGTCTGGCATATATTAAGTGTTCAGTAAATATTAGCTATTTACTCTATTACTATTATGTATTATTATTATTATATATTGTAGCATTATTATATATTACTATTATTACTCTATATTATAGCATATACAATATACTACTCTTTATTATTTCTAGTGTCTCTATTGTCCATGATCCAGGCTACCTTTCATTAGCAACTTCCTTCCTAGCCCTATTCCCTCCCACTTTGTGAGAGACTCAAGCCAATAGATACACATGTATGAAGGTCAAGTGAGGTTGTTGTAGTAATAGAAAGCAAAAAGTAGATCAAGAGATGAACTTAGTGGAATCTTTTGGAAAAGTGAAAATATGTATTATGTTGTCAACCCTTCTATCCATCCACAAAACTGCAGTAATATATGTGTGCCCTTAGTCAGTTAAATGTCTGCCTTTGGCTCAAGTCCTGGGATGGAGCCCTGCTTTGGACTCCCTGCTCCGCTGGGAGTCTGTTTCTCCCTCTTCCTCTACCCCACTCACCTACCCCACCCCTACCCCCACCCTGCTTGTGTGTAATCCTTCTCTCAAATAAATAAATAAAATCTTTTTTAAATATTTTAATTTAAAAAAAGGAACTTAGAGAATTCAGACATTCGATAAATATGTATTAGGTGTCATGAATAAGAATGACACAGTCTCTACCCTCAAGGAGTTTATATTCAAGCTGGAGACACAAACTTGACACAGTGAATTATTTCCTTACAGTTGTAATTATATATTACAGAGAAGAAGAAGGTGTGCAAAAAAAGAGCACTAATGAAGAAAGTGACCTCCCCAAACCACTGGAGTCAAAGAAGTCTTCTGTGAGGAAGAGGTACTTAGACTGACATCTTAGGGATGAACTGTGAAGAACTTGGGTTTGGAGAAGGTAGTTTTAGCAGAGGAAACACTGTGTACAGTTTCTGAAGGTACCAGGTGTGTGATGCATTTCAAAACTAAAAGAAGGCCTGTCCAGAGCAAAGGACAGTCATGTTTACTGCCCATTAGAAAAGTTTTGGGCCCCAATCTCAGGATTTCTCTCCTTTAATGCAAGTATTGCATTAGTATTGCAAAGAGTACCATGTTAGATGGTACTCTTTGTGTTTCCCTGGGAGAACTGAGGCTTGGGATATGCATATTGAGAGAGAAAGAGAGGAATTAAGAGGAAAGTCAACAAAGCACTATAATTAAAAGCATAGATTTTGAAGCCAACCTTCATGGTTTGAATATTAGCTTTGCCACTTATTAATAAGATTTGCTGATTTCTTTCAGAAAATAGAAAAAAGGGGGAAACGTACCAACTTGTTTTATGGGAATAGAATAGCCTTGACACAAAACTTGACAAGGATATTATAAGAAAAAAATTACAGATCAGTGTCTCCCATGAACATAGATGAAAAAATCATGATAAAAATATTAGTAAACTGAATCCAGATATGTAAATCAAGATAATTCATAATGATCAAACTGGATTTACTCTAGGAATACAAAGTTGGTTTAATTTTTTTAAAGACAATCATTATATTTCAACATGTTAACAAAATAAAGAAAAAGAATCATTCAAATAAATGTAGAAAGAACATTGATAAAATGAAATTTCTATTCATATTAAAAACTATCAGCAAACTAGATAGAATGGGACTTGAGAACTTCCTAAAGATGATATGGGGTACCTTAGAAAAACTAAACAAAAAACCTACAACAAACATCATAGTCAATAGTGAAATGTTGAAAGCTTTCCCTCTGAAACTGGAAATAAAACAAAGATGTCTGTATAATCAAGATAATGGTCAAGATTCTAGCCCAAACTCCCAACCTCCAGAAACTGTGAGTTAATAAATGTTATTGTTTCAAGCTACTAAATTTTACTGTAATTGGGGTAAATTTGATTCTAAAATTAACTTATAGATCCAAGAAGTTCAGTGAACCTCAAGCAAGAGGAATATAAAGAAAAACATAGCTAATCACTTCAAAATCAAAGGTAAGAGAAAAATGACATATCACATATGGGATGACAGCAATAGTGATGACTCACTTCTCAACAGAATCAGTGAAGAACAGACACAATGTAAGGACATCTTGTAAAGCTCAAAGAGCAAGGGCAACTAGAATTCTATGTCTAGAGAAAACCTTTCAAAATTAGAATAAAATAAACTTTCAGATTAGAGCTGAGAAAATTTTTCAACAGTAGAAATACATAAATAAATAAATCTCCAGGTTCAAAGGAATGATAGCAGATGGAAACTTGGATCTATATGAAGGCATAAGATGTACCACATATGGTAAATATATGGGTAAATATATATAAAGATCTACCTTTTTTTTCTTTTTTAAATTTCCTTAAAGGACAACATACTGTTCAAAACAAAATAATAACATAATAACATGGGGGCTTATAACATATGTAAAGCAAAATAATATATAGCAACAACAGCAAAAAAGGGAAAGAGATATAAGTGGATTTATAATATTGAATTTTCTCACATTTTATATGAAGTGATTCACTCCTCATTCTGAGTAGACCATAGTAATTTAAGGGTGTCTATTGTAATTCCTAGAGCACCCATCAATAAATAAACTAAAAGAACAACAGGAAATATAAAACATAAGACTGAATTTTTAAAAAAAAAGGACTAGATTAAATAAAAACAAGGGTGGAAGAGAAGAACCAAAAATCGATGGGGCAAATTGAAAACAAATAGCAAAATAGCAGATATAAACTAAACCATACCAGTAAGTACAATCAATGTAAATGGATTAAATTCTCCAGTTAAGAGGAAGAGACTCAGAATGACTAAACATCAAGACCTAACTACATGCTGTAGACAAGGCACACACTTTAAATATAAAGATAAAAATCAGTTGAGAGAAAAAAGAAAAGAGAGAGAGAGAAAGTGACAATGCAAACAGAATTTAAAATCACTAGATTTACACCAAAGTGGACTTCAAAACTATACATATTTCCAGGGACAAGTAGTAGTATCTTGTAATAAAAAAAGAGTTAATTCACCAGGAAGACATTATAATCCTAAATGTGTACATGCACCTAAATGTGTATATGCACTCTACATATAGAGCAAATATTTATAAACCTAAAAGAAAAAAGACAAAAATCCACAATCATGATTAAATATTTTATCATTTATCTCTCAGTAATTGATAGGACAAAGAGATTTTTAAAAAGTTGTAAGGATACAGAAGATCTGAATATTATTCACAACTTGACTTAATATCTAGCAATACCCAAGAAGTTCAGAATTCACATTATTTTCAAATGAGCGTAGAATATTCTTCAAATAGACTATATGTTAAGCCCTAAATTAAGTCTCAGGGGTGCATGGGTGACTAGTTAAGCATCTGACTTCAGCTCAGGTCATGATTTCAGGGTCTTGGGATCAAGCCTGTTAGGCTCCCCACTCAGCAGGGAGTCTGCTAAAGATTCTCTCTCTCTCTCTCTCCCTCTGCCCCTCCCTCTGTTCGTGCATGCTCATTCTCTCTCACTCACTTTAAAAATAAATAATAAATCTTAAAAAATAAAAAACAAAGTCTCAATAAATTTCAAAAGGTTGATATAGTGTTCTCAGAATAAGAAAAATCAAATTAAATAATAATAATAATAGGACATCGAAAAAAAAAACCAAGAAATTGAAAGTCAAACAACACACTTCTAAACAATGCATCATCCAAAGAAAAATGACAAGGAAAACTAGAAAATACTTCTAATTGAATGATAATGAAACACAACATAACAAAATTTATAGAATGCAACAAAAGCAGTGTTTAAAGGGAAATGCATCATTTTAAATCCCTTTATTAGGAAAAACTTTCAGAGAAAAAATGTAATAAAAGCTTCATGATTTGGAAGAATTAACATTATTAAAATATCATCTTCCCCTAACTGATCTACAGAGTCAATACAATCCAAATAAAATCTGAGCAGTTTTTTTAATTGGCAAGCTGATTTTAAAATTTATATGGAATTCAAGTTATTAACAGTGGCCAAAACAATTTTGAAAAATAAGAACAATGTTGAATAACTTAAACTACCTGATTTCAATACCTACAATAAGGATGTAATCATGACAATGGGATATTGGTGCAAATATAGAAAAATAGATAACAGAAAAGGACACAGAATCCGACAACAGACCCACACAGGTATAGTCAATTGATTTTGACAAAGACACCAAATATCAATGAGGAAATGATCAGAGTTGTTTTTTCCCCAGTAAATGGTGTTGTAACTATATATTCATGTGAGAGAAAAAAAAAATTCATCTCAGCTCCTATCTCTCACACATAAATTAATTCAAAGTGAATTATAGACCTAAGCATAAAAATTAAAACTCTAACATTTATTAGAAGAAAACAGAAAAGATTATCTTTTTGATCTGACGATAAGCAATGAGTTCTTAGGACACAAAACATTAACCAATTTTTTTTAAAAAATGGCTAATTGGACTTCCTCAAAATTAAAACTTCTGCTCATCAAAAGACATGATAAAGAAAAGGAAAATTCTCCTAGGCTCTTGGAACATACCAAAGAATTGAGTACCATCGTCCAAGCAGAGACTACACACTAGCACCTCCTTGCCTTGGTTTTCCCTTTTTCCAGTTTCTTTTTTTTTTTTTTTAAGATTTTATTTATTTATTTGACAGAGAGAGAGATCACAAGTAGGCAGTAGGCAGAGAGGCAGGCAGAGAGAGAGAGGAGGAAGCAGGCTTCCCGCTGAGCAGAGAGCCCAATGCGGGGCTCGATCCCAGGACCCTGGGATCATGACCTGAGCCGAAGGCAGAGGCTTAACCCACTGAGCCACCCAGGCGCCCCCCCTTTTTCCAGTTTCTTCACTACTGCTCTCTGGAATCACATTCCAAAATATCCCATATATCATCTTTCACTTCAGCCTCTGCTTCCAATGGATCCTAGGTTAAAACAATGTTCTAGTTCATGAAGTACAGATGAAGTCCCTTGGGCCAGGAAGAAAGAGAAACTACCACATTCTGAACACTCAATATATACCAGGCTCTGTGCCAGGCACTCCACAATGGCTATTGCACTTGATATGCACCAGAACTATGAAATGGCTCAAATTGGAAACTGGGAACCATGTTATTTAAAATTACACAGCTTTGCCAGGGCTAAAACTACAGGTTTCTCTCACCTCAGTTCATATTCTCTTGTTCTCCCCACTGCCTTCAGTAATATCTACTTTTGACTGTGCTCTTAGACATATTTTTGGAAATGAACTCTCATGATAAAAATAACAACAGTAGCTATTATGCCTTGAGTGCCTGTTTAGGTCAAACAATTGGTGAGGCACTTACAATCAGTCCTCACTGTATCTCCACAAGCTATTACTATCTCTAATTTATTCAATTGAAAATGGAAGCTTGCTGAGGTTAACTTTCTGAAGGTCTTCTGCTAACAGAGTAAGAGCTAATATTTGTGTTCATTATATGCCCTTAACATCTATAATTTCATTTAATCCTCTCATACATTCTTGAGGTACATTTTTTATGATCATCACATTACAGAATCAGTCACTCCAAAGCCCATGGGTACCTTTTCCCCTGCCATGTTGCTTCTCATTATAGGAAAGGGTAAAGGAAAGTAATACACAATCAGAAAGAAAGAAAGATAGTACTACCATCACCTTCTCTCTCACATATGTTGATAAAAGACTTGGACAAATTGCTTTGAACAAAGCAGTAGTCTCACCAATAAGCACCTATTAAAAATATGACCCATGGCTAGTTTTCTTAACCTCAGCACTATTGATATGTTGAGCTGGATAATTTGTTATAGTAGAAGAGTGTCCTGTGTATTACTGGATGTGTAGCAGTATCTTTAGCCTCTGACCATTAAACACCAATAGCACCCCACCTCAAGACAACGAAAAGTGTCTTCATACTTTGCCAAAATTATGCCTGGCTGACAACCACTGGTTTGTGATATTTTAACCGAATCATTTTAATTCTGAAGTTGAACAAAGCGTATCAGGGTAATGGTTCTTAGGTGAATTCTACTTATTTCCAAATCAATTGTGGATATGTGAACCAGCCTTTAATCCAGATTCACATCTTCTCTTCCTCTACTCTTACTCTTTCCCTCCCTCTTGTTTTGTCTCCAACTCCCAGGGATGCCATTCACCCAGTAACAACAGACTGAAGCACTGGAAGAAACCTTGTTCCTGGGCCATGACGGCCTTCTCATTTCTCATCAGTCATTTATCCCTTGATTCAGATTTTCTTGTCTAGCCCTGATTAGCATACCATCATCTCCAGACAAAGAACAAAACCTATGTAATTGGCTCTGCTTCTAAATGAAAGCACACTATGTTAAGAACATTGTTTCTATATTTACAAATCCAAGACATGATTGAAAGCGTCACGCTCTCAGTGTAGGAACAATATGCCCATAATCAAACATCCAGAGCAAATTGTATGATTATTTGTATTATCCAGGATTTCAAGGCTGTTTCAGGGCAGAGAAGCCAAGTAGAAATATGTCAACTTTTTCAGCAGCCCCTTTTCTCCTGCATACACAAATTAAACTATTTTTGTGCATTATTTTGTCTAAAATTTTGACACAAATTCCCCTAAACATTCTAAACTTATGGATCATAAATAAATGTTACTGAGTTGAAACCATAAGAGATATGACTAGCCTAAAAAAGATCCTAGGTTTTTAAATATCTCCTAAACTATCAGTTCTTTTTGGAATATACCATGAAGCAGGAGTGTGTGTGTGCGTGTGTGTGTGTGTGTGTGTGTTATATAAAGCTGAATGTGTCCTCTCTTAGAAATTTGGCCAAGTAAAATACCCTTCTACAAAGCTATTCTATAAATAACTTCTACAAAGTTCTATGATATTCCTATCACATCTTCTAAATAAATTTTTACAGGTAGAGTTTAAAGGGTAAACTCAAAGGCATCAAAATTAGATCAATTTATCCATATAATGAGTATTTTACATTTATATTTAGATAAACAGTTTGCCAATTCTAAGGTAACATTACCACCTTCTTAAGCCATTCATTCTAAAATATGTGTTTGAAATCTTTGGGAGCCACATAGCAGAAATTGGGGTCCTTCTTAACAAGTTTTATTAGACTCACAACTTGGTAAAAGCGGGGGGGGGAATGTTCTTCTCAATTTACAAAATCCTTGATCTCATAATCTAGTCTAAGCATTCAAAATTAGAGATAATTTGGGGTGCCCGGGCAGCTCAGTCAGTTAAGCATCCAGCTCCTGATTTCAGTTCAGGTCACGATCTCAAGGTTGTGAGATCTAGCCCCCAGTCAGGTCAGAATCTGCACTCAGCAGGAAGTCTGCTTGAGATCCTCTCTCTCTCTCTCCTTCTGCCCCCCAACCCACTTGTGCTCTCTTTCTCTCTCTCTCTCTCTCAACTAAACAAATAAATCTTTTTTAAAAATAAGAGATTATTTCATAAGTTAAAGAGCTGACTTAATACAAGTTAAAAAGCAACTGGTATCGAAGTTAATTCAACTTTGGATCTCCATTCTTTTGTTCCAGTCCCATTCTGAAACTTGTCATTTGGCACTAAGTAAAAATAACTTCCATTAGGTAAATAATTGCCATGGAGATTCCATTTATGAAAGTAGCAACATGTATAGACCAATGTATACCAAATATATACCAATACACATTTTCATTATAAATGAAAGTTTAAACTAAATTTTGTTCTAAAGGAAAATCTGTTTTTTACAGAGCTGCTGTGAGAAACAAGAAAGATTACATATGTAAAAGTGCTTTGTATATCTGGATATGCTATATAAAGTGTGACATTTTTTCAAATTTCAAACAAATTTCTCCAGGTATTAGTTTCGTGAAATAGTTCCAAAGACCCGTGCCATCGCCCTGGTGGCTCCTCCCTGCATTGCCTCACCTTCCCCACTATTCATGAGAATATCACCAATCCAGGGAAAGCACCTTACCATAAAGTTACATTTTATTAAGAAGTTAAAAAATAGAAATTAGGGGCGCCTGGGTGGCTCAGTGGATTAAAGCCTCTGCCTTCGGGTCAGGTCATGATCCCAGGGTCCTGGGAGCGAGCCCCACATCGGGCTCTCTACTCAGCAGGGAGCCTGCTTCCTCCTCTCTCTCTCTCTCTCTCTGCCTGCCTCTCTGCCTACCTGTGATCTCTGTCTGTCAAATAAATAAATAAAATATTTTTTAAAAAAAATAGAAATTATACAACTAAAAATCAGTGAGCAGATCACAAGTAAACATTAATTGCTCAGTTACAAACCTCAATTACAAAACCCATTTCATTCACCTGCCTTGGCATTTTGTTCCATTCCCTGAGTTAGAAGTTACTGCTTCAGTGTGCCCTACACTTGCGCCCAGCTTTAGCCTTCCTTAGACTCTGGAGAAGCTGCTTAAGCCTTGAAAGCAACAGAGAGTCCTTTTTATCTGGGTTCCCAGACCCCATCTCTGCTCTATTACCCCTGGCCCCTTCTCTGGTTGCTTGGACTATGGTTGCTGAATTTTCCATTTCCTGGGAAACTGCACACTGGTGGTGTCAGAGTCAGTCTAGCTCACTGTGTGAGGCATGAATTGAACAGACCCAGAAATTCTCCAGATGCTGTTAATGCTAGGGAGGAAGGTGCTGTAACTCCCTTTTCTTACTGTTTCCTTTTTTGCTTCAAAGTTTGTTTCCATCCCCTATTCCATCCTCCAAATTTCTCTTTGCCACTGCCCCCACATACCCTTTTACCCCTTTCCATATTATAATTCAGTATTATAATGTTTCTACAAATATTGCTAATATTTGACTTTCATTTGTAAGGGTTTGAAACACCACCAAACATGAAACAAATAATCTTTGACTGAGCATGTTTACTTTCAGGTCACTGTTGTATTTAAAGATTAGAAGCCGGTCTTGGGGCACCTGGGTGGCTCAGTCAGTTTAGTGTCTGGCTTCCTTTCAGGTTATGATCCCACGGCTCCCTGCTCAGCAGGGAGTCTGCTTTTTCCTCTCCCTCTGGAGGTCTCCCACACCTGTGTTCCGGCTCGCTTGTTCTCTTTTGCGCTCTCTCTCTCTCCCTCTCTCTCTCAAATAAATAAATAAACTTTAAAAATAAATAAAGATTAGAAGTCAGTTTTACCTACAAGCAAAAGCATCTTCACTATGTATGAAGAATATCCTAGAAAACAAGATTCGAACAGTTAGCAGCTAATATGAATAATAACTGAATTTTTTAAACTCTGTTGCAAGGATATGCTAAGTCTTTACATACATAATGCATTTGGTCCTCACAATAACTCAGTGAAGCAGAGTATAAAATACCTGCCCAACATAGGAAAGCAAGTAAGTAAAAGAGCCAAGGATGGAAAGCCTGACAGTTGTGTGGCTGGGAAGCCCTTGCTTCCCGAAAGTGCGTAACAGGTAACAGTGGAGGACAGGTGAGAAAAAGGGGGAGTTCCAAAAAAGTTCTTTGTCTTCTTGAGAAATTGTGATTCTTGTAGATGGACTTTGAGACCATTATGCTAAGTGAAGTCAGACAGAGAAAGACAAACACTGTATGATCTCACTTCTATGTGGAATGTTTAAAAAAGAAGAAGCCTCTCTCATAGATACAGAGAACAGACTGGTGGTTTTCAGAGTCAGGAGATTGGTGGGAGTGGAACTGGGCAAAAATGGGTTTAGGGAATCAAAGGTACAAAATTTCATTTATAAAATAAGTAAGTCATGGGGATATAATGGACAACATGGTGAGTACAGTTAATAATACCGTATTGCATATTTGAAAGTTTGCTAAGAGTAGATTCTAAAAATTCTCATCATTAAAAAAAACTGCAACTATTTACTGTGACAGATCTCAATTAGACTTATTGTGGTGATCCCTTCATTGTATATATAAATATCAGATCATTGTATATTTGTACAATGATTGTACATTTATTGTACATTGTACAATTGTACACCTGCAACTAATATAACGTTATATTTCAATATGTGCCTATTAAAAAAAAAAGGCAAAGAAAAGTAGTGATTCTTGGAGCATCAGCTTATCAAATGAGGTGGTAGCTAGGAGAAGAATCAAGGAAAAAGGAAGTGGGGGAAGCTTGTGCCTCCTCCAGTTAAGCTTAAATTTCTGTCCATCCTGGTAAAAACAATGTTATTCACTGACATCCTTCCCAGTATCCTCAAGGAATCTCTCATTAAAAGCAAGGTGAGCTATAGGAGGAAAAAGGGGGTGACAGTATTAAAGACTTCTTCCCCAAATGGGAGCAAAGTAGCACAGATTAACAGAGTGGTATATGAGGCATATTTGTATTGAATGAAAGCCATGAGACAAGAACTTAGATTTAAGCAATTACATTGGTATGCTCAGTTTTTGAGGAGAAAAAAACAGAAGGTGTCAGCCAGATCAGTTTTTTATTTTACCCCAAATTATAGAATTGCTAAACTTCACTACAAAAGTCTCCCGTGTATTGCTTTATTCTGCTGTACATTGAGTTGTAAATGCTACTGAAAATTCCAGGACTATAAAATTGCCTAAATCTTATAGTCTCTTTCTTGGTCTCCTGAAAATTATCAGCTAGCTCCATTCACATCAACATATTCTTAACCAAAACAACAGTAAACTATAGAGAAGGGAATGAACTCTCCATTAAAACCTAGAAGGCTTAATCACAAAAGCCCCTATGGAATAACAAATGCAACCAAAGCTGAGTTCCCAAAGGCTAAGTAAGAAGGCCCCAGGAGGGATTGACTCCAAATGATAAACAAACGTTTGAATTTCCATGAGCACAATTCTGCTGATCTAAAGACATAGGGCATGCTAAACAAAGAACTTTACTTATAAATGGTAAGTCCACATTTGTGACCTGGGATGACTGGGATAATTAACGAGGCCCACAAAACAGGGTAGATGGTTATCCTGGCTAAACACCACTATTATTCTGAAGTTTTTTAGAAAACTACCTAAGCATTTGACCTTGCATCCCCTCTTCTCCATTAATGTACACCCTTTAAAGTTTTCAAAGTCTAACTAGAAACTCACTTCCTCCAAAAAAAATACCGCCCCCTCCCAAATAACCATAGTTGTCTCTGTTCATTATTTCCCAAAACCCCTTCAAACTTTATGTTTAATCTACATAATGTCAATTTGGGGGCCTGGCTGTCTCAGTCAGTACAGCATGTGACTCTTCATCTCAGGTGTCAAGCCTGAAAAGAAAAGAGAAGAGGAGAGGAGAAGAGAAAACCCATGTATAATGCCGATTTAGGGCTAAGTGTATGTGTGTCTCTCAGCCTGCTAATGTTCCCACTGTAACCTAACAAAAGAAGACACTTCATCCCCTAGGCTGCTTACACTGGAGACTTGTTGAACATTTACTCTGCACTTTGTGCCAGGTAACATGCTAATAATGCTCTGTGGGTTAATTCATTTGTTTCTCCCATCAATAAAAGAGACACACAGTGACACACAAGCTGCAGTTCAAAACCTTAGTAAGTAGAAGACACATCCAAAAATGTCATTCAAACCCATACCTTATCTTCGGTTCTTTCTGCAATCACTAAAGTCAATGATAGTGGCCTATACCTAGTGGGAAGATGAAAAATGTTATTTCAACTAATTCAACCAACATTAATTGATAAAAAGAAGTTTGATAAACATTGTAAAGCAGTGGGTCTCAACCAGGGATGACTTTTTGCCCAGAAAACATTTGTCAATGTCTAGAGACATTTTTGGTTATCAGAGTTGGGGAGAGGTACTGTTGGCAGCTATTGGGTACAGGCCACCAACAGTACTAATCACACTACAATGTACAAGATGGCTCCCGCTTAACACGAAATTATCTGGCCCAAAATCTTTATAGTGACTGAGGTTGACCTGCTCTAGAAGATAACTTCAGAGATTAATTTTACATCTAGAATGTTCCATTTCTGTGAGGACAGGGACTCTGTCTATCTTATACTGGAAGAACCAGGCCAAATCCAGTACCTGGCACATCACAGGAACTTAGCAAATATCTCTTACATTAATACATGCAATAGTGAAATTAAAAAGGGTAAATATACACATGACTGTAAGAGAACATGAGAAAAGGAAAGGTCCCATGAAAAGAGTACAAATGAAGTGTTTGGGGAATTTAAAGGACAAGAAATCCTATCCAATTAAACAGGAAAAGACCATCCAGAAGGCAGCATCTGAGGTGGAAGGACATTTAAGATTTCAGGAGGGGGAGATGGGCAAGAAAAATCATGTGAAGCCAGTGAAACAGCTTGAGGAAAACACTGAGGCTGGCTGAGGAGCAATTCAGTTGGGGTGGTATGCAGGGTATAAACAGGGAAGCAATGAGAAAGAAACTTGGGAAGATAGATTGGGGTTTGTAGTTGCAACATACCATGAAGACTCAGGTATGGAATTTATACTGAATTTGATATATAATGAGAAGCTGGCTCCAGGTGAATTTAACCATGATTAATCAGAAAGCAGAGTCAGAAGGAATTAGAGTGGCAAGAAATCAGAGGCAGGAAGATTAGTTGAAAGTATTTTATAATCGTACAATCAAGAGAGAAAGAGGTAGCACTAGGAGCTGGGTTTACAAAATATTTGGAACATAAAACTCACATTTCTTGCCAACTAACTCTATGGAATCAATATATGAAGTGAATAAGCCAGAAATGATTACCTAGCTTCGATTCATCATAGGAAAAAGGAAGTTCAGTTTGAAAGGTTTAGGGATGAAAGGATTATGAATTGTATTTGGACATAAAGGAGGTGCAAGTGAGAGATGTTAAACAGTTGTTGCACATTTCAGAGCACTGGATTCTGCAGCTCAGAATAAAAATGATGGCTAAGGAGGGAGCTGTGCAAGAAACAAGATGTTCATGGTGATGCCTATGAACATAAACTCAGAAAAGTTACAAAGTCAGAATTTGGGGGAATTCCTCCAATTAGCTGATAAGTGGAAGAAGGGAAGCAAACAAAGAAGATGGAAGGGAATTGGGAAGAAATCAAAACAGTGCTGTGTTAGGACAAGAGGTCAAGTTTGAAGAAAAGAAGTGGTCAGGTCTGTGAAACACTGTAGAGAAGCTGGGAAAGCTGAGGTGTGACAACACGTCATTGACCATTAAGAGACAGCTGATGGCTCTGAGTGGACAGTTCATGCAGTGTGGTCAGGACACAAGACAAATAACAAGTTTGCAGAGGAGTTGAGAAAATGGTACGGCTTGCCATGGTGGAATATTAAGTTAACTTTGCAATGTACAGATTCTTGACCTTCTTTGTTTTTGCAGTAGCTACCCTGGTGCATCGGCATAGCAACTTCTGTATGTGACTAATAATCAAAGGTAATTCACTAGAGAAAATAGACTAAAGAATCAATACCTAAATTATAAACAGGTTACCTTCCAATTCTTAATTTAAGTTATACTACACGTAAAAGTGTTTTCCTGTAGGTTAAAAAAAAAAAAAAAAAAGTTTTAAGACGTGAGTAAATTTCTAGACCTGGAGAGTCCTCCTCCAAACTTATCAAGCCATAATATACTAAAAATAGAAGTTTATTTCAAACAAATCTAGAATATTATTTTTTAAACAAAGATATAATGATTTTTGTATTATCTTCTTCATGGTAACTTTTACTGAAAAATAAATTATGAAGGTTGAGAATAGGTACTTCGAGGATATCAATAGGGGCTACATTAGAAAAACCAGTCCTCTACCTTGGTTTAAGGAAAAATATTTTACTATATTTGCCTAAGAGGGTGACTCTATAGCCCAGTTCCTCCCCAGTATACTAATGGGGCCCCAAGATTCTTGTTATGAATCCCAAAGAACTCTCCTTCTCTAACACTGTTCCTCCCTGTTTTGTGTAGTCAGTCATAAATCAATGTTATAAGTTGAGGACTGTTTGTATTACACACAGTCACCCTCATGAGGATATTAATTGAGCCAATAAATATATATGACATGTTGGCAGGTAAAGGTGATCTTGTCCTGAAGGCTAGTTGGCCAGAAGTTAGTCTTCCATAAAGTTGAATGGCTACTGACCATGGCTCAGCACTTAAGACGAAGGCCTCTAGTCAAACATAAGGTTTGGACCACAGCTCCCAGCAGTGCTGTAAGAAGGAGTCCTTCACTCCCAGTCTTGAAGGCTTACATGGCAAATTGTGCCATGGCCTTGTCACAGCACAGAGCTACAACTAGGGGACCCCACGGGCATCCTCCTTCTCAAAGCTGGGAAAGAGCTGGTGTTATCACAAACACAAATAGAACTGTCAGGACAGGACTAGAGCCAAAGCTCTGCCACTCTGAAATGCTTTTGTGTTCCGGGAAGTGGATGATGCTTATCTGATTACGCAGATTCAAAGGCCTCTCTTCTATCTCTCTTTCAAATAGCCTAAGAGTTAGGGACCCTCTCCCAGAGTCTAACATCTGTACTTGCTACATCTCTTTGCAATGCCCTGTAATGCAATGAGCAACAGGGGACCTGTTAATGTTCCTGTCTCCATGAGTTTTCCCCATCAACACTGATCCAGCAGTCCTGGTACATGTGCTGCTTGGCCATCTGCCCTTGATGCACAAGTACCCACAATCAATCAGGCACTAGAGACACAGAAGTAAACAAAACAGAAAGCCCCTGCCCTCAAACTTACATTCTCCTGGGAAGGGAGAAAGCCAACAGACAAATAGGTACATAACAAACCAACGAAGGGGTGATAAGTGATATGAGAAATAATAAAGTAGCAGAAGGAGATAGAATGATCATGGGAGTATAAAAGGTAGTCACCAAAAGTGACATCTGAGGAGTGACCTAAAGGAAATAAGGGATTGAGCCACATGTTTGTGCAGAAGAAAAGCATTCCTGGCCAACAGAACTCAGTTCAAAGACCTTGAGGCAGACTATTTTGTGTGTTTGAGGAAGAGCAGAGTCTCTCCCTGTTGCAGGAGATGCAGAGAAGCGTGGGAGGAGATGAGGTCCTGCAGTCCATGGCAGGGGCTGTGGATTTTACGTTGATTCAGATCAAAAGCCATTAGAGGAAGCTGACTCAAATTTCCAAAAGATCCCTTGGGTTTCCTGTGAAGAGACCAGATAGGGAGAACTATACGAAATGTAAATCAATGTAATTCATTGTGATAATCCCAGCAAGAGATCTGGTGGCTTGGAATAGGATGAGTGGTGACAGACATCATGAGAAGAGGTTGGATTTGAAAAATATTTCCAAGATTAGCAGGATCTGCTAATGAATTTGATGTGGAATATGAAAAAAAGAAGTTAAGAATAACACAATCTTTTTTTGGCCCACGCAACTGGAATCCATTGATTGGAATGGGGAATGATGATCAAGTTTGTGGGGGTAAACTGAGTCCAGGTTGGGACATGTTAAGTTTGAACTGCCTCTTAGACAAGAGGAGATGCAAAATAGAAATTTACAAATACATCTCCTGGCATTCAGAGAAGTCATCTAGCATGAGATGTAAATTTCTGGAGTCACGTTCAGAGACAGCATTTAAGGACACAGGTGAGGTGACCTAGGAGAATCAGGAATAAAATGTGGTCAGGGACTTCTGCAGATCCCTGAGACTTTTTTAGGAGGCACACATGGTCAATGTTATTTTCATAACAATACTAAGATCACATTTGCCTTTTTCATTCTCATTCTCTCACAAAAATATAGTGGAGTTTTCTAGGTGCCACATGACATGTGATGTGGCAGCAGATTAAATTCTACCTGTTTTTTATTAACCCGGACATTAAAAAGATTAGCAAAATGTAAAACTGTGACACTCTTCTCACTAAATTTTTGGGAAAATATGGTTATTCTATATAAAAAAATGTTATTTATATTAAAGTATAATGGGTTTGGGGGTACCTGGGTTGCTCAGTCAGTTAAGCATCTGCCTTCTGTTCACGTCATGAGATCAAGTCCTGCATCATGCTCCCTGCTCAGTGAGGAGTCTGCTTCTTCCTTTGCCACACTTCCTCCTACCCATATTTTCTTATGCATGTGCTCTCTCTCTCTTTCAAATAGATAAATAAAATATTTTTTAAAATATCCAACAGGTTTGTTATTTTTAAGCAAGTTAATAAATGTTTTTAAATTTTTATGCTTGAATTTCTTATATAGTAATCAGCAATAGGAGCAATCCACATAAGCAAGAGCTCTTTGGGATCCCCAGCAATTCTGAAGACTGTAAAGAGCTCTTAAAAAAAAAAAAAGGCGCATAAGGAGGTATAAGACCAAAGAGTTTAAGAATTGATGACCTGTATGAAGGAGAAAGAAAGGACACCTAAGAAAAAAGGTAAGGTAGATAAGGAAAAACCAAGAGGGAGAGTGAAAAGAAGAGCAAGTGAGAAAAAATTTTTCAAGATGGGAGCAATCACCTGCCTCACATATTACAGAAATACTAAATAAAATGAGGACTCTTGGATTTGGCAAGACAGAAGTCAACATTTTACTGTGGTAAGAGAAATCGTCAAAGTGGTAAAGACAAAAATCTGACTAGAGGGAATTAAAGAAATAACAGAAAGACAGGAAACTGAGAGGAGGGCAGGATCACTATCTAATGAATTTAGTTTAAAAAGAAAGTACATATAAAGAGTGAATATAACACCAAAAAAGAATGGTGCTGTTTTTTTCCAAATAAGGGTGTTTTAAAATATAATGTAATAATAGAAATTTTGAGGCAGAGTAAGAGCAACAGTTTGGAAGACAACTGCCACTGAAAAGATGGTGAGTCATATATTCACAGATACAGGGAGAGTACCCGTCATGTGACAGGGAACCAGAGTGAGAAACACTGTGGTCAGTTTTGAGACAGAAGAGAGAGAAAACTTCACTGTGGTTTCTACAGGGAAAAAAAAGTGTCAGGCAAGGCAAGCAGGCTTAGGATTGGTTAGTTTGAACAACTTCAATGGGCTCTGGGGCATAGGCCCATTGTCATCTGGTACTTGACCCTGGGGTGATAAGGGCAGGTGTATAGTGCCCGGAGTATGACAGTCTCATAAAGAAAGTGGTTGTGGGTGTTGATTCTAGATTGACTGGTTTGTGTTTGATTGAGTGATTGGTTTCTGGAAGGGTATATAAATAAGGAAGGCTGGAGGCCAAAGCAAGGTGATTCAGCCATATTATCAGTTGTCCAGAATGAGATGTCTGCCATATCTTCAATATGCCAAGATATCGCCAATATCTTCAGTATGGCAAATACTAAAGGATCAAGTTTACAGAAGCTAGAAACATAGTACACAGGACTACAATAGTATATTTACATGATAATGAGAATAATCCAGGAATTAGGGAGGGTTAATAATATAAGAGAGAGATGCCGTGTCTTTGAGTAGGCAAGAAGGAATGGGATCCGACATACTAAAAAAGAAGTATGGACAGTTCTTTAATTATTGTAGGCCAGAAGGAAGTGGATGTGGGGACAAATACAAGTGGGTTGGTAGATTTGGGAACGGCACTGTGTGGAGGCTCTCTTCAGATTGCTTCTATGTTGTCAATGATGGGAGGTTATCAGTATAGAGTAATGAATGGAGAGGTAATGTTGGAGATCTGTTGGAGAAAAGAAGGCAGGAAATAATCATGTAGGAGATCAAGAAAATGAACTGGCTAGCGAAATGTAGTAGGATCACAGGATTGCACTAAGGGCTCACAGGAACTTAGGAGTCATAAATTTAAAGTGAGATCAGACAACAGAGTTGTGTATTTTCCTCCAGCTGTACTCAAGTAGCAATACTCAATTAAGACCACACATCCTAAAATTCTTCTCAACTCTGAATTGAGCTCTGAGATTTAGGATAATGGTATTTGGCCCATTTGGGTACATATTTCATGATTTCTCTTTCTTTTCCTTTATCCTTTAAAGCAACCAACAATTAACTTAGATAAATGATGACCATCCTTAGGTTTATTAATCGTTCAAGCTACTCTCTCTTCCTGAACAACTGACTTAATAAGGAACAGAACCTAAGTACTATTAACAGGAGCTCAAAAAATTCTGAATAAAATGAAATGTTAATATCTTTATTTAACTAGGATAGCTTCCCCTCCCCCACCAAATCAAATCAGCATAACACAAACAATAAATTATCAATACTACTACCATGAACAATTATGCCTTAGTTGAGTCACTTGTTCTGCCTTCCGGCTGTTATGCACAGTCGTGATGACAATTATAACAACAAAAGTCATATCTGCATTCTCTCAGCTTCTCATATCCCAGTTTATTACCATAACTGACAATATTTGCCAGAATCACATTTGTTAAGAGCCATCTAAATGCTACAAGGCCCATGTCTAAGAGAACGAAAATGTGTCTAATCCTTCATCTAACCATTGCCTCCTATAATTAGCTATTTGAGATTTCTCTGTAATTATCTGGCATCTAGGCCTAAGGAAGATCTTCACATTAGAGTACTAGGAGTGATCAAGGATTCTGTCAATTTGCAAGTCTGGAGCTCTCCTGTAAGAGAAGATTGTATGATTACCATATACTGGCTTTGTCTGTCATGTGAAATATTCTCTTTCAAGCCCTAGAAGATAAGATTGGTACTGTTTCTGGAAAAAATTCTCTCTGTTCAAAGCCAGCAAGAGCAACTATTATGTATTATTGCTCAAAATATATAGCTCACCTCAGCCTTCTGTTGTGGCTCCTCAACACTGACCTTGGTACTCTCTACTTCTACTTTACTATACCCTCAATTTTATAATCATGAAGAATACCAAGCACTCAATGTGAATTATTTTCTGGAATCAACTGAGTGTAAGCCACCATTTATCTGGGATGCAATGAGCACCTGCCATTTTTTTACCTGCCCAACACCTCCACAACAAATACTCAGTGTTTGGGGTTTCCCCACCGTATAATCTCTGCCTTCCCAGGAAAGAAGACAGAAAATGTATTCTCCTTGCAGCTGAGGCACCAGTCCATCAGGCTCTAGCAACAGACACACTCATGGGAGCTTTGAGTTTGGAATTAAACAACCCAAGGAAGCCGGGCTGTGGCAGAATCCATTCTCAGAGTCGGGTGGCAAAGGATGCATCCAGCTTCTGTGGAAAAGAGTAGTGGAATTTCTGGTACTTGGTGTTCCATATCAAGGCTATGAGCTCAGGTGGTACAAGAAGCAGTGACTCACTCAAGCTGAGTCATGGTGTGCGTTTACTATTGTGACTGGCTGCATTACCTCCAACCTAACTTGCCAATCCCAGAAATTCCAGAGCTATCTGACAATCCTTAATATGGTGGTTTTTATTTTTAAACTATTGTTCACAACCAATTAGTAAGATGTAAAATCCATTTAGCAAATTACAACCAGCAATTTCTTAAAATGCAACAGAATAGAACAAGAAGAATGTTTAAATCTCATAAAGCAAGAGGTATTGCTCCACTCAAACTTTGTTTTATGTATATATGAAAACAGGTATGGATATGTGAATGCCACAAGGTAAAATGTACTTCATGCTGAGGGTACCAGTCAAAAATTTTTTTAACAAATTCTTTTTCTGCTATAACTAGTAGGAGTAAGGATTTTGTTGTTTGCAACTAAGAGTCCCTGATAGTGTCTAACAGGAATAGACTAAGGGTACAGCCTCATTCTCTTCTCCCTACGGTGCTCTAACCCCTGTGATTCATCACTTAATGCCTCTCCGTTAATCCCTATTCCATATCATGCAGAAAGTTAGCTCATTCCAAATACACATCCTAATAGAGTTAATCTATTTGAAGGACATCCGGGAACTTTTGCGTTAAACTAGAAAAACTAAAATTCTATGGTTTATGTAGATATTTATGTCTGTGATATTAGTTTTCCATTTGCCTTAAAAATTTCTCAAATGGATGTGTTACATGAAGTTGAAACTGGATGCCAGGATCGCCACTTAGTTAATGCTTTTTTTTTTTTTTCTCATGAGAATCTTTATCCCTCCCAAGCATATTCTTGACTCCTCCATGAGTGAAGTTAGGGTAGTCTACCCAGGCTCATCTCCTTTCTGAAAAGGAGATGTCAAAAACAATGTTAACCAGCTTGACTTTGATTAAGGAATAGGTTTCTGGTTTTTATCTCTGGCATTCAATAAACACAGTCCTATTACTTCAACTTAATGCCATGTAATATTTATCAAAAGTTGTGCAAGTTTTGGATTGCCTAAAGAGTATGTTGCCCCCCAAATTCCTCTATATACTTTAAAATTCACCCCTGCATTAAGCCAGAGGAACAGAGTTGTATTTCTGGAACATACAGATTTATTCCCTTATTCAATTATGTTGTAGATGAGCAGGACACCTTCTACATCAGAAATGCACTGGCCTTACTTCTAGTTCATTACCTTTGTTTGTTTTTGTGTTTTTCCCCCATGCCACTCATTGCATTCCTTTGCTGTATTTCAAAGATTCTTGCAAACTACCTTAAAGTCTTCTTTGGAGCGAGACAAGGTGTAAACAAACAAACTCCCTTTCTTTTCTTTTCCACAGCCCCCACACACAGAAGGCTTAATTCAACTTATGCCTCAATTACTGTAAAAACCTTCTGGCTGGTTTCCTTGCCTCTATTTTCTCCTCTCATAAATGTTGGATTCCTCTTCTTCAATATTGTTTTCATCACTTTACCCAGCTGCTCAAAAACTGCAGTTGCTTGGTAATATCGCTGTCATAGATATAGTCCTCAGGCTTACATTCAGAACCCTCCATCAATTGCCCACACACTTCCAATTTTATCTCTCACGCTCACTAACAAGGTGCTTCTGTTCCAGATAATTCAAAATGATCGCCATTCTCTATTTACCAGTTGCAGTTGTGCAAAGCCCACCTCCAACAACTACTATCCATATTGCCTTTGGAAAACCATCTCGGTTGGAAAATGGGGAGTAACATTTTGTATGGTTTTTGGGAGAAGAGATAGCACATACAAGTGTCTAGATTAATTACATAATGAGTAAAAATGTCTATCTTCAAAGCACGTGGCACATAGTTGGCACCCAATAAGAAGTGTTTTTGGGTAGACTATTTTTTGCTTCTGTTCATACTATTTGTACAGCCCTGAAAAGTTCTGCTCCCTCCTTAACCATTGGTTCCTAAAGAGCAGGCAATAGGTATTTAGACTTTGAATGCAGACAAAGGGAGGTTTGAGTCTGACACACTCCACTTGACTACTGCATCGCTATGAGCACTTGGCTCAGTGTCCTCCTGTGTGATCATTCCCCAACTTTGCTGAAGAAGTGGGCCCAGGAGCACAGTGAAGAATGTCCAAGACACAACTGATACAGTCTCGGGAACACAATCAGTACTGCATCTTCTACTACTGTTTCCTTCATACTACTAATAAATAAATGTCTTTTAAGTTTGGTTTTGTTTGAGATAAGGTGACTGAGTTGTTCCTTTTACCCATGGAACCCAGGAAAAGTAACTGTTAAGGTAGAAAAACTAATCATTGGACCCTAAGGGGAAGATTTTGTCGTTTGCAACCTTCCAGCTACTAGTAAGCTAGAAAATATTCCGGAGTAACTGTATCACTTCCTCTAAGGGTCCCACAATAAGAAATAAGAATGGTGATAAAATGAGACTCCTGATAAAATAAGAACTTCAGTTCACCGTAAAAACCTTCTTCCCAAACCCTTCTGGTTAGATTTCTTTAACTATAAGTGAGTATCATATGTTACTTTTGTGTATCCAAAATATAGAACATGACACTAAGCCAGGGCTTTGTATTTACTTTTGACTGAAAAAGTAGGCTTTGTCACCTCTAAAAATACATGACACCCATCACAAAGCCACTATCTTTCTGTGATGGAGCATTCTCACAAAGAGTTTTCCCAATTCATCAGATCCAAAGACAATCTATGGTGCCAACAAATTTTGTCTTGGCATGGCCTTCATTTATAAATCTTTTTAATTCTAATACTGCTCCTTTCCACAGTTCCTGGAATCTCTAAGTATTAAATTTCTGCCTTCAGTCGGTACTGCCAAATCCCACAGCAGCACCTCCATCACCTATCCTAATTCCTAACCAACTTTAAACCTAACACGAAATGAAAGGTAACAGAGTTCATTTCTTAATTCCCCTTCAGTCTACCTTCCTTTAATGCTAGGTCTTCGTGTTTGAATTGTGTACCCCAAAAAAGATACGTTAAAGTCCTAATTCCCAGCACCTCAGAATGTGACCTTACTTGGAATTGGAGTCGTTTCGGTTGCAGTTAGTTAAGATGTGGTCATTAATCCAATATAACTGGGTCCTTATAAGGAAAAAGAGAGACAAAAAGAGGACAGCACTTGAAGACACAGAGACACAGGGAGAAGGCCATGTGAAGACAGAGGCAATGACTGGAGATCTGCTGCCACAAGCCAAAGAACATCTGAGGTCCAGAAGCTGGAAGAGTCAAGGAAGGATCCTCCCTGGAGGGCTTTAGAGGGGGTATAATCCTGGTAACACCTGACTTTAGACTTGTGGCCTCTAAAATGGGGAGACAATAAATGCCTGTTGTTTTAAGCCACCCTTTTTGGTATTTTTGTTAGGACAGCCCTAGGATACTAATACACTGTTAATCTATGCTTATCCTCCAGATGCAGAAGGTAAACTCTCCTCTAAACAGTGCTAGGCAAATAATCTGTCAATGCACTGCTTTGCATGGTCTTAAGTTCCTTCTTCCTGAAACTCAATGGTGCTCTTGGGTGCCAATGGACTAATGGATGTCTTTTCTTTAAAGTTTCTGTAGTTTCTTTCCCAGCAGCAACAACACGACAGGGCAGTGCAATGACATTTAAAGAGCGGGACCTCTGATTCAACAGCTAAAAGCCCACACAATGTGCACATAAGCTACAATAAATACTATTCCCACTGTTTCTAGACATCACATATTTCAAGCAGCTCAGGCTAATACTCTCTACACTGTCAGAAAAACTATCCCAGACTCCAGAGGGCTGACCTCTCTTCATCCAGCCAAAGAATGGCAGCATTGGTCAACTGCACCATCTGCAAAACAAAAGTTGGGCTTTTTAAACACAATCAAGGGCCTGTTTGATCTCAGGTGGGGTGAAAGTCCCAGGAATGGAAACTCTCTAGCTGATTTCTCCCATTTTTTTTTCAATGTTTTTAATTATACCCCAATTAAATGAAAAACCCCAAGAAGAGGGCACAGATTTGACTTTTAAAAACCAGATGTCTCATGTTTTGGGTCCTCCTTTTAAATTAACATAGGCAAACAATGTTATCTCCGTGTTAACAAAGGAAACCATCTTCTCGGCCCTTTGTGTTCCTTTCAGAGACTCTGGGTAAATGAAGACCACACTTGTTCCACTAGGCACATTTGCCGAGGACAGAACCGGCGCCAATTCAGCCGGTTCCCTTATAGGAAATGACACCCGGCAGCCGGGCCTGGATCTCCCATAAGCTCCACATATTGTTGAGGCAGCTCGGAGGACATGCTCGGATCAGTCAGATGGTGCCCACAGCTGCTAACAGCCGCCGCACACCGCTCTGACCCCTCCCTGAGTACAGTTTTCCTTTGGCTTCCCAGGAAACTTCCTGGGAAGTAGAGGCTCTCTATAACTCTCTGCCCATAGTAAGGAGATGCTTGTGGTGAATCCACAAGTCCTCGTCAGGGTAATTAATAATAATAATAATAATAATAATAAATCAGCTTGGGGGAGCTGACTAGTGGAAAGGGAAGAGGTATATACTCTGCAGTTTTCTTGGAAGGTAGGATTTTCCCCTCTTTAAAACGTGAAGGTTCTGCTTTCCTGAAAGAGCAGCCTCCAGTTCTATGATTAGCATCAGGAACTGGAGAGGCTCCATCAGACCGAATCTTTGATTTCAAGGCAGCTTTGTGTCTCAAACCTGGTGAGCAGGCTCTTGAGAAGGTTGGTCATAGCTTGGAAAAGCAATTCAGTAGGTGGTGCATAGACTTCAGAGAAAGCAAGCAAGCACACGGTTTACATTTTTTTTTTCATTGTAAGAAGTACCGATAGCAACATAGGTGGGGAGAGGGATGTGGGTGGGGTTAACTTATACATAGCTTTTTTATACTGTGCCATCTTGCAGCAGATTTTCTGAGGACTTTGTGTGGGTTTGTTAGGGAAGTAAAAATTGGGTCAGAATAGTTTCACACTCTACTACAACGTTCTTTGCGTTGTTTTTTTTATAGCCTCAATTTAGGCAAATCATATTCATGTATCATTGCTAATTTTCAAAACAATGACACAAGAAGGCTTTGGCTAAAAAGGAGTAACATATTTCAATCTATTCTTGCTTTTCCCTAATTTATCAGTTCAACATTGTAACAAGGGACTCAAAAATTGTTCTGTAAATATCATTCGTATTTTGCCAGAAAGATGATTACAGTGTTTTGTGTTGAAAAAGTTTATCAAGCCTGAATATATTTTTTTCCAAAAAAGAAAAGAATTTTCTTAAATGGACACAGGATTTTCCATATTTATTTAGGTGGCATGATTATCAAATTTATGACTAAAAGGAAATTGCGAGTGTCATAAAATGAATTGAATGACAGAGTCAGGATTCAAAATTATTTAAATGTAGTAAAATTATGGGAAGATCTAACATGATTATATAGCATGATTGTAACATTTGTTATAAATGGAAAGTCTGGTACTGGAACTCAAAATAACAATTACATAAGGAAGGATGAGGTGGCTATAGCGAAAGAGTGACATTTGGGAGAATGACCATATCAATTTTGTTTAGTACAAGCTCATTGTGAAGTGCTTGCCAAAAAAGCTAACACATCATAGATAGCCTCCTAATTCCAGAACAAAGACAAGATTCCTGCTCTCCTAATCACCGCTCAGACTCACTGGGAATCTGGAACCTTATTTGCTTCTAGGTAGTGCTCATTAAAAGCCCACATGATCCGGACCAATTATTCTGAACATCTGAAGAGTCATAAACCCTTTAATAATCTGATCAAAGTTATGGACCTTCTGCCCAGAAAAACGCGTATACCTTCAGTTTTGTATCCCATTTCCAGGCATTAACAAGCATTCCTTAAAGAATCTATAAGTAATAATCCTAAACTCTAGTTACTCATGGATTCCAGATCATGAATTCCTGGTCTAGAATATACACAGAACAACCAGAATCAGAAGTGTTCTAGAACCAAGGTTTATCCTGAATCTCATACTGAAATGTCTACTTTGTTAATTCCTGCTTAAACCCAAGACTGAGTTGGGAGGCCTTCAGTGGCCATCTTTGACTTATCTAGATTATGCTAGTTTTCTACTATCACAAAATCATGCAGTGCAGTCGATTCAAACATTTTGGCAAATATCAAATATCTGAAGTCTCTCTTCATATGAACAGACATTTAAGTAATTGATTTTTTTTCTGTTTTAGTTTCCTAAATGTAATAGGCGTAATAATACAAGCTAAAATTTACTAAGCGCTCACCACATGTCAGACACTATGCTAAGCCTTTATAGAAACATTCCTAGTATATCCTCCCAACAATCCTATGAGATGAATATTGTTCCTCCCCAGTTCAGATGAGGAAACTGAGGCAGAGAGAAGTTGAATAACTTATTAGAAGTCACAGTTTTTAGAAGTCGGGAGCAGACAGAACTGGTGCCCCCATCTGTCTGCTCCCAACCTTACTACTAAGCTGTGTTGCCTCCTGGCATGATAAACAAACCAAGTTATCTTTCTTCAGAACCTGCTGTTAAGCATCCATGATGTTAGCATTGGTTATCAGGTCATAATCACTTTTTTCTTTTTTAAGATTTTATTTACTTATTTGACAGAAAGCGCACAAACAGGGGGAGCAACAGAGGGAAAAGGAGAAGCAGACTCCCCGCCAAGCAGCGAGCCTGATGTAGGGCTCCATCCCAGGACCCTGGGATTATGACCCAAGCAGAAGGCAGCCATTCAACCAACTGAGCCACCCAGGCACCCCGGTCATTGTCACTTTTAAGGACAAACAAAGCAGAGCATTCCTACTTACAGGTTTATAAACTTTGTTGAGTTGCTACCCATTTAAATCTCCAGTCTTAATCTTCATTTCATGTCTTCCTTACTGTTTGTGAAAGAAGGGCCCTCTTTTGTCTGTACATCACACCACCTGTCCTCTTCTGTTAGTCTCAAGTTACAAACCTCTGATTTGGGGGGTTTATATTTTAAACACAACACTTTTCAGAGTTAACTTTATTGTTATTCAGTATCATAGCCCTGACCTGATTCAAGCACCTTTCATAAATAGGTAAGAACAAATCTGGGAGCGCTTCTTAGCTCTAGCTCCAGGTACTGAATTAATAAAACTCACCCTGTTGAATACTAGCTCTCAAAGGAACTCTGGGTTCTATAATGTCTTTGGCTCATAGAGATTCAGTGACAGAAGCTGTGGTGTAAACAAGAGAGGCACTGTGTCTGGTCCCTCTCTGACATCTCCCTCCAACTACTTTCTGATGAGCAAGCTCACACTTGACATTCTCCACCCCCTGCCACTACTACCTCCCTTTTTCTTGTATGTCCTTAAGCCTTTGGATCCCAAGAGAAACCCTCCTTTCCCTCTCTGAATTTTTTGACTACAGAATGCCAAATAGCCATGAGAGAGATTCATTTTGTGTTCACTGAATTTTAAAAAAAAAAAAAAGCTGGCAAATTATTACCAGAATGCTTATAAGTTAACAGAATCTGAAACAATCAGGTAATGCCATACAGTCTCCTCTGATATGAGTTTTGTGCCATTGCACTCTGATTTTGTTTTATAGAAGATGAGAACCCACAACTTAAACAGGAGCAGGGGAGGAAGGGAGGAGGTGTCCCCTCTGATCCCATAAGGAGCATTTCGAGCACACTTACCCACAGTTCAGATTCTTGCATTAATGTGCCTTCACAAATAATCTCACTAAACATCAAGCTGGGAAATGAACACTGGCAGAGTCCTGGTAAATTCTCTTAAACTGGCCCCCGGCGGGAGCAAAACATCTCAAAATGTGTTTATTATAGATCAGGATAGTACTTGTAAAAATTGTCCATCATATATGTAAAAAAATCTCCTAATAAACATATCTGACAAATCATGATGATAGCCTCCATATTTCTTTGTTTAATTCTCAGTTTTCTTCTAAGACCTTCTTGAAGTTTGGTTGTAATGGATCATTACGTCCATAATGTGCTCAATGTTGGAGTGAATTTTGAACAGTTTTTAGGCTGCATACTGTTTTCTTCCAGATAATTTACTGGATTAAAATTAGCAGTGTGAAAAGCTGTAGAGAAATCTAAATGCCTGCCAAATCAAAGAAATAATCACATTTTTATGAATATTTAATATCATAGTCATGGCAAATAAGGCAAGTAATTAGTACTTACCATAAATTTGCAAAGTATTATTTTATGTAAATGTTACATTCTACTAGTTTGATATGAATTATTCATTGTATAACCAGACACTGACACAAACCAGTAAACATTTAAATCTATGTGCTATTAGTTTACTTACCTTCAATGATTTTGTGCGGAATATATACATATTTTCGTCCATGAATTCGTGTTTTTCCTCTTGCCCCAAAAAGGGACAAAAGACAATGAGAAGAATGTTATTTAAAGCCATCTACTCTATATTCAATAGTAAAGAAACTTAAGATGCAAATGTGAAATATGTGGTCCCCTCATGTGTGCAGATGAAGAGCCCCCAGCTCTACTTCTGCCTCCTCACCTCTCATGTGGATTTTTAAATGAAGAGCGGTAGTGAGTGATGTTCTAAAAACAAAAATGTCGGGGAAAAATAACTGCATATTACAAACCGTATAGTGAAAAATTAACCTTATCCAAAAGAGAGGTCTGGCCTTTGCCTTTAGCTACTGAGAGTTGATCTTTCAACTCCTGAAATGTCATGACTAGCAGGACTGTCTTTGTTTGCCTGGGGGCTTTGGCCACCAAGGAGTTCAACGATGTGATTTATGTTAGGCCAAGCAATATCTGTTGCTCTCAGGAGGAACTAGAGTCTAAGGGTGTCAACCTAATGTCCAGAAGAGCTGGAAACTAAAGGACATGCAGATGAGAAGTGACTGAGTGCCAATAAAAACTCTGGACACCCAGGCTCGGATGAGCTTCCCCTGTTGGCAAAGCTCCATGCACACTGTCACACATGGATGCCAGGAAGAGTTAATGCTATCTGTGTCTCCACAGGGAGAGGACAATTGGAAGCTTAACATTTAGACCTCTCTGGAGTCTGCCCTATGCATCTCTTCCCTTAGCTGATTTTAATCTGCTATAATCCATAACCATAGTATAACAGTTTTCAGTGAGTTCTGCAAGTGCTAAAGAATTCTCAAACCTGAGGGTGGTTTGGGGAATCCCCCAAACTTGCACTTGACATCAAAATGGAGGGCAGGCCTTTAAAAACTGTACTCTGTCTTGTGTTAGAGTTGGCTAAATTTTGCGTAAGTAGTCAACTCAAGGAGACACCAGAGCCTATACCTGAGAAATGAAATAGAATAGCATCGCCTTGGCAGAGAAAGGGTGGGCCCTTAAACCCACCACCAGGCTACATGAAGGCTTTTCCTTCCCATCTTTTTTTTTTTTTTTCCTGAAAGTCCTACTGCTTTACTCTCCCCTTACTTTGAGAGATTAGTTGAGCTCTAAACTGATTCCAGAGATACAATGCCAGAGCTGATCAAGCCAAAGGAGTCCTCCCAAACAGCAAATCGCCTAAAAGTCATGGTGTTTCTAGCACCTTCCCCAATCTTCACACAGCTCACTTCCTGCTTTTCTTCTCATCTTCTCAAAAATCGCCTTCCCAGTAAGTGCTCCTTAATGTTCTTACTTGATATTAAACCACCCCCCTCAACCCCAGCTTTTATATCCCCACTCCCTATTTTTCTCCATAGCATGTATCTTTAATACATATATATATGTTACTAATTTTTTTGCTCATTTTCTGTCTCCACTCATGAGACTGTAAGTTCAATTCAAGCATAGATTTTGTCTCATTTTGTTCCCTTTACTCCCACACCTAGACAGCAACTGAGACGTAGCAGGTGCTCAACAAATTGTTATTGAACAAAGGAAAAAGTAAATCATTCTATATAGTAAATTCTTAAGGGAAACAATATGTCCATAGGAGGTCTAGAGGACTTGTCCTGAATCTGACAGATTGTTTTCATGTGGATTACATTCAACACAACAATAAAATGGCATGGTTTTCTGGAGAGCTTTCCTTTTATTCACACTGGTCATAAGATTCATAACCTTTAAGAAAACTAAAATTTAAGGGGCACCTGGCCGGGGCTCATGCTCAGCAGGGAGCCTGCTTCCTCCTCTCTCTCTCTGCCTGCCTCTCTGCCTCCTTGTGATCTCTGTCAAATAAATAAATAAAATCTTTAAAAAAAAAAAAAAGAAAAGAAAACTAAAATTTAAAATTTTAGGTGGCTGAGGGCAGAAAGGAAGAAAATCCCACCACCAATCTGGAAAGCCTATCTTGGTCTATTTTAAAATCATTCTCATTTCAGGAAATTCGTAAATAAGCCAGAGTACTTTTAGAACAAAGGTACTCAAAATGACTAAAGGAATGCTATTGAGGCACCATTTTCACATTGTCCAAACCTTTCCACTCATGTGTTCTCTTACTCTGTCTACTGTTTCCCTATGTTTTCTAAAACTCACACACACAACCAGCCAGCAAGATTCTTAACCTGCGTGGTTAAGAATCACTGTGAAAGGGATACCTGGGTGGCTCGGTGGGTCAATGCCTCTGCCTTCAGCTCAGGTTATGATCCTGGGGTCCTGGGATCAAGCCCCATATCTGGCTTCCCGCCACCCCCCCAACGCCCGCCTGCTTCTCTGCCTACTTGTGATCTCTCTCTCTCTATCAAATAAATAAATAAAATCTTTAAAAAAAAAAAAAAGAAGAAAAGAAACACTGTGAAAGATACAGCCTGACCTAAACACATCTTCCCTCATCCAGGAAGGAAAGGGGCACAGGCTAAGTCTACGCTATTCCTTTCACATGCCTGTGAAGAAAAAGAAAGTCATCAATGTGCAGTGGGTATGGGTACACTTGCGTTCTCCATGGCCTTTCCCTTTATTTAGGGAATCAAAAAAACATGATTACTACATTGTCCATGCCATGTCTTAAATACCATTTTAAGTAAAGAAATCCTTGACTTTAAGAAAATAACAATCAAATGAGTCAGGAAGTAGCAATGAAAAATGGCCACCCATACTTTTCATTAAAATAAATGAGCTAAATGGAAGTTTCTTAAACATTGATAAAAGGGGCAAAAAAAGTTCCTAGGAGACCCTTTAGCACTGTTCTTATAAAACCTGCTCCTTTGGCTCAGGGAAGAAGACAATGTGGAGATGATGGTCATGTGAAATCTCAGTTATGCAAGATAAGAAAATTCTGGAGATCTACCAAACACACAGTTCCTATAGCTATCACTATATTGTATACTTAAAATTTGCTAAAAGAGTAAATCTTAGGTTAAGTGTTCTTATCACACACAAAAAAAATTAATTAACAAGAGAGGCTGGAGGGAATTTTAGGAGATAATAAATACATCTATGGCAAATACATCTGATGGTGGTGATGGTTTCAGAGATGTATACTTACCACAAATTCATCAAATTGTATACATTTAATACATACCACGTTTTACATGACGATCATACCTCAGTAAAGTAGTTTACAAAAAAAAAAAAAACTTGCCCTTTCTTTTTAAAGATTTATTTATTTATTTGACAGACAGAGATCACAAGCAGGCAGAGAGGCAGGCAGAGAGAGAGAGGAGGAAACAGGCTCCCCGCTGAGCAGAGAGCCCGAGGTGGGTCTCAATCCCAGGACCCTGGGATCATGACCTGAGCAGAAGGCAGAGGCCTTAACCCACTGAGCCACTCAGGTGCCCCCAAACTTGCCGTTTTGTCCTGATATTCCCATGCCCACAAAAATAGGTCATGTTCAGTGAGCAAGATTATTTAAAATAAATTCAATAAAATGGCTGAAACTAAGTGAAGTCAAGAGAATATGACAGCATATAAAACTCTACAATCCCATTTCACAAGAAAATGTTTCTCAGAACTCCAAATCCCTCCTAATTCTCTTTTCAATCTTTTTAAGAAAATATGCTATGAGGTTAGATATCCTGGACTGAAGTCTATATGAACCTCTGCAAGTCATGAAAACTCCATCAAAGGAGAATAATAGCAGCCCCCTCACACGGGGCTATTGTGAGGGTCTGAGGACCAAACTCCTCCAAGATCTTAGCTTAACATCTGAAACAGAGTGCATATTCCATAACTGCTAGCTGTTTGGTTAATTACTGCTTGTGTTGTGGATCACTTCTTTTTTTTAAGATTTTACTTATTTATTTGACAGAGAGAGAAAGTACACAGGGGGAACAGTAGGCAGAGGGAGAGGGAGAAGCAGGCTCCTGGCCAAGCAGGGAGCTCAAGATGGGGCTTGATCCCAGGACCCTGGGATCATGACCTGAGCCAAAGGAAGATACCTAACTGACTGAGCCACCCAGGCGCTCCATGATATCACCTCTTTCATTTTGAATACTATTGCACCTTGCTGCTGAAGAAGATCATGCTGTTAGAAATAGGGGTCCAGATTGGACAATAATTCTTCTGTCTACATCATAGAACTATTTAGGGGTTTCCCCACAATATCATCTGGTTAGAAATGAGCAATAGAACTTCTCTACTTTGGAAAGATTTTGTTTCCCCTGTAAGCTCTTCATTCAAATGCACATGTAATTAAAGAGAAAGCAGAAGAGAAACTTTAAATTTTAAGTTGTTCAACTGAGGATGCATAGATATTCACATATCTGTACGAACATAAAACCTGGATTTTCAAACTCAAACTTTGATTTAATGTAACCAGATGCTAAATAAACCATTTTGACTTTAATTTCAGCAGAGGCCCCAAGACAGTAAATATATTACAAAGCGAGACACAAGGCCACCAGTCAGAACATGCACGGGACTTGGTTAAAAACCGTTATTCAACACTTTGCTCACTACTCATCCTCAGCCTAGAAAGAACTGGGGGGGACTGAAAAAGCAGTTTGATTATTAAAGGACTTTTTGCAGAGCCACTCTGCTATATGCTGTGAGTGCCAACCCTCCCCAAGATTGAGGAGCTTGGAGTATAAAGTCAGTGCATGCCCCTCCCTTCACATTTAAGGAAAAGACTTCAGTGGGATCCCTCTGAAAGCCTGGCATACATCCCCCAGAGCTGGGAGACACCATGGACTGGTGTCTGACCCTGGAATTTCCAAAGGGAGAAAGATGATGGCCAGCTCCTCTGATAGTGAAGTAGAAATTGTTGTCATGCCTTGCATATGCCTCCAGGGTTTGTTGCAGCAAAGGATTCCTGAGTATCCCCAGATGTGGCCTCTCATATAAGCAAGCCAGCATAATACTAACAAAGGACCTACCTAAACAGATGAAGAGACCCCATCAGTGTGAACTGCTGAATCCCCAGGGCTGAGGACCATATATGTGACCAACCAGGGGAGACACACTCGTAGGTATGTATGTGTGTGTGTGTGTGTGTACGTGTATGTGTGTCCTACAAGAGAAATGTAGTTTTACCAATCTCCCAAATCCAGGGAGCACCCATGCCAACAGTGTGAGCTTCCTGCCTCCCTCTCCTCTTCCATACCATCTCTAACTAGGGCCCTGGCGAGACAGAGCACTGTACGGGGCAAGTGGCACCAGCACTAGCACCCCAGCAGCCCCCACAAGCCTACCAGGGGGCTGCTTGTAACTAGCCCAAGCTAAGGAAAAAGTTTGCCATTAAATGGAAACAGGCGTTTTACTTACTACGCTGGTTTGACGTATTAACTACTGAACTGAAATCAGTTACTGATGACAATCAGAGGATCTTTTGTTATCTGGAGGTAATCAGAAAATCGAGAACTGGCCCTTAGGGCAGGAGAAAAACAAGCAGTGGGGAAGATGAACAAAGGTATTTTCAAGTATGCCTCATAAACCCACTTGTCCAACACAATGACTAAGTTATTTTTTTAAGATTTTATTTATTTATTTGACAGAGAGAGATCACAAGCAGGCAGAGAGACAGGCAGAGAGAGAGAGGAGGAAGCAGGCTCCCCGCAGAGCCGAGAGCCCGATGCGGGGCTCGATCCCAGGACCCCAGGATCATGACCCGAGCTGAAGGCAGCGGCTTTAACCCACTGAGCCACCCCGGCGCCCCCAATGACTAAGTTATTAAACAGCATTCTTGCTAAGCTTACTAAATCGGTTCTGCCATATGCCTTCTACCTTTGGTAAGGCAGGAGCAGCTACCCACAGTGACACCAGGACTGGCACCAGTTGAGGGGAACATGAGGACTACTGAGAGCCCCCCAGTTCCATATATACTAGACTCAACCACCCCTGAGGCTTCTAGGCCATCCTGGAAAAGAGGAGAGGAGGCCGCAGGGCTGTCTCAATGCCCATGTTTCCTACCGAGCCTCCTTTGCAGTCCACACCCAAAAGTGTAGCCAAGAGCTAAACAAGGGAAGTGATGACAGGAATGACTACTGCTTGTTTCAAGTGGAGCGGCTAACAAGATCTAAGAATGCCCCAAACAATTCCATCAAACAATTTTCCATCAAACAATTTTTAAGGACCCCATTATCAATTTATTTTACAATAAATGAAAGGGCCCCTCCCTCAGAAATTCTCACGTAGTTGTGATGGCTGGAGAAGCAGTCATTCCGGGTAATACTCAGGGTACCCTATCCCTAGCCCAGCCCAGCCCAGCCTTGTTTCTAGCAATGAGAGAGGGGATGTTGTCAAATTTAGAACTGACTTGAAAAAGTGTTATTTCTAAACCTAGAATAAAACTCGAAACATTTGGAATTTGTATTTCATTTGGCTCTGGAAAAGATGAATTTGAAGCTGCTGCAGATTTTGTGATCTTTTTCCCTGGAGAGTCTTAGAGGCTAGGGAAGTAAACTTTAGTGTTCTACTGGTAGAGTATGGAGGCCATGATATTTCAAAATATGTGGACTAAAAAGGCTGTGTTTCTCAGTGTTAACTCAGTTTGTGGTAATCATTTTCATACTCTCCCATGTAAGCTGAGAAATCGTTAGGTGAGTTGGTTTATAACCCTGGGAACAAATGCCCTCCATAGCCAGTAATTCCTCCTTATGATGCCAGAACAAAAAGTTCCATTTTTGTCTTTGTAGCATTAACAGCAGGAATGGTTCTGTTCCTTTTATCTACCCTAAAATGACACACACAGACACACAGACACTGACACACACCAAAAAAGTCCACGCATGGGAGAATGTGTCTGACAAGCACAATGAACAGAAGAGAGCTGGAAAGTGGAGCTATGTGCTCTGTAGGACTCTTCTTGGCTTGAAGGGTTTGGTCTGTGCTTGCAAGCCACATGCTGTAAATGAGGAAGTCCACTGCGGTGTTGACAGGTAAGATACAGTAAGTGCCTATCAAAAGTCAACTCACAAAACCACGCTTTTGACAACACACTGTGATGCTCAGTGGGAAACGTAAAATTTGCCAGTTGGCCCAGCAACAAGGAGAAGCACATCCAGGAAGCTCTGCTTTCTCTCTCCTACGGCAAGGGGACAGCCCCTTTTGATTTCAGGTTGGCATGCAGGAAGGACAAGAAAAAGACACAATAATTGCTTATGATCAAAAGATTGTGAAGAAGAAAATAAAACAGTGGAAATCACTCAGTTCATCATGCTCCTTCTGGAATCTCATCAATACACAGTGAATGTAAAAGACAGAATCCAAGACCAGAGAATATTACAGCAGGAAACAGGAGTCACCCACACAGACAAAAAGATGGGGCTCATGTAAATGTTTGCCTTTCATTTATTTGGAGCAAACATTTCCTTCCACGTAACAGACTCATCCTGATCAGCCACTTCCACCTGGTGTTCTTCAAACCAGATGGAAGCGTAAATTATTTAAATACATGATCTTCCATTAGCTGTTGAGCTTAAGTGCCTCAAAAAAAAATTTTAAGTGCTTTCCAGGATTCTAGAAAGCATTTGCACAAGGATAGATAAACATATTTTCAAGACACAACTCCAATGACAGTAATTTTTAGATTTTAAAGTACAGTCAGCATTAGCATCTATAAGTAATTATGACTTCTGCAAAAGACTGTTTACACTGTAAAGTAAAATCAGAGCTAATGAGCTAATTAAGAAAGGGTTTCTTCCCCTCCACATGACATTATTCCACAAAATCCAAACATGTTCATCATGATACACTGAGGAGCTATAATGACCCATCTTAAATCGTTTCTCCCATTCACAGTTTCAATACTTTTTTTGAAAATACACTTTTAAGTAAAACATTAGATGGTAGATTTTAAGTTTAATCAGTTTCTTGATGGGAAATGGTGTTAACACTCATGATAATGCAATAACCACTGTGTTCATGTGTGCAATGTGTAATGGATGGATCCATAAGAGTGAAGACATCACAGTTAACTTCCAAAGCTGAAATTACTCCTTTGATTATAGAATTATAAAAAGAATATGTTACAGTTAAATATTCAAAATTCATAACATTTCAGAAATTGGAAAAATCATACAGATCAACTAGATGGGAACTTATCAACCTGATTTTGTTAAAATACAGATTCTAAATCTAGGGTTCCAGAATGGGTCCTGAGAGTCTCCATTCCTAACAAGCTCTCAAGTCATGTTGATGGAGTCGGTCTGTGGACCATCCTTTAAATGACAAAGCCCTATTTGTTAGATATGCCCTCGTCAGCCCCTCTGGAGATGGTATATCTTGGGAGAAAAAAAGTGTGGAAAAGGCATCAGATTTCACAAGATAAGCAAAAAATCTCCTCTGCCCTTAGTATAGTATTAGTAAGTTTTATACCCAGCAGTCAATCGGATATCAAAATAAGGGCTACCACACTGTGGTGCAGTAGTTTTCTAAACTTAGTTTAGTAAAAGGAACCATTCATTCTAAGATATTTTACTCAGAATTCTAGTCTATAAAGAACATAAAAGTGGAATTGTTTGAATTAAGTGTGTTTGTACATGTGTCTGCATGTATGTGTATTTTTGTGTGTGTCCTATGTGTGTGATATATTTGCATGTGTCTGGCATATGGGCATGTGCGAACATGTATGTGCTGGTGTGTGGTGTTCATGTGTAGGTGTGTATGCATGTGTATGGTGTATGTGCATGTGTGTGTGGTGTATTTTGTGTGGTGTGTGTGTGTACATGTGTGGTATGTACACATATGTGCTTGTGTGTATGTGAGTATGTGTGCCTGTGGGTGTGTGTGTAGTCTCATTCATCTGGCCTCTCCAAACTTAACTCTGACTCTCCCAATCCCCATCCAATGTCCAGAGAATAGAATTTCTCAACTTTGGCAAAATGAGTTCTGAAAAGAACTGTGACCTCAAAGAAGTATCTTTTGGGACCTCACTTTTCTTGTTTGCGTTATAAAAGTCTTGATTCCAAACTGAGTTGCTCAAAAGAATGATCCCAACCTACTATGGATGGTAATGTCTAGATTCAAGTCTAAATTCAACTCTACTTCCCACTTTCTCTCATGAACTTAATTTTTCTTAATTGCCCTTTGACCGTGATATCTGATATCCTTCTTCCATTTCTCACTCCATCAACACTGTTCTTTATTCCCATAACTTTGTTTACATGGGTTTATCCCCTATTTGACTTGTCCACCTTCATTTTCTTCCTCCCACCAGTGGGATGGCTAACGGGAAATCACATCCTTCAAGCTCTAATCATCTTCTTTCCCATCCATCACCAGCCTCCTCCATCACAGCATCAGATCAGCAGAGTGAACAGGTGCCATGGAGGCTTCAGAAACCCATTTGCAGTTTCTGTTTTAGATAAAACTAACTTACCAAATCTAGTTCTCAAGAACCCCTGCCTTTTTCCAAAGTTAATTGCTGCTATTAATAGAACTAATTCTAAAATACACTTTCTTTACATGTTTGAGGATTGAAAGGTTTATAAATAACACACTTTTTTTCACCAACCAAGTTCAGAATTGACACACAGAGCCAGGAAAATGAAAATAAAATATCACCTTTGTTCCTGAAAAAGCTGTTGAAGAGTTTGCTTCAGATGGAAGGGCACAATGGGCTTGCTAACAATGTGTGACAGAATTAAAATTATACACTATGTCAAAGAAGTACTGCAGTGCTACAATTACAGGCCTTCCCCACCGATACCCCACAGTAGGCAGAAATAGTCCTGCTAAGTTACTAGATATCCATAAGCAGACAAGTACACATGTTCAACGCAAGCTGGGAAACCTGAGACTGGGATTAAGAAATGAGGATACCCTATTTCTTCTTCTCAAACTCATCTGTCAAATTCCTCTTGCTCTGCTTACTTCTCCTCCCTCCAGAACGAGTGAGTAAAAATAGGAGGAGAAACTGGAAGTGGTAGGATGTCACTTCACAAGGCAACAAGAAGAGTGGAAATACATGTCTCCCCTGAACATGGGCTTTTATATGGAGGATTTAATATATTAAATTTTCCAATTCTCTCCTTACATTTAGATGTACTCTCTGGAATTGGCATAAAGGAAGTTATTGTGCTCACCACTAATTATCAAGTCTCCAGTTTCCATTAATTAGCATAAATTTATCATACAAGGTACTATGTCAACAGTGGTGAGCGATACAAAGTAAGACACTGTTTATGCCTTGTTTAAAAATCTAGTTGGAGATACCAGACTTGAACAAGTAAAATTAAACAATTAAGTATTTAAATAGCATTTCAAGATAGTACTATGAAAGATGTCACAGGTCAGCACATAATTAACTTCCTCCTTAATTAATAGTAAACTAAGAATCCAGAAGAGGAAAAAATCTTGATAGGCTGGGGTTGTAGGAAAATATTTTACTAAGTTGGTACAATCTGGGTGTTCAAAAATGGACCAGGATGGATAAGGAAGAGAGAAGAGGGAATAATATCAAGGTGGATGAAGTCAGAGGAAAGATCATACCCTATGAAGCAACTGTTTTACAAGAGAAAGCTTACAACACAAAATAAGAAATTTCCACCAAAGAACTAGGCACCAACATTCACTACCTAACTTGCTAATGGTATGTCCCACACCCATGTTCCTCTGTGGACACACTGTATCCAGCCAGGCCTCAACTATAGGTTCCCTCCACCAGCAGACCTGTTCAAACCTTGCTAACACTGGGCACACCCCCACCCTTGCACTTCTGTGGATCTACCCCCTCCAATATGATCTTGGCCAGAGAATATCCAGAGTGGTGTCACAAGCTTAGCAGTGTGCAAGCAGCCCTGACAGAGCCTAGTACCACTCCAAAGTGACTCCTGCCCCAGGGAAGAGGGACAGATAACCACACACAACAATCAGACTGTGGCCCCAGCAGTAGAAGAGGGATGTACAGCTGGTCTGACTGTAGGTCCCACCCACCAACAAAAGCCTCTCAGGAGACAAAACAGGAGAAGTGCCCTGCAGTTTGGTGCTGCTGCATCTCTGGCAAATGCCTGGTCAGACTCTGCTCAAGCCCAAGGCAGCCCCAAACTGCCCCACTAACAATACAAGGATGGACCAAACCTGACCCAAAACTGGCAAGAGAGCCATTGCAGATGACTGGAGTGAAGGAAAAAGTGGCTCAGCCGTAATAGCAGGGTGTACATAATATACATAGAAGATACCCCACAAGACTTAAGAGTGGAGGATCTCAATAAGCAAAGAGATAGAAAACATAAGAAAAAACCAATCAGAGATGAACTCAATAAATGAAATAAAAAATACACTAGGTAGAAACTACTGGAAGCAGAAGAATGGATCAGTGACCTGGAGAACAGAGTAATTGAAAGCAAGCAAGCTGAACTTGTGAGAGAAAAAAAAAATACAAAATGAAAATAGACTTAGGGAATTTTGTGACACAATCAAGCAGAATAACATTTGCATTCTAGGGCTCTTAGAAGGAAAAGAGAAAGAAAAGGAGGCAGAAATTTTATTTGAAGAAATAATAGCTGAAAACTTCCCAAATTTTGCAAAAAAAAAAAAAAAAAAAAAAAGGAAAGAAAGAAATCAGCTCCCGGAGGCATAGAGAACCACCAACAAAATCAACCCAAGCAGATCCACACCAAGACACATAATAATTAAAATGGCAAAAAGTAGTGATAAAGAGAGAATTTTAAAAGCAGTAACAGAGAAGAAAACAGTTACATACAAGGGAAACTGTATAAGGCTATCAGCTGATCATTCAGCAGAAAGTTTACAGTCCAGAAGTAAGTGGCATGATATATTCGAAGGGCTGGAAGAAAAAAAAATCTGCAACTGCAAATACTTTCTCCAGCAAGGCTATCATTTAGAATAGAAAGAGAGAGTTCAAAGGAATTCATGACCACTAAACCATACCTGTAAGAAATGTTAAGGGGGGGAAGGGTGCTTGGGTAGCTCAGCGGGTTAAGCCTCTGCCATTGGCTCAGGTCATGATCCCAGGGTCCTGGGATCGAGCCCCGCATTGGGCTCTCTGCTCAGCAGGAATCTTGCTTCCCACCCCCCTCTCTGCCTGCCTCTCTGCCTACTTGTGATCTCTGTCTGTCAAATAAATAAATAAAATCTTTAAAAAAAAAAAAAAAGAAAAGAAAAGAAAAGAAAAAAGAAACAGTGTCTTTCAATGACATTTTAGACCAGAGGGATCTAACAGATATATTCAGAACATCTCATCCTAAAACAGCAGAATATATATATTTTTTTCAAATGCACATGGAACATTCTCTAGAATAGATCACATATTAAGTCATAAAACAAGTGCCAATAAATTCAAAAAGACTGAAGTCATACTTTGCCTCTTTTCTGAAGACACTATGAAACTAAAAATTAACCACAAGAAAAATCTAGAAATAGTACAAATACATGGTGGTTAAATAACATGCTACTAAATAATGAATGGGTCAGCCAAGAAATCAAGAAATTAAAAAATACAGGCAGACAATTAAAATGAAAACAAAACAGTCCAAAATCTTTGGGATGCAGCAAAAGGGAAGTTGATAACATTACGGGCCTACCTCAAAAAGCAGAAAAATCTCAAAAAAGCAACTTAATCTCACATCTAAAGGATGTAACAAACAAAACCTAAAACCAGGAAGGAAGAAAATAATAAAAATTAGGGAAGAAATAAAATAGAAACTAAAAAATAATAAAACAGATCAATGAAACCAGGAGCTGGTTCTCTAAAACCAATGAAATTGATAAACCTTTAGCCAATGAAATTGATAAACCTTTAGCCAGACATATCAAAGGGGGGGGGGGGGACTCAAATAAGCAAAATCAAAAGTGAAAGATAATAAATGAAACCAACACCATAGAAATATAAAGGATTATAAGAATATTATGAAAAATTACATGCCAACAAATTGGACAACCCAGAAGAAATGAATAAATATCTAGAAACATATAAACTCACAAACTGAATCAGGAATAGAAAATTTGAACAGACCAATTACCAGCAATGAAATTGAGTCAGTAATCAAAAAACTCCCAACAAACAGAAGTCCAGGACCAGACAGCTTTACGGGTTAACTCTACCAAACATTGAAGGAGCTAATACTATTCTCTTCAAAGTATTCCTAGAAAATAGAAGAGGTAGGAAATCTTCCAAATTCATTCCATGAGGCCAGCCAGCATTACCCTGATACCAAAACCAGATAGATTCCAAAAAAAAAAAAAAAAAAAGAGGAAGAAAGAAATACAGGCCAATATCTCTGATGAACATAGATGCAAAAATCCTCAATAAATATTAGCAAACCAAATCCAACAATACATTAAAAAAAATCATGCACCATGATCAAGTGGGATTTATCCCTGGGATGCAAGTGTGATTCAATATTTGCAGATCAATCAACATGATCATCACATCAGCAAGAGAAAGGATTTTAAATGATATGATCATTTCAATAGATGCAGAAAAAGCATTTGCAGTCAAATGCTCTGCCCCTGAGCTATACCCCTCAGACAATCAGAAAAAGCATTTGATAATATACAGTATCTATTGATGATTAAAATCCTAAACAAAGTAGATTTGGAAGGAACATACCTCAACATAATAAGGGCCATATATGAAAACCCACAGCTAACATCATACTCAATGGTGAAACACTGGAAGCTTTTCCACTAAGATCAGGAATAAGACAAGGATGTCTCATAACTTTAATTCAACATAGTACTAGAAGTTCTATCCACACCAATCAGACAAGAAAAAGAAATAAGACATCCTAATTAGTAAAGAAGAAGTAAAACTTTCACTATTTGCAGATGACATGATACTATATACAGAAAACCCTAAAGACTCCACCAAAAAAAAACAAAAACAAAAACTTCAAAGAACTGATAAATGAATTCAGGATACAGAATCAATATACAAAATCCATATATGAAAATCCATTGCATTTCTATACATTAAAAATGAAGTAGTAGAAAGAGAAATTTAAAAAACAGTCCCATTTACAATTGCACCAAAAATATTAAAATGCTTAGGAAGAAACTTAACCAATGAAGTGAAAGTTCTGTACTCAAAAAACTTTAAAACACTGGTGAAAGAAATTGAAGATGACATAAACATCAAATATACTCCATGCTCATGGATTGGCAGAAGAAATATTATTAAAATGCCCCATAATTTCTAAAGCAATCTACAGGTTTAATGCAATCCTTATCAAAATACCAACAGCAGTTTTCACAGAGCTAGGACAAATAATCCTATAAACTTTGAATGGAACCATGAAGACCTCAAATAGCCAAAGCAGTCTTGAAAAAGAAAAAAAAAACTGGAAGCATCACAATTCCAGATTTCAAGATATACTACAAAGCTACAGTCATCAAAACAGTATTATAATGGCACAAAGATAGACACATAGATCAATGGAACAGAATAGAGGCCTTTCTTCCAAGGCCTTTTCAATGAATAGGGCTAGAAATATGTTGTCATTTTAGGTAAGATATAACTTTTTTAGGTAAGATATATCATGAAATCAAATTTATATTTCTAATGTAAATTCAGAACTACAAAGCTTTTACCTTGCCTCATTTATATCTTTTGTCCTTTCTCCTAACCCAAAATCCTGTGTCCCAGTTGTATAAACATAACTATTCACTTCATTCACACAATATCCAACAGCCTTAAAATTAAAATGCCAACACTACCAACTACAATATGATCACTGGGAAAAGTTTAAGGGTTTTTTTTTTTTTTTCAGCTTTATTTTCTTCAAGGCATACTCCACTCTGGAAATATGGTCAAAGTAGCATGTTGCAGGGGCGCCTGGGTGGCTCAGTGGGTTAAAGCCTCTGCCTTCGGCTCAGGTCATGATCCCAGGGTCCTGAGATCGAGCCCCGCATCAGGCTCTCTGCTCAGCAGGGAGCCTGCTTCCTCCTCTCTCTCTGCCTGCCTCTCTGCCTCCTTGTGATCTCTGTCTGTCAAATAAATAAATAAAATCTTTAAAAAAAAAAAAAAGTAGCATGTTGCAAAGTCACTTAAAATAGTTTCTTTCAACATGGTTGTGCCACAAATTCAATACTCTGGTGATTCATTTATTTCATTTGGCTTTTAATTTCTAGAATCTCAATTTAATTTTGCTTTATAATTATGTGAATATTTACATTATTCCAAAATGAAATCTACAAAACAATGTTTATTCAGAGAAACACACATTTCTACCCTTGTCTTTTCCATCACACACACATACACACTCATTTGTATATACTCTGTTTTGGACTGATTTGTGTCCCCCCCCAAAAAAGATATGCTAAAGTCATAACTTCAGTGCCTGTAAATATGACCTTATTTGGAAATAGCATCTTTGTAGAAAGCAAGTTAAGATGAGGTCATACAGGATTAGAATGGATCCTAATTCAGTGACCAATATATTTATAAAAGGACAGAGAGGGAGATATGGAATCAGAGACATAGACACACACAAGATGGTTGGGTGACTATGGAAGCGGAGATTGTAGTGAAGCAACTACAAGCCAATGAATACCAAGAGCTAGCCAGCACCACCAGAGACAGGAGGGGACAAGTAAGGATTCTTCCATAGGGCCTCCAGAGGGAGCATGGTCCTGCTACCACCTTGATTGTGGATTTTTAGCCTCCAGAACTGTGAAAGAATAAATTTCTGTTGTTCAAGCCAGGCAGACTTACTTACTGATACTTTGGATGGTAGCCCTAGGAAACATACACATCCACACACCCCCACCCCATGTTCTTAGATTAGTGGTACCATATTACACATATTTTTCTCCATCTTGTTGTTTGTTTGTTTTTTACCTAAAATATATATCCTGAAGATTATTCATAATAGTATATAAAGACATTCCTCATACCTTTCTACAGCTGCACAGCACTTCAGTTTGTATAATACACCTTAAGTCACTCAACTAGTTAGTTCTCTTTTGGTCATAAGGTAGGATCTTTTTAATGTTTTGCTATTGCCAATAGTACTTTCAATAGGCTTCCAAAAGACCGTCTTATATTTTTGCCAGAAACTTTTGTGATAACTTTTTAGGAATGGTATTCCTGGGTCAGAAGGTAAAAGCATACATAATGTTGCTGAATATTACCAAATTTCCCTCCTGAAAGTTTTCCCAATTAGCAGTTACACCAGTCATGTGTGCCTGCCTATTTCTCTACAGAGTCACCAACAAAGTACACTAGCAATGTCTGTATTTTTGCCAGTTTGATTGGTGAGAAATGGTTTCTCCATGTAGTCTATATGTGAATTTCTCTCTTTTTTTTTTTTAATTTATTTGTTTGACAGAGAGCAAGAGAAAGCACAAGTTGTGGGAGAGGCAGAGGGAAAGGGAGAAGCAGTCTCCCCACTGAGCAGAGAACCCAATGCAGGACTTGATCTCAGGACCCTGAGATCATGACCTGAGCCGAAGGCAGATGCTTAACTGACAGAGCCATCCAGGTGCCCCATGAATTTCTCTTATTATGAGAAAGAACATCACTCATAAAGAAGTATGCAAAATGGAACACCCCTTTGCGAATAGATTATTTTCCCATGGTGTCCCTCCTTGGTCAGGTTATAAGACTCTAATATCTCATACTTCCCTTTTCTTCTTTTGATGTTCAGTATCAAATACATTTCAGATCAAAAACTACCTGTGTGATATTATTTTTAAAATTCTAAGAAGTCATCCCACCACATCAAAACTATATTAAACTTGTTCCACAAATGCTAATGTAGGACCTATTAAGAATCAGGAACTATACACAGTTATAAAGAAGTATACAAAATGAAATAGACAAGAAATCTCTCTCTTAAAACCTTACCACCTAGAAAGAAATATAGAAAACAATAGCTAAGTATATAAAGTTCCACATAACTATATAGTTATATAGGTGACACTAATATAAGCATGTACACATATACACACACCTAACATAATAAGGTATTATTAATAGAACTGAAAAAGAATGGAGAGGAAGAATTAGTACAGAGGATTATCTCAAAATTTTATTTTTAAGGCCCATTTATTTTTTTTTCTAACTGGGGGGAAGGGACAGAGCGGGGGAGGGACAGAGGGAGAGAGAAAGAATCCTAGGCAGGTTCCAAGCCCAGCGCAGAGTAAGGCACGTTTCTTTAAGACAATATATAACTCTATAAAAAATAAATATTTCTGGAAACGATAAAACATCTGGCTATAGAATCATTCACACTTAATATAAATCAACTAACCCAACTGTTTCTCTTGTTGCAGTCACCTGAGATCTGCTGGCTTTCTGGGTGAGGAATCTCCCTAAATATAAAAGACCTGGATATGGTGTAAAATGAGAACATTTGACAATGAGAAAAAACAGAAGACTGTAAGTTGAACTAGAAAGGCTGTATAATACTGTACCTCAGAATGTATTGGAGATAGGCCTTTAAAATGGTAATTAAGATGCAGCTGTTAGGGTGGGCCCTAATCCAATCTGACCAATGACTCTATAGAAAAAAAGATTAGGACTTACAGAGACACAGCAAGGACACATGTACACAGAGGAGCAACCATGTGAAGAGGTAGCAAGAGTGACTATTTGCAGACCAACCAGAGAAGCCTCAAAGGAAACCAATCTTTGATCTTGGACCTCCAGCCTCCTGAACTGAAAAAAAAAATACATTTCTGTTGGAGTGCTTGGCTGGCTCAGTTGGTAAAGCATGCAACTCTTGATTTTGAGGTTGTTAAGTTCAAACTTTATATGGGCTATAGAGATTACTTAAAAAATAAAATCTTTAAATAAGTATATTCCTGTTGTTTAAGCTACCCAATCTATGACATTTTGTTAGCACCGCTTGAGCAGACTAAGACAGTGGGTAAGGCTAAATGAATACTGACTGTTCAAAACAAATAAATAAGTCTTATGGGGGTTAAAAAAGTGTTCAGAATTAAAATGCAATAACAGTACAAAGTAAGAGGTAAAGTGTTTTAAGATCCTAGGATTACTATGGAAGTAATAAAATTAAGTATCGTATTAGACTGCCTAAGAAGACATGCTATAATCTCTGTAGTAACTACTTTAAAAAAATGACAGGATGTATAACTAACAATACAGGGAAAACATGCTATAATGAAAAATGTTCGATTAATCCAAAGGAAGGCAATAAATGGGAGAAAAGGACATATCTAACAGGTGGGTCAAACAGAAAACAAATAATAAGATGGTAGCTACAAACCCAAGTATTTCAGCAATTACATCAAATACAAATGGACGAAATATGCCAATTAAAACAGTGTCAGAATGGATTTTTTCTAACTATGTGTTTACAAAGAGATATACCTTATATATAAAATGCTTAGCATGATGCCTGGCATATGGTGTCCCTGAAAAGGAGCTGGTGGTAGAAGCTGTAATTAATATGATTGTGAGTGTAATTACCAGTTTCCTGAGGAACCAGGATGAAAGCCTGTCAGAAGATGTATAAAGGGGGATGTGGCTAGTTCGCAATTGTGCCAATTATTGGTCCACAGAATAGACGTTAAAAGTTCTCTCCATGAAGGCACAATATGAGTTGAAACCAATATTACATGATTTGCCTTTAAAAAAAAACTCCCTTATTAAGATAAGGTATTACATCAATAGAATTTACACTGTGTTCAAACAACTGACTTATACATAATAAGAATTTAGAGGAAGTTCATTATCGCATGGTGACCATTTACAGATTTTAATTACTTCATCAAAACAAGAAGTCTCTTTTTTTCATATTTAGCTAACTTTAAAGCACTCAGAGGCTGACATGGTATTAGTTCAAAGTAAACTACTGCTCCAGATATTTGAGTCCAATTTTATAATCCAATATTAATGCTTCAAAGGTAATTACATGATTGCTAAATAGTCTTTCCCCAATGCAAATTTAACTTTAATTACAAAAAGTTTTTAATTTTTTTCTTTAGGGAATTTTAGAATTAAATGTTTAAACATTTGAGAAGATAGTCTTTTATTTTTTATTTTGGAAAACTTCACTAACAGGCAACCTACAGAAAAATTGCATGAATAAAATGAGGAAACTGCTTGAAGTGATTCTTCAATTTCTAACGTTTGCTATATATTCTCTCTCCCTACCTGTGTGGGGAGACACACACACACACACACACAAATACGTGCATGCATGTGTAGTAGTTGTTACTCTGCTGAGCCTTTTGAGAATAAAGTACAGACATCATCACTATTTACCCCTAAATATCTCAGTTTCTATCTCCTAAAAACAAGGAAATTTTCTTACGTGTCCACAATGTGATTATCAAATTCAGGAAATTTAAACTTGATGCACTAATACTGTATACTGCACATATAGTATATTTGAAAATTGCTAACAGAATAGATCTTAAAAGTTCTCATCACAAGAAAAAAAATTGTAAGTATGTGTGGTAAAAATGAGACTTATTGTGGTGGTCATTTTATAAGATATAAAAATACCAAATCACTATGTTGTACACCTAAAGCTGGTACAATGTTACATGCAAAATTGTAACTTCAATTTTTAAATAACTTAGTTTAAAAATTGATATACTACCATTAACTAACAGAATTGGTATTTAAATTTTTGAAATCTAGCTCATATGTGATATCTTCAGGGAAATCTTTACTGTCTCCCCTTCCTTCCTGATCATTTTACTGGTTCTATAATTTTAGTGTCATGTGTCATAGTCCAATTAATTTCCCTTCCATCTTCTCTCCTATCAGACCATGACATTCTGAAGGCCAGAAACTAGGTTTACCTATTTATGTGTCCCCAGTGCCTAGTACAGTGCCAAGGACTAGCAGACACTTGTAAAATATTTTCTGAGTGAATGAAATGAATGCATTACATATACTTGGTTTGCTTTTTTCTTTACCCAAAGCACTTTATCACTGATGGATGTTTAGTTTGTAGACAACTTAAATATTGTATTCCTTGTCTGTTACATTAATTAGACATACTACATGATTATACACTCACCATAGAATTTCAGTCTGTTTATTTATTTTTAGTTAAAAATCCTTCCAACCTCTGCTCAATCTACCTGCTACTGCCATAAAACCAGCTACATTCTTAAACTAATATTTTTTGAAGGCATGTGAAGGGTAAGAACACATCCTTGGGGCGCCTGGGTGGCTCAGTGGGTTAAACCTCTGCTTTCGGCCTGGGTCATGATCCCAGGGTCCTGAGATCGAGTCCCGCATCAGGCTCCCTGCTTCGGCAGGGAGCCTGCTTCCTCCTCTCTCTCTGCCTGCCTCTCTGCCTACTTGTGATCTCTGTCTGTCGAATAAATAAATAAAATCTTTAAAAAAAAAACCACACGCTCCTAAGTACTACAGAACCCATCATTATGAAACAAGCAAACAAAAAGAGGTCAGAATTAATATTGAGGTATTTTAGGCTTCAAATTCTAAATAATTCTTCCTCCCCTATCCATTTCACATAGTCAGAAATGGGATTGGAGAAGGCACTGGAAAAGGAGGGAAGAGGAGAAAAGGGTGCTACAGTTTAGTAATAAAAGCTGGACTGTGTGTCAACATAGACATCATTTAGAAGAGAGCAGGCCCGACTATGTATGAGAAAAGAGAAAAGAAATATTAAATAGTGGCTTCCATTTACCTCCATAGCTTCTGGATCTAAAGATTCTGTCAAGGAACCTTCATCGAACGATGTCTACCGTCCAGTTCTCTGGTATGTTTCGTAATGTATCTTGTCTTATATTCGCAACAAACACACAGCATCACTGCCATTATCATCCCAGTCTATAAACAGAAGAGGTTTAGAGATGCTACCTGACTTGCATGCAGCCACAGAGCTATCGTAGCCTTTTACTGAGTCTAAGTCCACTTGATCACTCACCATTATTTTATGTTCCCCTAAGAAAGAAAAAATGCTGAAAGTTAAACTACGACAATATGTAAAAATGTTCTTGATTTTAGAGTACGTCTTCGTTTCAGACAAGTTAAAAAATGGGTCTTCAAATTGGTTAAAGAGGACAAGTGGTGGAGCTGGGACTTGAACATTGGTCTGTTCCTCCTTTGAGCTCAGTGCAAAGCAAGCACCTACCTCGCTGAAGTCAGAGAGAAACCAGAGTTTGGATCCGGGCAGATTAATGGGTACTGCTGATTCCAAAGGCTGAGTGGCTTTGAAGAAAAAGTGATATTTTTGACCATCCACCTGGATGAGAAGGATCAGGTTTTGCCTGCCCTAGGGGAAGATGAGCTTCCACACCTAACAGTTGAAAGGTTTGAAAGGAGATCTAGGGAAAGGCACACGGGAGAGAGATTATTTTCTCACCACAACACAACGGACAGCTGCAGGCAATGGATCTAGCACCTGAAGGCCTTGACACAGAAAGGTGCAGAGACTCACCCAGGAGTGTGATGCATCAGGGCAGAATTTAAATTAAATGTGGAGCGTCTCGCTCCCAGGCCTGTATGGGTCCACTTTGGCATGCTGCTTTCCCTGCACAACTGTGATTCTTGCTGAATAATTGAAGCCCAGGCTTTGTCCATATCAGGAATATTACTGTTTGATTTTGTGGTCCCAAAGGGAGAGCTGCAAACAGCTGATGCCTCTGCTGGTACTGAAATTGCTGCAGAATGTGGGAATTTTTCTAGTTTTCTACTGGAAAAATCTCTAGGCATATTGCACTTGAGAAGCAGGGGCTTCGTAAGGTTTAAAAAACAGTGCAGGGGTATATGGATGGGAATGGCAAGAGGCTGGTGAGGTGCTTTTCTGTAAGACAAAATTGCATCTGAGCAATATATCGTTAAAAATTTTTTTAATTATAAATGGAATAACCTAGTCCCTAAGGAATAGAGAAAATGCAGAATAAATTCCTGATAATGGAAAGATGTGAATTCTAATTTGCATACCTACCAGGGTAATACTGTTCACATACAAGGGCTATAAAAACAAGCTCCAGGGTGCCTGGGTGGCTCAGTGGGTTGAGCCTCTGCCTTCAGCTCGGGTCATGATCTCAGGGTCCTGGGATCGCATCCTGAGTCTAGCTCTCTGCTCGGCGGGAAGTCTGCTTCCCTCCCTCTCTCTGCCTACTTGTGATCTCTCTCTGTGTGTCAAATAAATAAATCTTTAAAAAAAAAAAAAAAAAAAAAAAAACAAGCTCCTTGCCCCTCATTTCACTCCAAGAAAAAGAAAAGAAAAAACCACAAAGGCTGTTACAAAAGATAACTTCTCCAAATAGACATCTCCAGATGTGAATTCACAAATGAAGAACACTGGGTGTAGTACCATTATATGAGTAAGACCCATGATCTCAGCCCAACAAATTCCCGCATGGGTCACAGAGCAGAGGGCAGTGTCAAGTCCAACAGGAGAGCTTGTGGTCTTTGCCACCTATATCTGCAAACTCCCCTCCAAAAGGGTTAGTAGTTATTTCTCACAGAAATACTGTTGATCAAATATCGATGCTTGTTATCCTATCTTAAAAAATTTTGAAACAGAGGCACAGAAAGATTCAATGAGTTGCCTTAACAAAAACACAAACACTTGAAATTGCCAGTTTGAGGCAACAGAACATAAGCAAAACATTTCTTCATATTTGATGATGAAGAGCTTGAAGAGAAAATAGAATTCTAGACCCAAACTTATAAAAAGGCACGAGAGTCTGAGATCCCCCAAAGCCAAGACAAAGGTTTTCATTCACACTTGCCCTTTTTTTTTTTAAGATTTTATTTATTTATTTGACAGACAGAGATCACAAGTAGGCAGAGAGGCAGACAGAGAAAGAGGAGGAAGCAGGCTCCCCACAGAGCAGAGAGCCTGATTCGGGGCTCGATCCCAGGACCCTGAGATCATGATCTGAGCTGAAGGCAGAGACTTTAACCCACTGAGCCACCCAGGCGCTCCCACACTTGCCTTTTTACTATCTCATTGCCATAGATAAAGTACAGAATTACATATAAACCTTGCCTATCTGACAAAAATAAACAAACAAAAAAAGGATGGCTTAGTTTATCTTCTAAAAGAGAGTAGCAGGGCACCTGGGTAGCTCGGTCATGATCTCAGGATCATGGGATCCAGTGGGGCCCCTCATTAGGCTCCCTCTTCCAAGAGAAGCCCTCGCCCTCTCCCCCTGCTTGTGTTCCTTCTCTCTCTGTCTCTCTCTCCGTCAAATAAATTAATAAAATCTTAATAAAAGAGAGTAGGTACATGGAGTGAGTAAAGGTGAAAATTAGTGAGGAATTTGTTTGAGGGCTGAAGCAAATGAAAAAACAAGTGTAAAGATTCTGCAACTGCCTGATGTTATGCTTTCCATTAAGGGAGGAGACCTGAGTTTAAATTCCATCTCTATCATTTCTAGCCGTATGAAGCCTGGCAACTCACTTGCCCACTCTGTACCTTAGCATCCTCACTGTGTGGCGGAGGGAAAAATGCCCAGGGCACATTCTTGCGGAGAGAGAAAAGGCAGTAGCAAAACATCCGCACATCGCGCCTGCTGCACTCAATGAAGGTGAGTTGAACATTAATCTGGGAGCCAAAAAGAAATGTATTTTGTAGACAGCAAAGCAGTCAGAGAGGCAGCTTTGAATAAGAGTCCTTTATCTCAAAATATTATCGGCAGGAAAAACTCTTCCTCATTTGCTGGCTGGCAAAGAATGAGTAACTTGAAGGCAAAGGCTACTTTTATTTTATTTTATTTTATTTTATTTTATTTTATTTTATTTTATTTTATTTCATTTCATTTCATTTCATTGGAGTATGTGCCTGTTTTTCATCTGCATTTTGGTTTGGGGCTGGTTTTTATTTTTGTTGGTTGGTTGGTTTGGTTTCATTTTTCTGGTGTGTGTGTGGTGCCTACCACATATCAGGTGCCCAGTATTTGTTGAATGTAATTTTAAAAGGGAGGAATTTGGTCAGGGTGCTTGTCTTCCCTGTGATATACTGTATTCCCAGGATTTATTACAATGCCATGCATTATTATATTTTCAATGAATATTTGTTGTATGTCCAAGTATTAGCTTTTTTTTTTTTTAAAGATTTTATTATTTATTTGACAGCAAAGAGAGATCACAAGTAGGCAGAGAGGCAGGCAGAGAGAGAGAGAGGAGGAAGCAGGCTCCCCGCTGAGCAGAGAGCCCGAATCGGGACTCGATCCCACGACCCTGAGATCATGACCTGAGCCGAAGGCAGTGGCTTAACCCACTGAGCCACCCAGGCACCCCAGTATTAGTTTTTAAAATAAGAACTTTTCCAGGTTTTTTTTCCCTATTACATTTTTATATTACCTTTCTGAATCTCATTTTCACTACCAGGGCCCTCTTCCATTATACCAGTTATGGCGTCTCTGTAGTGAAATACAAAATCCAGACCCTAACTGACTCTCAGTACTTTCTAAAACTTTATTGTCATACCAATATTACCAAACTGTCCATAACAATATATTTCATCCAGCTGTCTCCCTATTTATCTCTCAACTCTTTTCACCATAACAACCCACCTCCCTGAGCTCCTACCATATTATGCAACCAGTCCCATAAAAGTTCCAAGAGCATCTGAGTCCTCCCAACCTCTTGACCCAAGTCCACAAATTAAATTTATGTTTCCTCTCCCAGAATCCATCTGCACACTTAAATAACAGAAATGCCACATAGCAGAGAGGAGAAAGGAACTCCCACCTTTAATGATGCCTCAGTCACAAGAGAGGTTATCAGAATTCTCTGAACCTAAAGGGAATGAGTCTTCCTTCCATGAGGAAATGGAGCACACCAGAGAAAAGCAATCACAGGTCACCTACTAGCTGGGACTCTGGGCAAGTTACTGAACTGCTCTGTGTCTCAAGTTCCTCATCTTAAAATCAAGATAATAGTACCTCCCTTATAAGGTTCTTATGAGGATAAAGTGAGGGTTATCTTTTAAGACACTTAAGGCATTCAATAAGTTCTATTAAGTATCTGGTTTCTTTCAAAAAATGTCAAAGAAGGCTTCTAATCAATGATAAAGTGGTTAAAAAAAAAAAAGTCTTGGCAGTTGCCTCCTAAGCCACAACAGTCACAACAGCACATAAACAATGCTCACAAGAATAAACACATACCTAAGTCATTCCGTAGATGCAGGGGATCAAGGCAGAGACAAAGCCTGTCCAAGCTCACATGTTGCATGAGGCAGAGACAAGGATACTAAACATCCCTCGTCCTGTGACTAAATGGATAGCTTCTGCCGCTTTACCAGTGACAGCTATGGTCCCATTTTAATCCCCCTCCTCCCCTGGATAAAACACTACCGGGTTATCCAGTCATCAGGCTACCACTACCCACCCAACACTGGCTTCTGTTTCTTTAAATGCTCCTTAGGATTACCCGGCGCAAGCCTATATCCTACAAATAGGCCTTCCAAGTGGTTCTTAGCAATTTGCCCTAAAGTCCCCTGAGGGACATCATCCCTGATGGCAGCAAATAAGCAAACCTAACTTAGGTTTGGCTCTAGGTGTGTTCCTGGGGTTCTCTGTCTGGTGGACCATAGAGTATGTGTTCTTGTTGTTGTTTTGTTTTTTAGGTAGGCTCCATGCCCAACGTGGGCCTTGAACTCACAACCCTGAGGTCGAGTCTCGTGCTCTACTAACTGAGCCAGGTGCCCCATAGTGGACCACAGAATAACGCTCCTAACAACAACAAAACCAACAGCTCTTACTTATTGAGTGTTTGCTCTGAGCCAGAGACCTTCCAAAGTTGCTATACACGTGTTAACTTTGAATCCTCACAACAATCTGTGTTCCTGCCTAGAGAAAAGTAAAATAACGTAAGGAAGCAGAGAAGTCAGGATTCAAACCCAGTCTGTCTGACAGCTGATGCTCTCCGTCCCTGCATTCTCCTGCTTCCCTGAAGAGAGGGCAGGCAGTTGTCTAGGCAGGCTTGATATCCTGTCTCTTAAGTTGGAATGGAGCCCAGCACACTCCAATTCTGTTTGATTATTTCTGAGCTCATGTTTATTGTCAAAGGGATAAGAAAGAGAAAAAGGAAATGCATCATCGCGTCAAATGGAGTACAGTTTCACATTGCATTTGCAAATACATAAGCTTGAAAATGGGGCTATTGGTCTTAAGTTTGGAGCTTATAGGCACCTGGGTGGCTCTGTCGGTTAAGCATCCAACTCTTGATTTTGGCTCAGATCATGATCTCAGGGTCTTGTGAGTGAGCCCCACATTGGACTCCACACTGAACGTGGAGCCTGCTTAAGATCTTCTCTCTTCCTCCTCCTCTGCACCCCCTTCCGTGCGCACAGGCATGCTCTCTCTCAAATTAATTAATTAATTAATTTGGACCCTTGAACAGCTTCTCAGATGAGGAAGCAGGATAGAATAGAGGAAGGAGACAGGGTGGACTGTGAGATCTAGGAGCGCTGAGTTCAGTCTGACTGCAACCCTTCTAATAATGTGGACTTCAGGTGAGTTACGTAACACCTCCCTTCCCCACCCCTCGTGGAAAATGGGAAATCTCGGTACCTGCCAAGAGGGCTTGCAACAGCTCACACGTCCTGAGAAACTGTAAAAGGCCCCAAAGGGTCCTTTTTGTGGTCTCTGAGAGTCACAGAAGCCAGCAGGATCAGGAATGAGGCAGGAAAGGGAAGGCAAGGAGAAGGCAGCCATTTTAAAATGAGGTAAGATCTTGCCCGAGATACTGTGCCTCCTCATCCTAGAAGCCAACAGCACAGAGAAACAAATTAATAATGTTCTAGTTTCAGGACACTCTAATTTTTAGGAACTATAAGAATTCAGACCCAGAGGGGTTTCACTTCACACCCACTGGACAGGACATTTTCATCTCTGTGACTATATAAATGGGCTTCTGAAAGAGAATGGGGAAATATATACATACATATATATGTGTCTATCTGAAAAGAAAGCTGTAATTACTACCATAAATGAACAATTCCCTGTATTTGCCACAAATCTCTCTCTAATGAACTGCATCCTATTCATTAAATGAGAGGAAAAAAATATGAGGACAGGAAATGGGAAGGGGTGGGGTAGGGGGACTGGAGGGAGGGTGGCAGAAATCACTTTATTTCGAACAGGAGGCAGTGAGACACAAATACAATCAAAGGGGTTAATCTAATCCCTTTGTGAGGCACTGAGTCAGAGAACAAGACAAAAACAAACCTGTGATCTGGAACTTCCCAAGCCCCCACTCGGGGGGATTAATGAGGAGTACACGGCTGTGAAATTACGTGCCCTCTGAGTCAGGAAAATGGTCCTACTGGTGCATGACCTTGAAATGAGGGGACGCAAACTTCACCTGATCCACAATTACCAAGCCCTGGGAGGAGGGGCTCAGGGAGAAGAGAGAGGACGTGAGGCTGGGCAAATGTTCAGAATGTGAAAACCCACAAACCTCAACCAACCTGAGGCTTGAAGGGGGATCGAAACACAACATGAAATATTCAGAGGACTTTCAAAGGACGTTGGCATTTGTGTGGAAGCATGAGGCGGCAAGCCTGTCCTCTTTATTTACACGAAGTGGATATTTTGTGGCTGTTGTTATGGACTTAGCAATGTTTGTCTCTGTTCAATTTTCCCTTTGCAATGAAAAATTGTTGCGAGATGATTTCTAGTCTTAGCTGCTTTACATGACAGTATTATCAAGGATTCATCAAGAGGCCATCTGTCGAATTTATGAAAAAAATATGCAAAAACAAAACAGATGAAAAGGAAAGAGCAAGACAGACTGGTCCAGGGGAAGATAGATGTGGCAGCATGTGCCTCCGTGTGAAAATTACAGCATTTAAATGCTGCGGAATAAATTACCGTGCCGAAAACTTAGTGATGCTCTCCCACTGTAGACGCTGCCCTTACCATAAGAACATAATGAAATATATCACATATCAGATCACCCTTTCCTCAGACTATTACTATATTCTAATGAAAAATTAGGAGAGGAGAGACACATAAACCTCAAGTGGGAGGGATGAAAATGAGCCAGAGTGGATTTGCTCTAGTATCAAGCCATGAGAAGCTTCTCCAAAATGCACAGTCCATATGGAAATAAGAGCTTTGCCCCCCCTATTTATTAGGAAGTCAATAAAATAAATTACAGATTGTGTGAAAAACTGAAATAATATATATTAAAATGACAACGAGGCTGGCCAAGCTTACACCCAAATTAGATGGGCTGTAAAAACAATGTATTTCAGAAAGGAAATAGGAGGGGACATGAGGATACAGACGAATGACCAGAGCTGCGGTGTTGCCCCCTGTAGGCGAGACGCAAAACCACAGCACACAATGTCCGCTTGCTCCTGAAGAAGGACCCAGCAAGCAACTTCCCCAGATCTGAGCACTGTAGGGATAGACACCTAGCAGAGCACAGCAAGGGGGCAGAGCACAGCAAGGGGGCAGCCCCCTTTGAAGTCCGTCTCCAGGCCCTAACTCTCCCACGGCTTCCTCCTCCCCTGGGGGGGCCATTTCCCCTGCCCCTTCTAGAGTTTGACCAATAAGAAAGCTTCTATTTTAGTGCCTTAAGGAGATGGTTAGCAGTGCTGCTAAATAATGAACTAAATTATAAAGCTCCAAACACACAATAAAGATAATAGTTGGCATGGGCCCCTAAATTTCAAAGGAACGAGAGAAAAAAGCTAAGTCCTATCTCACCAAAAGCCAATGAGGGTAATGAGCCCACAGTGGAAAATGGTGAATTACAGTATTAACCTACGTTAGTCAGTGCTGTGAGTAAATAATTTATAAACATGTAAATAAATAAAATACAAATAAATAAATAAATAAACTAATTTAACCTTTGCACTAACCCTATGAGATAATTTACCACTTATTACCGTTCCTCATTTCATAGATGGAGAATTGAAGCACAGAGAGATGTAAGCATCCCATCCAAAAATCACACAGCTACGGTGCAGAGATTTGGCTTCAGAGCACGTGCTCCATTCCACCAAAATGTGATGCCTCCCTTTAGGAAGGCAGCAGAGGTACCTCATTTTTTTTGTTTGAAATGTTACAAATTCTTCAGTCAAGAACTGTAAGAACAAAGATATCTCTATGAACTTAAGTTAGACCATATCACCCCTGAGACCATTACAAACCATAATCCTAAACAGCCCCAGCTCTCTCTCTCACTCTTTCTGATAAGTGGAGGATACATATTGAGAAGTGTTCCCTTCTATTATGGGACTAAATACAATAGAGTAATGATAACAAAGGTAAAGAAATTTTAAAAATAAAGGCCAAGAATACTGTGTCGATAAAAGATGAAAGGTGAAAAAAGCAGCCCACAGGTCTGGTATAAGGGAATTCCTTAGAACTAAATTCAGGATGCTTTCCACTTTTGCTATCCATACTGGGAAATCCTGAAACATTTTAGATCTATGATACAGGAGTTTATAAACACTTTATCATTATAACCCGAAAGTCTCTGATCTACAATGAACATCTGATTAAATATTTCACCTCTGAACCAGAAGCCATGTGTATTTATTAAATCAAAGACTTCCAAGGGAGAAAATGTGATTTTGAAAACGAAAAATAATTTCAGTATGCAAGTAGGCAAATAACACTATAGACCCTATATAAGACAATATTATCTGTGCTGATCCTGGTAAAACATTTAAGTTGAAGTTTTCTCCTATGTATACTTCCAACATAAACAGAAAGTTGACCAAATTTAATTCAGCACCTTATTTTATTTTCAACTTCGCTTTCACCTTTTATGGAATTATGATTATCTGTAAATAAGCACTGGAGTATATCAATTCAGGAAGGTTTCTGGTCTCAACTGAGCTGTTACAGGTGGTTAACGAGACTAACCACTTCTTTTGAAAAACACCAATCAGGTCTTCCCATGGAAGCATCTCAGCCACAGCAAGGTTGGGTGACATCACGAGTCATCTGTTCCTCCCTTCTTTTACTCTCTTACAATGCCCTGCACAATAGACATTGGCAACAGTTCCTAAACGTACAAAAACCAACTTTTATGTATTATTTTTCAAAATACAAGTATAGTGGGATCATACTCATTGGACATACTGACCCTCTAATACCTGCTACTAACAAGTCCTTTGGCTTAATAAATCAAAATATCTATACTGATATAAGTAACTTAGACTCAGCCAGATCTTTCCAATGAGTGATTTAGCCTAGGACATAGCAAAACTACGTCCAGCTAGCCAGTAGACTTAGACAAATTTGTAAGTGGCACAAAATATTTTATTTACCAGAAGTGTTTATCCAAACACTTTCACTCTTAGTTCTTCTGTCTCCTAAATCACCAGACCAGGAAGCACCCCAGTGGCCAAACACGAGCCGTGCATACACATCTTCATAAACAGGTATGGAGAGTCGGCCTCTGGCTGTCCAAGATCCCAGTACCTGGGATTACTCTCCATCCAGAAATCCATTGGTAACTTATATTTGATTAGTTTCTGTATGTGTGTAAGTGTAAGTTTGCTCACTGAACTGAAACCTGGCTTCCTTCACCTGTCCTTGACTCACAGTCCCTGATAGTTGCTGAAAAAGTATACAGTATACATGAATTCACACAGACATCACTCCACACAGCTATTCCTGAAATACTAGCTCTTCTTGCTCTTCCGTTATTTCAATTTTTCTTTACTTCTGTCTCTACTTACCATTTACTTACACTCTTATTAAATGAGATTTATATTTTGATAGGCCTCCATCCAGATGTTTATTTGAAGCAGTTACTCATGGTGTTTTCCCCTCCGAAATGCCCTTGTATTTCTCATCCATCAACCCAGCTTCCTTTGGTCTCCTTTTAAACTAACCCCCTCCAGGAAGCATTCTTTGATTACCCTCACCCACAATGATCACTACTCTCTACTGCTGTATTTTTTTTTTCTCACATGGAGAAGCTACTTATGTATTCTTTATACACAAGGCCTTAAACATCATTGTGTTTATTGGATTGAAGAAATGCCTTGATTTATTTTTGTAATTTATCTACTTAACTAAAATTCATTTATAACATTTGTAAGTTAATTAATTAATAACATTTCTCCTATGTGAATATAAAAGTAAACCATTCAGGGATACTATCCTTCAACTTATAGCAGGAAAAGACGGAACATAATAGGCATTTCAAACTTGATCTGTCCCAAATAAAACTCTTATTTTTTAATCCCAGAAACTCTCCCTCTCTCAGCATTCATTGTCTCTAAAAATATCTCCATCATTCACCCAGTTTCTTAAGCAGGAAATCCTGGATCATCCTTGCCTTTACTCTCTCCTGCTGACTCACTACTGGCATTTCTGAACACCCTTGTTAGACCACCATCTGTAAAACGAGAGGAGCAATAATCACTAGCTTCAATTTTGGGGCAGGCTGCGATGCCTCTTTTGTATGTGAAGATTTTACACACACATACACACCCCAGAAAAATTCATAAAATGAAAAATAGTAATAGTGAGAACTAAACAGAGACTAAAGATAATAACAGTTTCCAAAATATTCTAAGTTACTGTATTTCATGGGGGGGGGGTATTTTTATAGAATATACTTCAAATATTGAAGCATCTGCATTAATCTCCTATATAATCCTGCATACAATCTCCTATAATTATATCCAAAAAATGTAGATATAACAACCCTGCATGAGGCTAAACATGTGTCCGTCCTATCTTAGTTTAACAATAATATTTTATGATCATATTGTAGTTTATAATGGCTTTTATGCCACTCATGTCATTTCTCCCTTACTACAGCACCATGACAACTATGACTGCATTTTACAGATAGATGTGCTGGTTAACTTGCCCAAGGTCACTTAGTGTGTCATTGCTGAAATTCATCTAAGAACCTCAGTTTCCCAATGCCTGGTACAGTGCTCATGCTGTTAGAACTTTCTCTGAGCAATCCTTACCCTATGAAATCAGTAGAAGATCCCAAACATGTATGTATTCACACACACGCACTAGACATGTGTGCACCTACACACACACATGTGCACACACATACACACACACATATACTCCCACACTGAGTTTCTTTTTACTTTTAAAGATTTATTTATTCATTTTAGAGAGGAGAAGGGAGGAGTGAAGGAAGAGAGAGAGAGGGGATCCCAAGAAGACTCCCCACCGAACACAGAGCCCAGTGTGGAACTTGATCCCATGACCCTGAGATCATGACCTAAGCTGAAAGCAAGAGTCAGACGCTCAACGACCAAGCCCACCCAAGTGCCCCCACTGAGCTTCTTTATGGTCACCAAAGAGTCAGGCTCTTTCAGGAGGCCCACAACCACCGATGAATTCAGTGATTTGCCTGCCTCGCTCCCTAATAACAAGGGTATTTCATGAGAAAGCTGAAAGGTATCACCTAAGACCCCGTTAACACACATTAAATTAGTTTCCCAGTGCACGACGCCACCCCACAATGGAGTCACTGACACCAATAAAGGAGGCTGCCCAGCGTCCTCAGCCGGGCTCCTGGAGGAGAGAGATCTCAGCCTCAGGCGGAGCAGCTCGTGACGCCAGAGCTGTAAGGCAAACATCCTAAAGAGCAGTCCTGGCCCCGGGTTGTACTTGGGTCCATTTTGTTTCTTTTAAAGCTACTGCCTTTAATAGAACAAATCTCTTTTGATCTGTGCCTGCTCAGCATGTGGAAAGAGGCTGAGAGAGTTTGTGTTATCTTAGTTTAATAACTGTTACACCAAATAAACACTATGCACAGCACTCAGCCTTGTAGAATCGGAAAATAAATCATCACCAAAAAGCTTATTTTACAAACCCACAAATCATCAGAAATATAAATGCTTTCCTTTCTATTCCCATGTTTTAATAAAGACTCCCCCCTCTTTTTTTTTTTCAGACTCACTCAATTACAATATCACTATCAGTTCACATTACAGGTCAGAGATATGGCGCTTAATGTATGTAGAGCCAGTCCTCCTCTCCTAATAACCTGTCATTCCGGGGATTTGAATGTCAGAACACAGCCTGCCGCGGTAATGCTAGTCGGCAGCCCGATGATGAAAACTTTGGACAAATCATGAAGAACATTCCAGATCCACATCGTCGGAAGGTTACCGGGGAGAGCCTTTCATTCTGCTTTGACCCCTTGATCTGACAAGTGACACCTACAAAATGAACAGCTCTCCAACTTAAATTGTTTAACTGTAGCCTGATCAGTTTTATTATCTTGCTAATCCGGATATCAGCCGTTTCATCAGAATGGAAGATATGCATATCATGAATTATTTTGACACGGGGACCTTTTAATTTTTGCCAGCAATATTTCACTGCCCCAATCAGGGCCTGCAGTCACTGGTGCCGTTCGCCTCCTGGGATGTCAGAGGACAGCGCACTCCTGACAGCACCAAATCATCCGGGAGCTGGAACGAGCCTTCGCTGCAATTATTATTGTCTTCCGTAGTCATGCATTTCATTACGGCGCAGGCAGCCAGGGCCTTGGGGTTCAGGACAGCCTTCTCCAGGAAGCTCTGCCATTTTATGGGCTTGCGGAGCTCTGGGGTGTGATTTCCCCTCTCCTTCCCCTCAGTAGACAAGGCGAGGTGAATTTCTAATAAAAACAAAACACGAGGCCGGCACTGCGGGAAGAGCAAGCTCAGTACAGGACATTAAGCAGCAGTGAGGCAGCGTGAATGGCCCACTTGAAGTTTATGAAAGCAGTGGTTAATCAGCAATATGGTTTGCTACAGAGAGAAATAAAGAACAGTTTATCGGGGCGGGGTGGAGGGGCAACGCTCCTTTCTAAATTGCAAAGTGCTCAGAACGCTTTCTTAAAGAAAACTCCCTTTTCCCTTAGATGTGTTTCTTAATTTCTCTCTCCCCTGTGGACCATTTTCTCCTTTTGAATTTCCATCCTAAGAGGATCCAGCCCCCACTCGAAGCCTGGCCCGCATGGTCTGCATCACCGACCTGTGCTTTGGCACTGTGCCATCATCTGCACGGAACAGCCTCTAGAAACGCGCTGTCATCTTTACTCTGAGGTGATTACAGAGCCTGTCGCTCATCAAAACTCAAGGCACCTTCTTTCTAAGTACCTGTGGGAGAAAGTTTGTTCTAGTCTCACAAACAACTGATCCATGTTTACCTTGAGGGCACTGGGAATTATATACTTTATTACACTTCCTTTTCTTGAGAAGACTGCTAGAAGGGGCGCCTGGGTGGCTCAGTGGGTTAAAGCCTCTGCCTTCAGCTCAGGTCATGATCTCAGGGTCCTGGGATCAAGCCCCACATCGGGCTCTCTGCTCAGCAGGGAGCCTGCTTCCTCCTCTCTCTGCCTGCCTCTCTGCCTGCTTGTGATCTCTGTCCGTTAAATAAATAAATAAAATCTTTAAAAAAAAGAAGAAGAAGAAGAAGAAGAAGACTGCTAGAAACCTCAAAACTAAATTTGCTATTCCTCAAAATATTAAACATAGAACTACCCTATGATCTGGAAACTCCACGCTGGGTATACATTTAAAAGAATTGAGAACAAGGACCCAAACAGATACAGATACCATGTTCATAACAGTATCATTTATAACACAAGAGATGGAAGTAACTTAAGGGTCCGTTGATGGATCAATGAATAAACAAAGTGCAGCATGTACATACAATAGAATGTTACTCGGCCTTGAAAAGGAGCAAAATTCTCACACAGGCTACAACACGGATGAACCTTGACGAACTAATGCTAAGTGAAGCAAGCCAGTCACAGAAGGACACAAGCACTGCATGACTCCACTTCCATAAGATATCTAAAGTAGTCAATTTTATAGAGAGAAGTAGAATGGTAATTGCCGGGGGGGGGCCTGGAAAGAGAGAGAAATGGGAAGTTATTGTTTAATGGGTACAGAGTTCGGTTTGGGATGATGAAGAAGTTCTGGACATGGACGGCAGTGATGGTTGCAGAACAATGTGAATGTCCTTAGTGTCACTGAACAACACACTTTAAAATAGCTAAAATGATAAATTGTATGGTATGTTTATCTTACTACAATTTTATTTTATTGTTTTAAAGATTTTATTTATTTATCTGAAGAGAGAGAGGGATCACAAGTAGGCAGAGAGGCAGGCAGAGAGAGAGGAGGAAGAAGACTCCCCGCAGAGCAGAGAGCCTGATGCGGGGCTTGACCCCAGGACCCCGAGACCATGACCTGAGCTGAAGGCAGAGACTTAACCCACTGAGCCACCCAGGGGCCCCTATTTTACCACAATTTTTAAAAAATTAACTTTGCAGGGGCGCCTGGGTGGCTCAGTGGGTTAAGCCGCTGCCTTCGGCTCAGGTCATGATCTCAGGGTCCTGGGATCGAGTCCCACATCGGGCTCTCTGCTCAGCAGGGAGCCTGCTTCCTTCTCTCTCTCTCTGCCTGCCTCTCAGTGTACTTGTAATTTCTCTCTGTCAAATAAATAAATAAAATCTTTAAAAAAATAAAAAATAAAAAAAAAATAAAGTACACTCAGTCTAGCATGACAAAGCTGTTGGTGATTGTGTCCCAGAGAAGGAGTGAGAAATACATATTTCTGAAGTCCATTAGGGACACTGAGATAAGAAGGGAAACCTCTGAGAGGGAAGACTTCCTTCTCACTCCTCCTTGACTTGGAGGGACCCCTCCGTCCCCAGGGCCACCAGAAGACTTCGTACAGAGCTCCCCTGGACCCTTTCGCCCAGCCCAGTATCAAAACGTGTCACTTCTCTCCCCTTCTCCCAGCCAGCCTCGTGAGCATTCTACCTCGCAGAGCCTCATGCTCAGAAGGGAGCTTGGCTTAGTGATCTACTGTGAAACAGTGAATTTCTTAATAACTTTTTCGTGAAGAGCTCTGGATTTTCATTTTGAACCACACAAATCCTGCAAACTCGCAAATTATGTGGTTGGTCTTACCTCCCCTAGACAGTGAGCATCTCTGGGGAAAGAAACCCATCTAACTTTTCTTTGAATCACCAGTCCCAACCCCAGTGCCTGAAAGGCAAGTCCATGGAAAGAGTCAAAAAATATTTGTTGCACAAACAATGACGGAAACTATAGGAAGCCCTTGTTTTCACAGTTCTAAGTATCCCTTCTTCAAGATCACATATCAAACCTGCTCCAGAAAAAGCCCGCACAAACAGGAAGGACAGGCTTCGTGGATGAAAGGAAGGTTTATGGTCGTGACCAAGAATAAAGAGGACACCGTGCCCCTTAATCTTTCCTAGGTTGGAATCCACACGTAGGATTCACCTTTGATGTGAAGAATGGGCTGTTTGTTGCAGCCAGAGCTCGAGTGGTTGTACCCCAAGCTCCAGCCTCTTCAAGACAGAACCTTGTACAGATTCTTCTCATATTGACACTGTTTTTTTAAACTCTCCAGAGATGTGATTTTCACAGCTCCCTTAGGTAAAACAACTTAGCCACCGCATTATTCTTCACAATTTCCCTAGGACATGAGGCTTTAATAGTTCTCCATTTAAGAAGACAGAAATACGGAGAAAGGGAACAGAGTTGGAAGAAAATCATGAGGAAAGGAAACTGAAAGCTTAGCAAGGATGACAGACACGCAGACAGTCAGAAAGCAAAACAGCCACCCGGATCACGACTCATAACTCACAGCTCTCTTCGGGTGCAGGACCTTTACGATATCCAACTTCCAGAGAAGGTTGTCCAGAAGCTGGGGGCTTCCAGATCACTTATTTTCATTTCCCAGAACCTAAGAAAATATAAAGAAATATCCATCAAAGAAGCCATTTAGGATCTTTGAAATATGACTTATACTTTCTTTCTACAGGAGGATTAGGGGCCAGAGTACATCAAAGACATTAATCTGAGGCAGGAAAGGGGGAAACATAGCAAATTGGTATGTGGAGGGAAAAGAGGGGATACAAGAGGAAACGGCATCCGGGGCAGCATTTTCTAATGTGCAGACTTTCCCTGAGCCACCCCCCACCCACATGCTCCCTCGGTTCCTAACAGCATCTTCATCAATTAAGATTCTATGAGACTGGCAGGCTCCGAGATCAGCAGTACCATCCACATACTCACTATTCCACTGGCAAGGCGAACAATTCCGAATATTAAAAGTAAAGCAACACGTTCTGCCATGTCTTTTGTATACAGACAGCTGAAGCTGCGTGAAAGTTTGGCACCAAAAGGCCAAGTACCATATTTTCAGCCACCCACACGCCAAACCCCATAATAACTACAGACTCTAGATGTGAAATTTTCAGACATTTGCAGTGAAGGAAAACTAATAGTCATGTTTCTTCATGTGCTTCCTTTCCTAACAGGGCAGTTTCTCAACTTTAAAACCCCGTCAATGTAAGCTAAAGAGAACAAAGGGTGCTGCGGAGATATTTTCACCAGATGTCAAATGGTGCTTATTTATTTAAACAGAAAACCCCACTTTGTACATTTGGTTCATTTAGTGGTATGTGCTCTGTAACAAGTATTTTTTATGAGTAAAAAGCTGCCACCAGTGTGCTTAAGTTACAATAGGGCTTCAAAAAAGTCTGTTAGCTGAGACTAAATATTGCTCTTTTTGCTTTTGGTTGAAATGTAAATTTCATTGCCGTCCTCCCTCTATTACAGGAGAAACGTTGTTGCTTAAAGTCATAGCAGGACTAATAATTAGTTTCCCCTCTGTGGTCAAAGCTAGAGGCAAAGATGTTTGGTTCACTGTGCTTTTTAAGGTAGGTATATATGCTACAGAGCATTGATTTTCTCAAACATTAACAGCAGGAAACATATCAATTCCCTCCTGTGTGAATAACTGGGCTTCCAGGACCTGAATAAGCCATCGGAACCTACAGGCTGAGAACTTGTGTTGCCCACTGCGGATAATAAAATAGGTCATCCAGTACTCCTCTGAGCCTCTGCAAATAAGGAGCATGTTAACTTGTTCTATAAATGAAAGGCCTGTATGTCCCTCATTCTGCCAGATAGAAAATGTAATTTTAGGTCAGATCCTGGTCAAGGAGTGTCTCTACCTGTCAAAGATAAGGTGTTTCAAATACCCCTTCTACCAATAAGGTGAGAAACAGCTGGACAGAGATCACACCTAGCAAAGATTCAGAAAAGACCAGAAAGCTTCAGAGATAAGCAAATAGAGAAGGAATGTATTCTGAGATGATCAAGTACTCAACACCATATTCTACAGAGCATAATGCAGAGGGCCAATCCCCTCAGAAATACAATGAATAAAAAGAATTTATGAGAACTTTATCTTTGGATTTCCTGGGGCCTTCAGGTCCCTGGTATAAGAAGTGAACTCACAGCACAGAAGGGCCAGAGGCATAAATGAAGGGGAGAACTTAGGGAAAGGTCAGCTACACTGGGACAATGGAAGAAGGGGAGCCCCAGCTGAGCGTGAACAAAAATTATTCACTCAGTATATTCGGTGAAGGGTTTTCACCAGTTCCTTGATGAAGAGAAATTGGTAGATTAAAACCAGCATTACTGTGTGTACGTGTTATATATCATGATATACATATTAGATATATAATATCTAGTACATAATATGGTATCCATATAGGATAATATAGTGTACATAATTTTATTTAATATAACTTTTCAGTAAAGTGTACATAGTTCTCATCTCATGCTATGCCTTATCCATTTTTAACTTTTCTTTTTCAAACCCAGGGTTATATAATCCACTCAACTTTATGTTATACTTAGAAATCTGGATAAACAGGGCCAAAATAATATTCTAGTGAAAACTTAGACCTATTAGATATTATTTATCAGATATCCATTGAGGGACTATCATAGATAACATCAGTGATGTGGAATCTCATACGGAATGCTAACTTAACTTCCTTCTTTATCAGGACAGTGGCTTACTTATATTTCCTAAGAAAACCTGCCACTATAAAACACCTAGAAATATGGACCATTTTTTAAAATTCTTTTAAATGAATATATGATCCAAAAAAAGTAAGCAAAATCTCTGGGGGCCAAAAATAAAAAGGAAACTAAAAACCAGAGTGGCGAGCCATCTCTGAGCTTTTTACTGCATTGAAAACACTCATTATTCACCAAAAGCAAGGCTCTGTTTTAATGGCCAAATAAGAACAGGACATATGGCCTTGGGCCTAAATGTAGGGAGTTATAATGGAGTCCCCTGATAATCAGAAATTTTCAAAAATTTCAGAGAAAGAGGATGTGAGGACAATCTTCTTTTAAAGAAAAAGACTTTATTCATTTATTTGAGAGAGCAAATTCACGTGAGCAGCGGGTAGGAACAGAGGGCAAAGCCGAATCCCCACTGAGCAGGGAGCCCAACACGGAACTCAATCCCAGGACCCCGGGAACATGATCTGAGCTGAAGGCAGACACTTGACTGACTGAGCCACCCAGGTGCCTTGTGAGGGCAATCTTGCTACATCTGTCACCTCATTGATCACCAGGGTTAAGTCAGCAGATCTGGCTCATGAGGCAAGTATCCCCAACCTCCCTCAACTCTCCATGAGGCTGGGTCAGAGAACAACCTTCCCCAATGGAGAAGGACCACTTGTGGGTCAAATGTATAGAAATAGCAGTGCGCCCCTGCTAGTACCTCCAAACACACTCCCAAGGTCCATTTGTAGGAGAATGTAGGGAAGTCAAACTTCCAAGACGGCAGACACAACCAAATGAGGCTCCCCATGTGGAAGGCTGCCTTTCTTAAAAAAAAAAAAAAAAAAAAAGTTTTTCAGAGAAAGAGGAAACTAACAAAATATCTAATCTCCAACTGTTAATCATAATAGTATATATTTTCAATCCCAGACTATATTCAGGTTTAAAAAACAAAAAACAGGGGCACCTGGGTGGCTCAGTGGGTTAAGCCTCTGCCTTCAGCTCAGGTCATGATCTCAGGGTCCTGGGATCGAGTCCCGCATCCGGCTCTCTGCTTGATAGGGAGCCTGCTTCCTCCTCTCTCTCTCTCTGCTTGCCTCTCTGCCTGCTTGTGATCTCTGTCAAATAAATAAATAAAATCTTTAAAAAATAAATAAATATAAATAAATAAATAAATAAATAAATAAATAAATAAATAAATAACAAAAAACAGATGCACCTGGGAGGCTGAGTCAGTTAAGCAACCGATTCAATTTCAGCTCAGGTCATGCTCTGAGTCTTGGGATCCAGCCCTGCACTAGGCTCCACCCTCAGCAGGGGAGTCTGCTTAAGATTCTCTCTTTCCCTGGCTTTCTGCCCCTCCTCCTTCTCTGTCTCTCTCAAATAAATCTTAAAAAAAAAAAAATAGGGGCCCCTGGGAGGCTCAGTAGGTTGGATGACCAACTCATTTTTTGTTCAAGTTATGATCTCATGGGTCTTAAGATCAAGCCCTGCATTGAGTTCTTTGCTCAGCAGGGAGTCTGCTTAAAGGATTTGATCCCTCTGCCTCTCCCCCCACATTCTCAAGTTCCCGCTCTCAAATAAATAAATAAATCCTTAAAAAAAAAAGGAATTAAAAAAAAAAAAAAAACACCAGCTCTAGGAGGGCACATTGATGCAATGAACACTGGGTATTATATAAGACTGATGAATCACTAAACTCTACCTCTGAAACTAATAATGCACTATATGTTAATTAATTGAATTTAAATTTAAAAAAAAATACCAGCTCTAATGTTGGAGAATATGGAAATACAGGCCTGTATCATGCATGGTCCAGAAATTTGAGATATCAATATAAAAAGTAGTACCTAACTTGTAATACTCCTCTAAAATACCTAAAAGAACCAACCAAATATAAAATCTCCCTTTAGAAATACAGCCTCAAGCTGGTCAATCAAGGGTCACATAGTAACTCTATGTATCATATTTTAAGGCACTGCCAAACTGTTTTTCAAAGTGGTTACAAAATTTTACATTCCCACCAGCAATGCATATAACTGCCAATTTCACCACATACTTGCCAACATTCATTATTGTCTATCTTGTTTTAGCAATCCTAGTGGGTGTGAAGTGGTATGGCACTCTGGTTTTATCTTTTCTCTAATGGCTTATGATATGGAGCATCTTTTAATATGCTTATTGGCCATTTGTTTCTCTCCTATGGATAAATGTCTACCCAAATCATTGGCCCATTTTTTAAATTGTACTAAATGTACCAGTTTTGTTGTTCATTTATAAAAGTTCTTTACATATTCTGAACACAAGTCTGTAATCAAATGTATTACTTGCATTTAAACCTTATTATCCATTATTTTATTTCATATAACATATGCAAATATGTCTCTTCATTGGAGAAGTGTCTGTTCATATTTTCTGCCCATTTTTTGATATGATTGTTTTGTGTGTGTTGAGTTTGAGGAGTTCTTTATAGATCCTGGATATCAACCTTTGTCTGTCATTTGCAAATATCTTCTCCCATTCTGTGGGTTGCCTCTTCGTTTTGTTGACTGTTTCCTTCGCTGTGAAGCAGCTTTTGATCTTGATGAAGTCCCAAAAGTTCATCTTCCCTTTTGTTTCCTTTGCCTTTGGAGACATATCTTGAAAGAAGTTGCTGTGGCTGATATCGAAGAGGTTACTGCCTATTTTCTCCTCTAGAATTCTGATGGATTCCTGTCTCACGTTGAGGTCTTTTATCCATTTTGAGTTTATCTTTGTGTACGGTGTAAGAGAATGGACAAGTTTCATTCTTCTACATATAGCTATCCAGTTTTCCCAGCATCATTTATTGAAGAGACTGTCTTTTTTTCACTGTGTATTTTTTCCTGTTTTGTCAAACCAACTCCACACATAAGAAGTGAAATAATCAAGATTAGAGCAGAGATCAACAAGGTAGAAACCAGAGATACAGTGGAACATATCAATGAAACTAGAAGTTGGTTTTTTGAAAGAATCAATAAGATCAATAAACCAATGGCCACACTAATCCAAAAGACAAGAGAGAAAGCCCAAATTAGTAAAAGGGAGAGATCGCAACTAACACCAAGGAAGTAGAAACAATCATCAGAAGTTATTATCAACAGTTATATGCCAATAAGCTAAGCAACCTAGATGAAATGGATGCATTCCCGGAAAACTATAAACTCCCAAAATTGAACCAGGAAGAAATTGACAACCTGAATAGACCGATATCTAGTAATGAGATTGAAGCAGTGATCAAAAACCTCCCAAAACACAAGAGCCCAGGACCTGATGGATTCCCTGGGGAATTCTACCAAACTTTCTTTTTTTTTTTTTTTTAAGATTTTATTTATTTATTTGACAGAGATCACAAGTAGGCAGAGAGGCAGGCAGAGAGAGAGAGAGAGAGCAGGAAGCAGGCTCCCTGCAGAGCAGAGAGCCCGATGTGAGGCTCGATCCCAGGACCCTGGGATCATGACCCGAGCCGAAGGCAGAGGCTTTAACCCACTGAGCCACCCAGGTGCCCCTCTACCAAACTTTCAAAGAAGAAATAACACCTATTCTCCTGAAGCTGTTTCAAAAAACTGAAGCAGAAAAAAAACTTCCATACTCTTTCTATGAAGCCAGCATTACCCTGATCCCCAAACCAGGCAAAGACCCTACCAAAAGGAGAATTTCAGACCAATATCACTGATGAATATGGATACTAAGATTCTCAACAAGATCCTAGCAAACAGGATCCAACAGCACATTAAAAAGATTACCCACCATGACCAGGTGGGATTCATCCCTGGGCTGCAAGGGTGGTTCAACATCCGAAAATTAATCAATGTGATAGATCAAATTAATAAGAGAAGAGAGAAGAACCACATGGTCCTCTCAATTGATGCAGAAAAAGCATTTGACAAAATCCAGCATTCGTTCCTGATTAAAACACTTCAAAGTATAGGGATAGAGGCAACATTCCTGAACTTCATAAAATCGTGCTCGCTTCGGCAGCACATATACTGAACTTCATAAAATCTATCTATGAAAGACCCACAGCAAATTATCATCCTCAATGGGAAAAAGCTCACAGCCTTCCCTTTGAGATCAGGAACACAACAAGGATGCCCACTCTCATCACTCTTGTTCAACCTAGTATTAGAAGTCTTAGGAACAGCAATCAGAAAACAAAGAGAAATAAAAGGTATCCAAACTGGCAATGAAGAAGTCAAACTCTCTCTCTTCGCAGATGACATGATTCTTTATATGGAAAACCCAAAAGATTCCACCCCCAAACTACTAGAACTCATATAGCAATTCAGCAATGTGGCAGAATACAAAGTCAATGTACAGAAATCAGTGGCTTTCTTATACACTAACAATGAAAATAAAGAAATGGAAATTAGAGAATCGATTCCATTTACTATAGCACCAAGAACCATAAGATACCTGGGAATAAACCTAACCAAAGAGGTAAAGGAACTGTACTCGAGGAACTACAGAACACTCATGAAAGAAATTGAAGAAGACAAAAAAAGATGGCAGACCATTCCATGCTCTTGGATTGAAGAATAAACATTGTTAAAATGTCTATACTGCCTAGAGCAATCTGTACTTTTAATGCCATTCCGATCAAAATTCCACTGGTATTTTTCAAAGAGCTAGAGCAAATAATCCAAAAATTTGTATGGAATCAGAAGAGACCCTGAATTGCTACGAAAATGTTGAAAAACAAAAATAAAACTGGGGGCATCACGTTACCTGATTTCAAGCTTTACTATAAAGCTGTGATCACCAAGACAGCATGGTACTGGCATAAAACCAGACACATAGACCAGTGGAACAGAGTAGAGAGCCCAGATATGGGCCCTCAACTCTATGGTCAAATAATCTTCGACAAAATACTTTGTGTATTTTTAATAACAATTTTTTATCAGATATTTCCTTTGCAAATATTTTCTCCCAGTCTATGGCTTTTCTTCTCACTCCTTTGTCTTTGCAGAGAAGTTTTCTAATTTTAATAAATTCCAGGTTACCAACTATTTCTTTCATGGATTATGACTTCAGAGCTTTACCTAAAAAGTTGTCATCATAACCAAGGTCATTTAAGTTCTCTCCTATGTTATCTTTTAATAATTTCATAGTTTTGCACTGTACATTTAGGACTATGATCCATTTTGAGTTTATTTTTGTGAAATGTGAAGGTCTGTGTTTAATTTTTTTTTTTTTTTGCATGTGGATGTTTAGTTGTGCAGCACTTGTTGAAAAGACTGTATTTTCTCCATTGTATTGCCTTTGTTCCTTTGTCAAAGATCATTGGATATAATTATATGGATCTATTTCTGGGTTCTCTTTTCTGTTCTATATATTTGTCTGTTCTTCCACCAATACCATACTGTCATTAATCTCTATATCTTTAGAGTAAGTCCTATAGTCAGGTAATGTTAGCTCACCAGATTTGTTCTTCAATATTCAATATTAGCTATTATGGGTCTTTTGCCTCTTCACATGAACTTTAGAATCAGCTTGTTGATAGCAACAAAATAACTTGTTCATATTTTGATTGGGATGTCACTGAACTTATAGATGAAGTTGGAAGAATTAATATCTTGACATTGCTGAGTTCTTATCCATGAATATGAGATATCTCTCCATTTGTTTACTTTTTTGATATCTTTGATCAGAGTTTTGTAATCTTCCTCTTAAAAGTGTGTGATGATATTTCATTGTACATATAGATCTTGTGCACATTTTGTTAGACTTATATTTAAGTATTTCATTTTGGGAGGTGCTAATATAAATTTTCTTATTTCAAATGCTTTTTCATTTTTGGTATAGAAAAAGTAACTGACTTTTATATATTAACCTTGTATCCTGCAATCTTGTTATAATCACTTATTAGTTCCAGCAGGTTTTTGTTGATTCTTTCGTATTTTCTACATAGATAATCATGTCATCTGCAAACAAGGACAGCTTTAGTTCTTCCTTCCCAGTGTATACCTTTGATTTCCTTTTCTTGTGTTATTACATTGGCTAGAATTTCCAGTATGATGTTGAAAAGCAGTGATGACAGAGTCCATTCTTGCCTTGTTCCTGATCTTTATGAGATAGTTTTGAGCTTCTCGCCATTACATATGATGCTAGCTATAAGAAATTTTTTAGATTATTGAGCTGAAAAATTCCCCTCTCTTTCTAGTTACTGAGAGGTTTTATAATGAAAAGGTGTTGGAATTTGTCAAATGCTTTTTCTGCATCTATTTATATGATCATGTAATTTTTCTTCTCTAGCATGTTGATGTGATTATTACATTCATTGATTTTCAAATGTTAAATCAGTTCTGCATACTTGGTAGTGTTTTTTTTTTAATTTTTGAAGTCTAATGGCCTTTTTTCTTTTGCTACAAGTGTTTTCCAAGTCATATCAAAGAAACCATCACCTAACTAACCCAAGGTCACAAAAATTTACACCTATATTTTCTTCTAATAGTTTTATTGTCCTAGCTCTTATATTTAATTCTGTGATCCATTTTGAGTCAAAAATTTTATATAGTTTGAGGCATAGATCTGATAACCTTTTTACTCTTCTCACACATAGGATACATTCACTGCTACCCCAAAAGGGACAAAACATAGCCTTTTTGATTGTTTTATTCATTTCTGATTTTAATATCATATACAGTCCTCTCAGTCAAATGTTGATATGGCTCCTCAAGGTTCAGTGACCTGTGAACAAGGAACACAGGACACCGACATTCCTAACATTCAAAATACAACAGTGGAATTGGATCAGGATAACTATAGCAAAAACTCCATTTAGAAAGGGGAAGAATAAGAAACATCAGAAATCACCAATCATTAAATCCTGTTGCAGAATCCATATAAATTCTGTACCCTGAGGTGGATGGGGGATGGAAAATAGAAGATCTTTGATTGAACTCTTCTGTGCATACAAAAGAGTTCCCTTGGCATTTTTTTCCTTCATCTTAGCAGTTCCTCCTTCTGAAAGGTGCCTCCATGACCACTGTTCTTCACAGTCCTATCAGTACTGGGTATTGGGAAATACCCCTGCTTGGAAGTTACTAAGCTTTCTCAACAATGAATAAAACTTTTTATGGTGAAAAATCATAACCTTTACTGAAATATATCTTTAAAAAGCTAAATAAATGGAGAAATATGCCATATTCAAAAACTGAAAACCTTAATATCATATACAAGCCAAATCTTCCTAATTGCCTAAATTGACATATAAATTTAATACAATTCCAGTCAAAATTTCAGCATGTTTTTGTGTCCATGTATATAACTGAAAATTGATAAGTCAACTGCAAAATTTATATGAAAGATTAAGGACCCCAAGTACTCCTTAAAAGGAACTATCGTTCCTTAAGGAGGATTTGCCTTAACAGATATCAAAACTTAAATATTAAGACCAGGTAGTATTAGTGAAGAGACAGACAAGAAATAAGCAGATCTGACCAGCAGAATAGAATAGAAAAGCTAGAAGGAAATCTACATATACGTGGTTTAGAACTGGCTGTGCAGATTGGTGGGGAATGGATTTCCAATAAGTGATGTGATGCTAACAGGTATTCTGGGGATTTAAAAAAAAAAAAAGAAAGCAAATATCAACCTTACACCCTACCAAAAAGAAGAAAAGAAGGTAGCATCCCATTCCTCCACTTACCATCTGTGAGTCCTTAAGAAACTGGTGCAATCTCACCTTGCTTTGGTTTTCTAATTTCATGGAGTTGTTCTGAGGGCTAAATGAGCCAATATACAAAGCACCCAACTCTTAGCAGATGCTTCAGAAAAGCTGTTGCCTTCCCCAGCCATTCCCTTTAGTGGAAATGGAGTCCTATATCCCACTGCTGTGAAAATGTTTAGAATTAGCCAAAAGCTAGAATCTGAGATTATGGGTATTGACGGCACGGACTGCATGGAGCACTGGGTGTTATATACGAACAGTGAATCATGGAACATTACATCAAAAACCAATGACTGGGGCGCCTGGGTGACTCAGTGGATTAAGCTGCTGCCTTCAGCTCAGGTCATGATCCCAGGGTCCTGAGATCGAGCCCCGCATAGGGCTCTCTGCTCTGCGGGGATCCTGCTTCCTCCTCTCTCTCTGCCTGCCTCTCGCTGACTTGTGATCTCTGTTTGTCAAATAAATAAATAAAATAAACCTTTAAAAAAAAAAAAAAAACAGGGATGCCTGGGTGGCTCAGTTGGTTAAGCAGCTGCCTTCAGCTCAGGTCATGATCCCAGCATCCTGGGATCGAGTCCCACATCGGGCTCCTTGCTCAGCAGGGAGCCTGCTTCTCCCTCTGCCTCTGCCTGCCATTCTGTCTGCCTGTGCTCGCTCTCTCTCCCCCACCCTCTGATAAATAAATAAAATCTTTAAAAAAAAAAAAAAACAATCACTAACATAACACAATAAAAAAATTTTTAAAGAAGGATCAGTAATACAGTAGGGATATCCAAATTCCCATTCTTACTGCCTATCATTATTCTATTTCTTCAAAAATTCTTCATGAGCATTTAGAGCAGTTTTCTGTCGAATGGGATTTATACTACAAGCAACTTTACATTTATCTTGAAATTCTTGTAAGAAGCTAGAAATTTAGTCTAACTATGACTGAGATTATAAATAAACTAATGATAAAACAAAACCACTGGAAACAATTGTGAAATCCTAGAGATTAAGAAACATTGTTTGATTTTTACCTACACGTTTAAAAAAATATTTAAAGATGTTTGGATTTCTGTTTAATTTTGTGTTAAATACAGATAATATTTTGACAATCTGAAAAACAAAGAACTATCTGCTTTTTTAAAAAATTTTGTGTTGCTAAATATAGATAATATTTTGACAAACTGAAAAAAGAACTATTTTAAGCCTGGTTTCAAGAGGCTTGATCATAATTAGCTGGTGTTATTAGTGTCTCCTGAGTGCATGGGTTTAGCATTTGCCTTTGAAGAATATTAAATAACATGAAAATATTAACTCTTGCCCTCTAAGGGTTTATATTCTAGGATAGCTCATTCACTTGGGAAAAAATAATTTTTTCATTTTGAAAACAGCAGGCAGATGGTTTAATCCATTGGGTTTAGTTTCAAACAAACAAACAAAAACATTTTTTGAGGTGTAGAAAAACTAAGTGAAACAGATAAAAACATGTCAAGAGTTTTACATTTAATTTGGCTCTATGGAAACATTCAATATTAAGTGTTAAATATGCATAATATTAACACATTTATTCTAAATCATCAATTTAACATTCTTCTTCAGTTTCCAAGAGATTCCACTGAATTCAGCCAGTAATTTTCCATTACCTATAATGTGCCTGGTTGCGATGCAGAAATTCTATCATCATTGGTTCACTCACCCATGTTGTATACCTACCATGTGCCACACACAATTCTAAGTCCTGGACACAAGAGGCTTTCTACCTATTCATTCAACATCAGTGCTATTGAACTATTTTCTATATTTCCTAACACCAGTAGAGATGCAAGCAACTTTGAAATGTGTTTTGTCTGACATTTTCATGTCACTGCAAATGGCCAATGAGGATGTAGACAAAAAGGAAGTCTTGTGCACTGTTGGTGGGAATGCAAACTGGAGCAGCCACGGTGGAAAACAGTATGGAGTGTCCTTAAAAAGTTAAAAATAGAATGCCCTACAATCCAGCAGTCATACTTGAGTATTTACTCAAAGTATACAAAAACACAAATTCAAATGGATACATGCACCTTGATGTTTATAGCAGCATTATCTACAATAGCCAAGATAGGGAAGCAGCCCAAGTATTCACTGATTGATGAGTGGATAAAAAAGATGTGGGGGGTGTGTGTGTGTGTGTGTAAAGTATTCCATTATATATGTATATATATAATGGAATACTACTCAGTCACAAAAAAAAGAATGAAATCAACACCTGTTGTTTCTTGTGTTTTTTATTTTAGCCATTCTGGTAAGTGTGACGTGATATCTCACTGTGGTTTTGATTAGCACTTCCCTGATGATAAGTGATGATGAGCATCTTTTCAGTTGTCTGTTGGCCTTTCAAATGCCTTCTTTAGAGAAATGTCTGTTTATGTCTTCTGCCTATTTTTAAATTGGATTACTTGGTTTTTGGGTGTTGAGTTTTATAACATCTACATATTTTCAATACTAACTCTGATATGTCATTTGCAAATATCTTCTCCCATTCTGTAGGTTGCCTTTTAGTTTGATTACTTCCTTCACTGTGCAAAAGCTTTTTATTTTGACATTGTCCCTCCCAATAGTTTATTTTTGCTTTTCTTTCCCATATCTCTGGGGACCTATCTAGGAAAAAAGCTGCTATAGCTGATGTCAGAGAAATTACTGCTTGTGCTCTCATCTGGGATTTTTATGGTTTCAGGTCTCACATTTAATCCATTTTGAATTTGTGTGTGTGTATATGATGTAAGAAAGTGTTCTGATTCCATTCTTTTGCATGCTGCTGTCCAGTTTTTCCAACACCATTTGTCAAAGAGAGATTAGTTCTCCTTTTACATGTTCCCATAGCCCTCGTTTTGCTCTTACACACCATTTCTCACAATTATGATTCAGTAATTAGAGTTAACTCTTCATCAACATGGAGGTTAAGGGCACTGATGCCCCCACACATGTCAAAAATCTGTATATACCTTTTGACTCCCCAAAATATAAATACTAATAGCCTACTATTAGCCGGAAGCCTTATTGATAACATAAATAGTTAACACATATTTGTGTTATATGTGTTATATATCATATTCTTACAATAAAGTAAGCTATAGAAAAGAAAATATTAAGAAAATCATAAGGCAGAGAAAATATATTTATGGTACTATATTTATGGAAAAAATCTGCATTTAATTGGTATCTGTGTGGTTCAAATCCATGTTGTACAAGGACCAGCTGTATTTGTTTAATGTCTGCTTCTTCTGTTAAACTGTAAGGACTAAAAAAAAAATTATAAGGACTATGAAAACTAGAACCAGTTTTACTGTACAAGCTGAGTCCTTGCCTTGCCTTTTTATAACTCTATCCCCATCACTGAACATGGTGCCTGGTACACAAGAATAAACATTTAATATATGTATAAGTCAGCAAGAGAATGAATGAATATGATCCTTGGGCTGAATATATCATTTATTAGTATCCCCAAATCACTCATTTGTGGTCGAAGTAGACTTTTTCATCAGCAAATATGAATTGAGGATGCGTTTGTATCCTTTGTAATGCACTTTGTAATCCTATCACTTAGCATGTTGCCTGGTACACAAAAAGGGTTTTATAAATGTTCGGTAGTGGATGGATGACTGAAGGATGAATGGATGGATGAAAGGAACCAAATGCATAATTAGGTTTGTCTATAGCTAAATTTATCTGTCCTTTTGTATAAGCATTGTAATCATCCACATAAAATCATCTAAGCAAATATGAACAAATTTGAAAAAGTGCAGGGAGATTAAAGGAAGAAAACAAAAGGGGAAAAAAAGACTCGTGTTTCTCGTAAGCTCTTAAAATCTTACTGTCTGTAATACACATTTGGCACTTATAACTGTTACTTACCTTTGTATATGTGTATGGTTTATCACCCCAAGCACATTGTAGGCTTCTTAAGATCCAATAACATATCTTATATTGCCCTGTATCTTCCCCCTCAACTTCTGCAGCAGCTGGCACAACGCCTAGCCTGTAAGAGGTACTCAGTAAACACTTACTGAATGTAGCATGACACAGTGTTGCTATATTCTGACAGTCTAGTTTATTCTCATGTACTGTAAATAAAGGCTAATTTTATCTCCCTGAGCCTTACTCAGTCTGCATCCTGAAGTTCCAGTCTCTGATTGCCAGAATGATGCTGTTTCATTATCTAGATTGCACACACCAGACATAAGGATAGATAAAGAAAAGATAAAAGCTGTTGGCTCAGAGCTCAAGGTATAAAAGTCTAAATTAGACTGGCAATTTTAACAATGGTTAAAGTAACAGTAAGTTAAAAATAGTCATTGTCACTAACGATGAATTTTCTGATAAGGAAAGAAAGACACAGTCACATCTACAGAGCATCAAAAACAGTAAAATATTTAGGAATAAATTTAACTAAAAAGGTAAAAGATCTCTACTCTGAAACCTACAAGATGTTGATTAAAAAAAATCAAAGAAGACACAAATAAATGGAGAGGTATCCTGTGTTCATGGATTAGAAATATTAATATTGTGAAAATGTCAATAGAGCCAAAAGCCATCTGTAGATTTAATACCCTCCTCCCACCAAGATTCAATGATATTTTCTTTAGAAGTGAAAAAAAACTTCTAAAATGTATACAAAACCACAAAAGACCCTAAATAGCCAAAACAATCCTGAGAAAGAAGAACAAAGCGGGAGACACCACACTTTGATTTCAATCTATACTATATAGCTATAGCTCTCAAAACAGCATGATATCAGCATAAAAACAAATAGACCAATGAAACCAAACCAAGAGCCCAAATAAAGCCAAGCATATCATCAACTAATATTTGACAAGGGAACCAAAAATACTCAATGGAGAAGAGACAGCTGTTTCAAAAAATGGTAGTGGGAATAGATGGATATTCACATTAAAGAATGAAACTGGACCCAAAGCTTACACCACTCACAAAAATTGACTTGAAATGGATTAAAGACTTACCTGTAAGACCTGAAACCATGAAACACCTAAAAGAAAACATAGGAACAAATCTCTTTGACATAGGTCTTGGTAATGATTTTTTGATATGACACTGAAAGCACAAGCAACAAAATAAAAAATAAACAAATGGGACTAGATCAAACTAAAAAGTTCTATACAGTAAAAGAAACCATCAACAAAATGAAAAGACAACCTACAGAATAGAAAAAGTATTTGCAAACTATGTATCTGGTAAGATGTTAATATCTAAAATAGGCTAAAAATTCATACAACTCATAACAAAAAAAAAGAATAACCCAGTTAAAAATGGGCAAAAGACTAGAATAGACATTTCTCCAGATAACACATGAAAGGCCAACAAGTACATGAAAAGATCTCAACATCTCTAGTCATTAATGTAAATTAAAACCACAATGAGATAACACCCCATGCTTATTAAAATGGTCATGATCAAAAAGACATGAGAGGAAAAATTCTGCCAAGGATGTGGAGAAAAGGGAACACTTGTGCATTGCAGGAGAAAATGTAAATTGGTACAGCCACTCTGGAAAACTGTACGGAGGATCAAATAACTAAAAATAGAACTACCATATGATCCTGCACTTCTACTTCTGAGAATATATCCAAAGGAAAACACTAACTGGATAAGATACCTGCACCCCCACATTCATAGCAGGATTATCTACAATATCCGAACATGGAAACAACCTAAGTGTCCATCAATGCATGAATGGATAAAGAAGTGTGGCATTGGGGCGCCTGGGTGGCTCAGTGGTTTAAGCCTCTGCCTTCAGCTCAGGTCATGATCTCAGGATCCTGGGATTGAGCCCCACATCGGGCTCTCTGCTCAGCGGGGAGCCTGCTTTCCCCTCTTTCTCTGCCTACTTGTGATCTCTGTCTGTCAAATAAATAAATAAAATCTTTAAAAAAAAAAAAAAAGAAGTGTGGCATACAAATAGTGGAATATTATTCAGCCATTAAAAAGCAAGGGAATTCTACTCTTTGCAACAAGATGGATGGACCCTGAAGGCATTATGCTAAGTGAAATAAGACAGACAAAGGAAGACAAATACTATGATCTTCTTACATGTGGAATCTTAAAAAAAAAAAAAAAAAAATTCATAGAAAAAGGCTTGTGGTTACCAGAGGTGGAGGGCAGAGAGGGAATTGGAGGAAGTGTGGTCAAAAGTTACCAATTTCCATTTATAAGATAAGTAACTATAAGGGGTGTAATATATAGCAGGATGACTATAATTAACACTGTTGCATGATATACAGAAAAGTTACTAAGAAAGTAAACCTGAACTTTCATCACAAGAATATTTTTTTTCTTTTTTCTCTCTTTTCTTTTTATTGTATCTGTATAAGAAGATGGATGTTAGCTGAACCTACTGCAGATCATTTCACAACATATGTAAATTAAACTATCATGCTATATGCCTGAAGTTTATCCAGTGATGTAGGTCAATTTTTTCTTAATAAAACTGAAAAAATGATCATTTTGAGTTTTTTTTAAATAATTATAATGTGACTATTTATTTTGTGCTAATAATCTAGAAAAATATTAAAATGCACTTTCTGACAGAAAAGACGTCTAAAGAGATTTGTGTATTTCTGATAAGCTGCTAAAATCCAAAAGAATAAAAGATCATATTATCAAGTATATAAATTATATTTTGCTAGTTGTTAAAAAGTCTCATAGAAAAGTAAAGAATGAGGGCTCCTGGGTGGCTCAGTCAGTTAAGCGTCTGCCTTTGGCTCAGGTCATGATCCCAGGGTCCTGGGATCAAGTTCCACATCAGGTTCCCTGCTCGCAGGAAGTCTGCTTTTCTCTCTGCCCCTGCCCCCTGCTCATGCTCACGCTCTCAATCTCTCAAATAAATTAAAAAAAAAAAAAACTTTTCTTTTTTAAAGTAAAGAATTAAAGAACTAGATCCTGTCAGAGCCAACTACTTGCAAAAAGAGGGAGGCGGGGGGAGGGAGAAAGGAAGAAAGTCAGAAAGAAGGGAGGGAAGGAGGAGGTAGAGAAGGAAGGACAGGTGAGCCTAAGTCAATAAAACTGCACATGATTCTTCAAGTTTGCCAGTCCTTCCTCTGCTTACCTCTTAGCCATGACTAAGCAGCCCCATCACCTGTATGTTCAGTCCCATTGGATTTTTTGAGTCAACCTTGTACAAAGCTGGATTAACCGGTGGACTAATCTCCATTTACCTTGAGATGATAACACCCTCTAGCAATGATTATTGAGCATGCATCCCTATACATGGATCTTTATTTGCACGTAAATTTCACACAAGTTCTACTGTAGTATTATATTATATACATCATAACACATACATAGAAGTATAATTTTTTAAAGAATGAGATGAAAATAAATATAAATGATAGTGCTAGTGTCTCTCTTCTTTGCTCCCATGGATCATGTGCATAGTCCCCAGGTTGAATGTTCCAGCTTGGAGACCTTTGGTGGAAGCTGCTCCTGGAAGCCCCAGTCATGTTTTCCTCCTCTGTGTGACTGTGCTTCTACCTCTCTGATTTGCCCTCGGGTTCCCTCTTCCTCCCACCAAGAGGAGGCACCCTCATCTGAATCCCAAGCCATTCATCTGGACCCCTGAAACTTAATTTATTTTGTTTCAAATCCCTTCCCCACCCCTGACAGCATGACTCTGTCCTTTAAGCCTCAGCCTCTGGTGGGGAATGTGATCCTGCAAACATACAGAACACCTACAATCACAAAGGTGCCACTCACCTGACTCAATCACTGGCTCTACCTGGAAACTCCTGCTGTTGTATCAGATCCTTTAGGACACTTTGGCTACTTGAATGCTGCTCCTCAGAAAGGAAGATGGGAGTTGTTCAAATAAAGCCACCATTCAGTGTATGCCTGGCAATAATAGATACTTTTCTTTCTTTACTCCTGTGTCACATAAAACACAAGCAGGGATATGTCAATCTGACAGACTATAGCAGCACAAATCAGAGTGTTTATTAGAATACATGTCTAATATATCTTTGGTGTCAGTTGTATTGACTTTCCTATTAATCATTAGCATACTAATTAAATAAAAATTCATTTATTACCACATTTTAGATTAGATTGGCTTTTTCCCCCTTTATGCCATCTGGTGTGTCTTCTTCCAGTACAGTCTCTTTCAAATATGCAATCTCAGGGTTATAAAACTCTCTGAAAATGTAATAACCAATACCACAGTTAAACAAACGCCTTCAAAGGACAAGAGAATTGCTTTGCTAAACCTTCTGATATCAGTGACATGAGTCAGCTGTGAGTCTGATATCAACAATGAGACCAGTCTGGAACGTTCAGCATCTCCAAAGCCATAGGATTCTCTAAAATGAGAAGTAAGGGGCTTAAATTTTGGCCTCAGCTCCTCTTCTCACTCTACAATCCCGTTATTCTTGAAATTCTCATAGCTAAGTTAACCAATTATCAAAGGAGAAAATATAAGATGACAAAAAAACTTGTTCCAAAAGTACTATGTGTAGGGCTCATGGATGTTTAAATTTGGTTATCTAACAGGAAATGTTGCGATAAAAGAATAAAGAAATGGCAAAAATAAAAATCCTCTTACGTCTACATATAAAAGGAGCAACTGCAGAACCGTTCCCAAAACCAAAAACAAAACATAAAGTATCCTAAACAGGGTAACTATCACTTTGTTGTCACAAAGGAGCATTTAGAATGAAAATGTAACATTGAGAAAGAAAGTATAATCATATTTAACAATTACTTTATATCTCACTTTAAACTTGATAAGCCAGAAAAATATCAGGAAAAAATCCAAGGTTAGATAAAAGCATAACCAGAAAGAGTGAAAATAAAAGAGAAATATTCACCAGCACTGCCTCACTTCGACACAGAATATTTCATGGTAAGAGAATAATAGTGAGGGGGGACACTTCCAGTTTGATTATCATATTTTTCTATTAGAATTTCTAGGTCACTCTCTTTCAAATTTGAAGTATCACTTTTTATAGTTTCCAGTTTCTTCATGAAATATTTAACACTGAATTTTATCTCCATAAGCATAATGAACATGGTTTATGTCGGTCTGCCTCTGGTAATTCTACTCTGCGGATATCCCACGCGTCTCTTTAAGTGTTCTGTTCTCAGTTATGTGTTCTTGTCTCTTTTTCTTATCTTTAACAATGTAGTGGACTTTACAGTTGGGGGGGGGACCTTAGAGTTCTAATTTGAGGCTGAGAATGACTTGTCCTCCTCTAAAAGAAGACTCCTAGCTTCCGCTAGAGCTCAGGTTGCACTGGCAATCCAGGCTCCATTTGATCAAACTTCGAGGTCTGAAGTTTTGGGGCTCACGGATAACCGGAAGGCTGCCAGGAATCCATGCAAGTGTTGCTCTATGTCTCATTGCAAGGGTGCAGAATTTTGGTGCCCCATCCACAACTGGCGGTCCCACGGACCCTCCACTCTTGGTATCATTAAACTCTAGTTTAGGTCCCCCCCGACCCGCCCCGTCCTCTGAGGCTTTCCCAAGCAGTGCTCATCCTTTCATCCACCTGTTCTGGATTGGCAAATGTTCCCGACATGCAAAAGTGATCCCAAATGCCAGGCTCCTGTTCTGTATAACTGTCTTCTCACAGGTCTCCGCAAAGTAATTCTTTACTCTTTTGTCCGTTCTTAGGCGATTTTAGAAGATTTTTAAACATTTTCTTAAGCTTTTCCAGTCAATGTAAACAGCAGTGTTGGTGCAAATTATCTGGTTTATCACTAAAGGGGACAGAAGTCCAATCACAGTTCAAGTTTAAACTCCTGCTGAAGGTGGCATATATCATTTTTTTTTAAGTTTCCTATTGGACAACTAATATATGTCATTGTTTTCTTTACTTATATCTAATTCCAAAAGAAAGTATTCAATGAGTTTCATACAAATTGTATGATGATTTTATTCAAATGTGTATTAAATAATTAACCTCCATATAATAAGTAATAATAATCAGTCAACAGATATTTATTGAGCATGTACGATGTGCCAGTCTCATTTTAGGTGCATCAGAGAAAGAAACAAAGAACCTCCTCATCCTTACAGTGCTTATATTCTAATGATTAGACAGATTACAAAGGCTTAAATATATAAAAAGGTAAATTACATGGTATATATTTGTACATCGTATTGGAAGGAGGCACATATTACCGAAAACAGTAAAGCTAAGTAGATCTGTAGGGTCGGGACAGGGAAAAGAGTTACAACTTTCTTCAACGTAACCAGAATGGACTTCATTGAAAAGATTAAATAGATATTTTAGCAAAAACTTGAAGGTGGTGAGGAAGTTACCCATGTGTATGTATGTCTGGGGGCAGAGGGAACAGCCAGCAGGAAGACCCTAGGCTAGGATTATACCCATCCTGATCATGGAACATCAGGAAAACCACATGGCTAGAATGGAGTAAAAGAAGGATGAGGAGGAAAAGATAGTTATGAGAGATCATGGAGATGAGTGAGATAGAACTAGCCACAGGGTCAGGGGACCATTGTGAGAACTTCAGCTTTTACTTTGAGTGCCATCTTGAGCACTGCACTGGGGAGAAAAGGGGTTAGACCATTCTGGCTGGGGTGCTGGGAGTGTGTGGAAAGAACTGGAAGCCAGATAGGAGCTCATTGCAGTAACACAGATCATGCTGTCTCAATATAACTCTGGATGTATTTTCAAGATGACATCAATGACATTTTGACAGACTAGATGAGGAGTAAGAGGGGAAAAAAAGAGGATACAAGTATATTTTCCAAGATTTTTGGCCTGAGCAACCAGAAAGATGGAATTGCCATCTTCTGAAAAGGGAAAGGCAACGTGTAGAACCTAGAAAGTTAGAAATGCAGTTTCTGCTGAGTTTGATATGTCTACTTGACCATGGAGATAGACGTCCAAGTCGGATATTCCAGTGGGGAGATAAAGGTGAGAAATTCAAAATGGATATATAAACTTGAGACACTTAAGCTAATAGTTTATATTTAAAGCCATGAGACTTAATGAGATTCCCTAAGGAACAAAAATAAGGAATAAAAGAGCACTCAAACATTAAGAGGTCCAAATATCATTCATATATATTGATTTTGGAGCACTGAAAGGAAAAGCTGAGTGGTGGGCAGTAAGAGCACATTTGAGGAGAACAGGAGAAAATATACAAAATTAGGAAAACACGGGAAATGTAGCCGATTGTTTACCTTTCTAACCACTCCTTGGCAGATACTTTACCTCTTTCCACACAGCTCTTTTACTTTGTTGGAGTTAGAAGTAGATGCCAGTTTAGCTTTTTAGGCTGGGACCATCAGTATGCAAAATTCAAAAATTTTTTAGAACACATGGGAGATCTTCAGAATCATGCAGTAGAGATGGAAAATAAGTTCTCCTTCTGTGAACACCACAGTCATTGTAAAATCAGCCCTGCGCCAAACTGCAACCAAGCTGAATTTCTCTCCAACATCACTCCGGTTCCCTTTCTCTATCCCTTCTCCCATCCAGTCACTCTGAATCTTCAATCATAGAAGGTACACAGCATCCTCAAACTGACCACTGCCTCGTACTTTTGAAGCCCCAAACTTCTAACACATCACTCTTCTTCATCGAAACTTTTTGTTTGTCTCTCTGAGGACATCACAGCCTTGCACTCTGCTGGCACACAAAGGTGCTATTTTCTGATAGTGATTCATTGGACAATTTCTCTTGGAAACATTCACACTTAAAAGCTGCTTTCAAAACAACCAAACTGGGGCGCCTGAGTGGCTCAGTGGGTTAAGCCTCTGCCTTCGGCTCAGGTCACGATCTCAGGGTCCTAGGACCAAGCCCCACATCGGGCTTTCTGCTCAGCGGGAAGCCTGCTTCCTCCTCTCTTTGCCTGCCTCTGTGCCTACTTGTGATCTGTCTGTCAAATTAAAAAAAAAAAAAAAAAAAAAAAAAAAAAAAAAAAAAAAAGAACGACTAAAGTGAATGAAGTAGGGCGTTTTTGGAACAGTGAGGAAGCATCCCCATAGAAATGGGGTCCTGATCCAACTGTTCATGAAGAATGCTACTCATCACCTGGGCAGGCTCCCTACTTAGAATATCTGGGGGTCACTTTAACTTGGAATTTCCCGTGGACAAACTACGACTGCTTGATAAGCACTGAGTCCATATGATGAAAGAATATATTTACAGATTACCAGTTAATGTAGACACTCACTTCCTGTATTAGGTTGGACCATGTGAAATGGCCTTCCTGTAGGTCAAAAATAAGCCAATATTGGCCTTTTCTTTTGTTTCAATCTAATACACACTGTACTTATCTATAATACAGACATAACTATTTTGTGGTTTTGTTAACAAAATCTACCCATTTCTTTTACCATTTATGAGTGAATTACCATTGGAGACATGTGTCTCATTGTGAATGAAACCAGTCAAATGCCTTCTTCTATAAAATGCCTTCTTGCCACTAATACAGCAGGGGGTCTTAGAGTTCAATATTTAAGGCAGAAAGTCTATCCCAGGCTGGCTACAGCCTGTCAGACTCTTGGTGACACTACGAAGCCCTTCTCGAAATCCTGTTTGACATTTTCAAGCCCATTTCACAGAAGCAATTAATGTTCTCATCCTAGCAGCAATAAACTTAACCTATAGATTTAGGTCACTTTCTTAGTTCAAATTGTATCATAAATCTTAAGCTCAATGATGTCATTTTGTTGCTTGACTAGAAGGATGTTTGCTTTGTGGGTCTTGTAGCTTTCCTGACGAGAGAAGGCACTGATTCTGCATCTCAGCTCTATGCCTTAGCAGCTCTATGACCTCAGTCCCATCTCTTGTGACAAACCCCGGCTAGATGCTCATCACGCCTATTTCCTCTTCTTCCTGGAGCCACATAAGTACCCAGTTCCCTTGACATTAGGTGTGGTCCTTGCCCAGGAAATACGAGGAAAGTACTGTGTGTCACCCCCAGATGCAGCGGTTAAAAAGGAGCACTCCTGCTCCACACACTCACTAATCTGTCCCAGCCAGGTGCAGAGGATCCAAGGGTGGGTTCTGGAACCCTCAGATGGTGCCACTATGAATGGACAGAGCCTGCACTCCAAAGGCTGCATGGACCAAAGCAGTCCTCTCCTGGGCCTTCATTTCACTGAAGGGAAATAGACCTTGATTGTGTTATATAACAACACAATTTTAAGGTATTAATCTACCCTGTCTGTTAAACCCCCTAATCTTTTATTTCTTCATCCATAAAAATGAAAATAATAAAACACACCTCGTAGGGTTATTGTTAGGATTAACTGGGGTGATAAATGTACAGTGCTAACGCACTGTGTTTGGCACAGAGTAAGGCTATAGAAATGGTGGTCACTTGATGTCGCCATCATCATCATCACCATCATCATGATCTCTCCTTCACCTATTAACTGAAAAAATTTCTATATTTCTTAAAGCAGCCCAGGGTTCCATAAATAATTTTTTGACACTGCTCACTGGGCAGCATTCCCCCAAGACCCAATATCTGACCCAGGCAGTCTAATAGCAGAGCTTGTGGGATATTGATAATTTTTTTCTGGCTCCGAACAGTTTTCATTGGATAAGGTTAGACTTTTTAATGCCTATCATTTACTGAATAATTAAAGTCATTATTTCCAGTTGCTCTTGCGCATGCAAATGTAGTAAATCCTCTTAGAGATACCATCTGATATAACTTATTTGCTATAAATCACATGTGTAGCAATAAGCTCCTTACATACCAGGCACGCTCTGTAAGTGCCTGTTGACTGATCAAGGGTTTGGGTTCTTTTTTTTTTTTTTTTTTTTTCAGTCTCAAATTTCCTAAAAGTTTTGCTTACCAGATGCTTTTTTCAGTGAAATGCTATTTGTCACTTTGATTAGCATCAACAGAACACATCCACTTTTCCAACTGCAGTTTCCTCAACATCATGAGACAGCACACTTGAATTTACAACAGCATAGACTACAGCACTGGTAAGAAGGTTTTAGATAATGCATACCTATAAGACAACTTCAAAGCGAATTTGCGTATTGATCATCCAACATGACTCTCTAAGTAATACAACTAGTTCTTCCAGAGGAAAGGTAATTAAGGCAGATTTTTAAGGAAAACAAACAAACAAAAAAAAAACATAAAAATCTAAAGCTCCAAATAGAAACAAGCAGCCTCCTTACACACATTCCAAAAATTCTCTAAAATCTTTTCAAATAAATAGTATTAATTTGTATGTGAAATGTCTTCTCTTTGGCTCTTTGGCCAACATACCCAAGTGCACACTGGAGTCCCACACCTGAGATGAAGCTACACAGAATGTCAAGAATTACAGGCTTGCTCCCCAGTTAGTTAGCTACTTAAATCCATAGTCTAATAAGCAGTCATGTCTTGTTTTGTTACATCTTTTTCCAAACGGGAATTAAGGTGGTTTAAATGTACAAAAAATTATTTGTGGTGAGATTAAACAAAAACACAGATGATGGGGCACCTGGGTGGCTCAGTCACTCTGCCTCCAGCTCAGGTCATGATCCCAGGGTCCTGGGATCAAACCACACCGGACCCCTGCTCAGCAGGGAGCCTGCCTCTCCCTCTCCCGGCTCCCCATCCCCGTCTCACTATCTCTCTCTCTCTCTCATAAATAAATAAAACCTTAAAAAAATACAGAGGAGGGGCACCCGAGTGTCTCAGTGAGTTATGCCTCTGCCTTCGGCTCAGGTCATAATCCCAGCATCCTGGGATGGAGCCCCACACTGCACTCTCTGCTCAGCAGGGAGCCTGCTTCCTCCTCTCTCTCTCTGCCTGCCTCTCTGCTTACTCATGATCTCTGTCTATCAAATAAATAAAATCTTAAAAAAAAAATACAGAGGAGATTAGAAAGCAAAGGATAATGGGGAAGAAAAATAAAGGTAAAACCACTAGGTAAGGTTGAAAAAAGCAGCAAACAGTGTGAAGTTCTAGCCACTTTCTGATTAGCCACACATTTTGGTCTGAGCTTACGGGCAACAAGTGCAAAAAGAGAAACATGATCACATAATTTACAAAGTTTATGACTATAATATTGTGAACAATGTCCTAAATATCCATACACAAAATACAATAATTTCCCAGGGCTATTTATATCAACCTCCATCAATATAAAAAAATGTTAATGACCCAATAGGACAAATGTCAAAATAAAAGGTCATATTACTTTCTAATGCGTGCAAACTCGTGGGCAATGCCAACATTATGATGCCTTTATTTGTGGGGGTAGGTGGAACTGGATTAATAAAAGCTTTTACAGAACTGATTTTGTGAAGGCCAGAAAGGATTCAAGGTGGTAGATGTACAAACCAATGTTTCTAAACAAAACATGATGGAAAACATATGAGAACCACTGATTGGGGGAGGGTGGGGAATGACTAAAAAATGTCCTTTAAGAAGAAAGTAGGGCTTGATAGGAGAGTCTGATTAAGGGACAAAAGGAAGGGAGGCCACAGAATCTACATGCTCTTATTGGCATGGGAGGGGTGGCAGAAACATAATGGAAAGTCTTTAAGCCCTTGTATCAGTACTTGGCTTTTGATTCACTGGAAAATAATAGCAGAAGAGATCAACAAAGGATATAATATGAGAGCAGGGTTGGTGAACCATTCTAACTGAAACCCACAAATAACTGAAGGAGTAAAATCAGGAATAAAAGATTCCTACGTGAGGAAGATTTCATCGTCTAGCTGAGTTTGCCTCTATCATCGGGACCTCACTTTCCCAGTAGTTTGTGAACTCATCAAGAGGACAGCTGGGGGTAGAGAAGAGAGAAAGGAGGAGGAGAGACTGCCTGAATCTTGGGTCTTATTCATCTGTTTTCTCAGTGTGCAACGCAAACAGGACATGCAGCTGACATTCAGTTTAAGTTTGTTGTTAGAAAGAAGTACAACATCCATCTGAAATAATTTATGGTGACTTAGATTTTGTAAATGAGGAAAAGGAGGCATCAAATATCACCCCAAATATTAGTAATAGAAAACAGAAGGAGAGGGGTGTCTGGGTGGCTCAGTGGGTTAAGCCTCTGCCTTCGGCTCAGGTCATGATCTCAGGGTCCTGGGATCGAGCCCCGCATCGGGCTCTCTGCTCAGCGGGAAGCCTGCTTCCCTTCCTCTCTCTCTGCCCACCTCTCTGCCTTCTTGTGATCTCTGTCTGTCAAATAAATAAATAAAATCTTAAAATTAAAAAAAGAAAGAAAAGAAAACAGGAGGAGAATAGTGTTTTGAACTAGGAAGCTTGGTAGTGAGCAGCTATAACTACAAAGTTCTTTGCCATATTGTTTTGAGTGGCAGCAATTCAACCAAGAATGAGCATTCTTGTGACAATAAATGGGTATGTACTTCAGCAAGCAGAAAATAATGATAGAAGAGTGCCTCTGTGACTCACTTGGTGAGGCATCAGACTCGTGGTTTTGGCTGGAGTCATGATCTCATGGGTGGTGGGATCAAGCCCCATGCGCACCCCCGCCAATCCCACCCCCCCATCCCTACACCACCCCCATGCACTCAGCAGGGGGGGCTACTTGAAGATTCCTTCCCCCTGCCCCTTCCCACACTCCCACATGCTCATTCTTTCTCTCAGATAACTAAATTGTAATTTAAAAAAAGAGAAGAGAATGATAGATCAAAAATCATGATGCCAGCTACATATAGATAAAGAATTTTAGAGCTTTCTAAAAAGATTAAAAAGGGAGAATAACAATAAAACTTCGTCTAATGGAAGGAATATTTGATTGGGAGTCAAAAGACCAGAGATTGGATCTCAGCTTCAGTGCAAATTCTCTGCCCAACTTCTGATAAATCACTTTGCATCGGGGTTTGGGTTTTTCTCAACTATAAAATGGGAGTGAAGTGGAAGACCTCAGGGCGTTTCAAACAGTACCCTACAGACCTCAGGGGTCCTGAAGGAAAGGTGAGGCCAGACCTGTCAGACCTCAGGCCCCCAGCCTGAGCATGTTATTAGCAAAATAAATGCACCCTAACCTTTTAGCTATAGCTATTAAAAAGACTCTCATGCACAGATTATTTAGAAAAAAAAAGAGACCTATTGATTTCAAAAAGCTATACAACCATAGGCTATACAATCTCTGGTGTCCCTCGCATCTGTCACAAATCTCTTTTAAGTCAGTAATATACTTAAAAAAAAAAAAGTTAGTATTATACTTGAACAAAAAGTGTAAGCTGGTACTGTTGCTTCCATCTTGCAAGGTAGAAACAAGCACAAAAAAAATCAAAGGAAATTCTCACTGACAAAAATTTCAAGACTAGCATTGAAGTCTGTTGACTATCAAGCCAGAGTTCATATTTCCATAAATCTGAAAGGCCTTTATGTTAGGAAAGAATTCTATCAGGTGATTTGGTGATGTCACAATAAGCATACAGGTACATGATGTGGTGTCAATAAAGTCATCTTACATAAAAAGCATACATAAATGCTTGCAGCAATGTTTGGAGTCCAGGAGCTTTTTCTTCCACGTTTGGCTTCCTCTGAACTGCCCCACCCTCTTCTCAGTTTGGGTTCCTGTTTTTATATGACTCTGCATCTTAAACTACAGTTTGATGAACCACAAAAAAAGAAAAAAAAAAAACCCACAAATGCTATTTGACACAGAAAACTCACAATTCACAGTTTTGCCAGGCTAAATTATGTAAAATGTAGCCATTGTGCAAAATTAACATTTGATGAATATGTTTGTTTTTTATCTTTTTAAAATATCAATTTAAGTGAGTTTAGCACTACTGAGCCAGAATGAGCCATAATTTATATAAAGCATATAAGCAAACCCTGAGTTTTGGTGTCTAAAGTAGATAACACGTCCGAATTTGTTTAAAAAGCTAGCGTTATCAAGAATGGGTACTATCATAGGGTACTTATGACAGTGCCTAACCAATAAATGTTTAGTGTATAAGCTGGAAAAACATTCTGTCTCATCTAAACCACCATTATTTGGTTTACCACATAGAGACAAGCAACCTAATTAGAGCAACATGCTTATACTAACATGAATATGTGCTAGGAGAAAATATAACTTTATTTCTCATACATGGTAGAGACACCAAAGAAAGAATTAGTAACAAGTTCTAATGTATTGGCTTTAAATTGAAAATTAGCAATTTTTCTTCCTTCTTTGCCTCCCTCTTTCCTTTTATGAATAATTCAATCTAAAAGGCATTAGAGGGGAGCCTGGCTCAGCGGGTTAAGCCTCTGCCTTCAGCTCGGGTCATGATCCCAGGGTCCTGGGATCGAGCCCCACATCAGGCTCTCTGCTCTGCGGGGAGCCTGCTACCCTCTCTCTTTCTCTCTATTTGTGATCTCTGTCTGTCAAATAAATAAATAAGTTTGTAATAAATAAATAAATAAAAGACATTAGATTGGGGGCACCTGGGTGACTCAGTTGGTTAAGCATCTGACTCTTGATTTCAGCTCGGGTCATGATCGCAGGGTTGTGAGATTGAGCCTGCTTAAAATTCTCTCTCTCCCTTTCCCTCTGCCCCTCCTTACCACTCATGCATGCTTTCTCACTCTCCCTCTCTCTCTTTCTCTCAAAAAAAAAAAAATAATAATAATAATAATAATAATAATGATAAAATAATTTAAAAGACATTAGACTGAAAAGAGTAAAGTAGAAATCTGGGGGAGGGAAGGGACATGGTAACTGGCAAGATTTGTACATACAGGAGAGACTGGTCAAATATGTAAACATATAGAAGAAAATGGGAACCAGGGGGAAAACTATAATGCTATGATGTTGATGAATTTGGATTTTAAGTGTTGATGTGAACTCAAGATTTTCAATATAGATAAATACTTTTAGAAGCAAGTCTAGTAGCTGTGTGTATATACATATATACACATACTCCCTAGCTCCATGAACTGAGAGGTCTAAAATCCCGACACCTCAATAGTAATGAACACACCTAACACCCCGATCCTGATCACTACATATTATTCTCCACTAAAACAAACCTGGGGCTCCTTGTAGAAATGACTGATTCCAGGGCTGAGGTGGGGAAAATATAAGCTGAACCTGCAATATCTTGTTTCAGATGGTAAAGAAGTGTTTTCAGAGTGATGGGCATACATCAGAAGGACATAGAAGCCAGCTTAAAGAGGCTCCCACTGGCCCATTTGGGACTGTGTGAGTGTAAAAATAAATAATGATACCAGTAGATTATAAACCATTAAATAAGGAAAGAATCCATGAGTCTATACTGACATACACAATACATACATACTTACGTACATAGATGAGATAGCTTTTCCTTACAATGGAATGCCATCTGATGAATGTGGGGGGAATTACAGAATCAGAAAATCATCATTTGGTAATCATGAAAGTAATTAATTCACCTGAGAAAACAAAGAATGCTAAAACTACTGGGTGAAAGTTGGATGAGGAATGGAATATTTACATAATCTCAAAGCACCTCCCCACAAAATACTTTTGATTACAAAGGGGATCACAGAGTAACTCAATGATGGACCTGGCAAGTATTTTAATCAAGGGATCAAGGTTATTGCTGGCAATGAGACAAATTAAATTGTGTGCCGTCTGATAGAATACAATAAGAACGCAGCATCAATTCTGTGATATTCCTTCTAAAAAAAAAGTAGAGTTTGAATCTAATCATGAGCAATTATCAGAAAAACACAAACTAATGGGCATCCTACAAAATAAGTAGACAAAAATCTTTACAAGTGTCAAGATCACAAAAATTCAAGAAAAGAAGGAAGAACTGTTCCAGATTAAAGGAATCTATAAAGACATGACCACCAAGTACAACATTCAGTCGTGGGATTGAATCCCTTCACTATAAAGGATGGTAGACTTAAATGGGTCTGTGAGTTCCATGGCTATAATGTATCATCCATGTCAATGGAAGTCAGGTAATACACATGGCATTCAGGATTATGGAGCATCATGTCAGCCACTTGCTCTCAAATGGTTTGAGAAAAAAAAATTCTTTGTACTACTCTTCTAATTTTTCTGTAAGTGTGAAATTGTTTCAATTTTTTATTATAATCAATTATTTATTATGAGAACAGTAAACACTGTTTCTATTTTTAAATTCTACTCATAAGGCTATTGTGACAATCAAATGAGTTAACATCTACAAAGTACAAAGCATTCATTGCACAATGCCTGGTACAGGGGAAGACCTCAAAAATACAGCTATATATATTACAGTATATCACAATATTAAATCACAAATGCACACATTCCTCATCCCACCAGGAAAGAATATGATCAGCAGAGTCAAATGAAAGGACTCAATATGATGGTTGGAACTGCTCCCGCCATGAAGCAAATGTTAGGACCAGATGACCTTGAGGCACCATTTGTACTTAATTATGTCTGGTCCCATAATGCTAATTACCATATTTCCTCAGCCTTTTCATAAGCATCTTCCTGATTAAAAATCATTTATTAGGCACAGTACAATGTATACCACGTTACCAAAGCATTATAACGTCTTGATTAAATATTGCATTTTTCCGGGCTCTTTTTGTACCCCTACCCACTCTGACTTCGTAAATGAAGAATTCGATTTGAAGAGTCTCCTCCAAGGACACCGAGTGGGTTGACGGCAGAGACAAAATCAAATATCTAGAGAGTCACTGACCTTGCTTCCCCTGCTGGTTCCAAATGACCAGCTAAACTTACCAAATTTAAGGATAAGGCTCCAACTTAGCCAAGTTTAATAATAGAAACCCTAGTTCAATTTGTCCCTTTTCAACTTGAACTTTGCACTCAGCTCCATGTCCAAAAATACTGTCCCCTAGGGCTTAATGCAGCATTTTCAAAATAATTTTGTTAAGAGGTACTCTGTGCAGAAAGCAAACTTCCTTTATTCTGAAAACTGGCATTGTACAAAAAACTGGGGTGGGGGGGGCATGGGGGTAGGAAAAGAAAGAAAAATGCAAACCGCTCAGACCTGGTATCTAATTCTGCTCACACTGCCTCATTTCTGGCGCACACCGCTCACTTTGACATCAAGGGGCGCTCTGCCAGGAAAGAGCCACATGGACTGCCGAAGGGAATCAGAACCTGACCCTCTCATCTCCCACTCCTCCCCCTTCTCCAGGGCCCCACTGCCAGCTTAAAAACAGTTAATTGCCTTTTCATACAAAGAGTTTGACAGCCACTCTCCCACAAACCACACTAAAATCTTACCCCCTGTATGGTTTGTGAAAAAAAAAAAAAAAAAACTGTTTCCATTTTTAGGAGAGCATAAGACCTGGCCCATTTTATTTAGAAATTAATAATAATTCTGAGTGCTCTCTTTTCTCTGTTCTGGAAGAGCAGTGAAGCAGCTCTGAAATGAAGAATTTACTACTGTGCGTGCCAGGACAAAAACAGATGGACCAAAAAAGTTTAGATGGATGAATCTGAAAAATTGGATGACCTTTATTATACCCCAAAAGTTATAAAAAATTTGAAGAGCAAAACTTCCATTTGCCAGCAAGATTCTCTCCAATTTACAAATTCCATATTGTGGCTTCAGACACAGGAGTAAAAGCTCATACCATTCTCTGGAGCGCTAGACACCACCCCTAGCCATCAGCCTACCTCGGTCTCCTTATGTGAAAAGTCTAGAAACGTGCTCCTACCTCCTCACTTCAGTAAGAAGAAGGAAGACTAGGAAACTCGACTCATGTTCACATATCATCCTGAGATTCCTAGGACTGGGCTGGGGCAAAGGGTGGATGCATTTCATTAGAACATAATCCAAATGAAACCAAGAACTGGTTCATTTCTCAGGCTGGCAACTAGCTTCAGGCAGCTGCCTCTTCACAACTGAAGTTGCTCACCTCGCAGATTTACCCATGATCAGAAATGATGTAATAAATTGCATATTTATAGAATGTAATTGGATCCATGCAAATCCAGCGCCAATACAAAATCCATTTAAAGCATCTGCTATATCAAACATGGGTCAGTAACACATAACGATGTATGCGTTTTGGGCACAGATATGTCATGGCAAATGTTTACATTACAGATATTCTGAATAAGTCCTAGGCAATGTATAAAATGTACTGTGTGTGAATATACAATATTATTAATAATGAAGAATGGTGAGGTAGAGACATCCAAGATTCACTCAAACCCAGCTCTGCTCTGCTTCTAGAATATGGGAGAATTACACTTCCCTACCGCCACTGTGCTTACATGGGGCAATGCAGATCGTTCTAGCCAATGAACTATGAGAATGCGTCGTTTCTGAGCTCCAGCATTTAACTGCTAGAGTGACACTTTCATCTCTACATTTTCTCAGCCATAGTAAATTTTGAAGCATCATGCTGACTGGTGGAATCATAAGATAAGTGAAATCAAGGTATGAACAGAGTCCCAGCAACCCATGAACAATTTTTTTTTTCCCTGATGTAATCTACTGAGGTCTGGGGGACCTTTGTTACCCCTATTAATGCCTTCATTATACACTTGGCCTATAATCCATGGTCTCTAAATATCTAACTTCAGTCTTATTCCTCAGTTTTGAAACACTTAGCAGAAATGGTGCAGGGAATGTCAAGTCCCCAAAAGAAGTAAGAGGTATATGTCAAACCTTCTATGACAACCCTATGACTATCTTATAGTATAGGAATCAGGGTCATCCACACATACACATATAGCAAGCCTCATGGGGCACTGCAGAGTTCAGAGTTAGCTACAAAGCCAGATATCAAAGAGGAAGCAATTCAAAGTCCAGGGAGTTGAGCTGTAAGCCAGATACTACCGGTAGAGTGCCTGGCTGGCTCAGTTGGAAGAGAATGCAACTACTGATCTCAGACTTGGGAATTCAAGCCCTGTGCAGGGGAATAGAGATTACCTAAATAAAACTTAAAAAGGAAAACACACACACACACACACACACACACACACACACACACACACAACATTCTGTGGTTAAAACACCCTGAAATCACAAAATAAAATAATAGAGATGATTAAACCAAGTACTACCAGTGAGGTTAGGCACTAGGCTATTCTTCGAAATTGTACCAGCATTGAATGCTATTTCACATGGCTTATATTGGCACCAAAGTACATGCAGGGACTCTCTCTCTCACTCTGCCTTATCCTAAAAAGCACCACGTGAACTGTGACCAAAAAGAAAACAAACAGAAAAGCTCTCAGATCTTTTTAATTAAAAATCCTTGGAATTCAGCTAATCCTACAGATGTATTTAATATTTATTTTATTTACATTTCCCAAAATAGCATCTATACAGAAATTCTTAATAATCTCTTCAGACTTTATCTCCCTTCTGAAATAATTGACCCAAATACCAATCACCAACCTCACACCATTTAATTCATCTTCTCTCCTACTTTAAACAAATACCCTGTACATAAGCAATAGAGTCATAGAAATCATGATTTTTTTAATCTTAAAGGAGACTTAGAGACTAACGTCTGTCCCCCCACCCAAAAAAAGTTGGACAAAGAAACAACAGCCAAATTTTTTTTTCATGTTCTTCTGCCTTGAAGAGCTTTCTTTTTTTTTTCATTTTTTATTTATTTTTTATAATATATTTATTTTTATAATATATTTATTTATTTTTATAATATATTTTTATCCCCAGGGGTACAGGTCTCAACAGCCAAATTTTTAAAAATAAGTTTCTCAATCTATAGCTTTAGCCTGTTCTTACCCACAGAACCTTCTATATCTTAAATAAAATCGTGAAGCATCAAAGGGGCTACTGTATATTAATATAAACATATGAGAAAATATCCTACTAATAATTAAATCAGAACACAAGCTGCTGGTATCCCTTAAGGATTTTATTATTATTATTATTATTATTATTATTATTAGCAAGATGTTATCATTTGCTCACATTCTTCAGCTTATTAGGAAACTTGGACTGTAATTTTGGATCCTGAGTCAAAAGAACTAATTAAATGATAAATGTCACTTTTTCTCCCAACTTACACAACTAGAATTTTGAATAACACATTCTTCTATTGTGCCAAACCAAGAGAGAAAATATTACTCTTTGGATCTTTAGAGGACAAAAAGGGACACGCAAAAGTGATTAATTTATAAATAAATGGGTCCTTTTATATTTACTAGAATTCTACATTTTAGTTTATTTTAGGCAAAGGCATTCATAATGCTCAAAGCACATCACAAACATGAATTATTCACTATTTCGATAAAATCCTAAATGGCTTTAAGATTATCATTATCCCATTTACAAATGAAGTTCATAGAGGCAAATTTATGGGTACCACGTCTATCTACTACTGTAAGAAAATAGTAAAATCTGGTCTGGACTCCAAATCACTTTTTTTCATTTTATAGTTGTATTATAGCTGTGGGGTTCAACATTCTAACTCCCTCCTGTCTTTCCCCTACTTCCTACAAAGAACGAAAGAGGGGCACCTGGGTGGCTCAGTGAGTTAAAGCCTCTGCCCTCAGCTCAGTTCATGATCCCAGGGTCCTGGGATTGAGCCCCACATCAGGCTCCCTGCTTCCCTTCCTCTCTCTCTGCCTGCCTTTCTGCCTACTTGTGCTCTCTGTCTGTTAAATAAATAAAAATCTTTTTTGGGTGCCTGAGTGGCTCAGTTGGTTAAGCAACTGCCTTAGGCTCAGCTCACGGTCCCGGAGTCCTGGGATTGAGTCCCGCATCAGGCTCCCAGCTCCATGGGGAGTCTGCTTCTCCCTCTGACCTTCTCGCCTCTCATGCTCTCTCTCACTATCTCTCTCTCAAATAAATAAATAAAATCTTTTAAAAAAATCTTTTTTAAAAAAAGAAAGAAAAAATATACCAACAGATCTAGCCATCAAGAGAAACTTGATGTTTAACAAATCAAAATGTAACTAAATAGTATTTTTCTGGTTCATATCTTTATATCATTTATGTGTCCTTATACTACACTCAAATTCTCAGTCCCCCTTTAAAGAACAGATAATATCCCAGGCATTAACAAACTACATCAACTTGCCATTAACTGGTATTTTCAGGTAATGGAATAACAATAAAAATGAGTATTTATTGAGATGACTTTGTGCAGCCACTGTTCTACAAGCTATAGACGTATTAATTTATTGTACCATCAGAATACCTTTGTGAAGTAGAGAAGGTGAATATTACACCTCAACTAATAAGGAACAACAGCACACAGGGGTTTCTTAATCTTGGCCTGTGGCAATCTAGGACTTACGCCATGGCATTGGTCCTGGAGACCCATTTACTCCATACTTCCTCTCTTGTTAAGCCAGCATTATGCTTAACAAAGAATTATTTCATGCAATTCTGCAATAATTTTCCAAGTCACAATATAAAAACCACATAGCACTGGAATGATAACTAATTTCACTTTTCTTTATTGATTCAGAAAACATATCAACACTTTGAAGAATTTCAGGATCAGCAACCATAAAATAGAAATAATAATAAAGTGTACCTCAAGAGATTTCAGAGGATTGAGAAAACTTAGATGAAATGCTTCAGCAGAGCCTGACCTACAGTATGTGTTCAATAAATGGTAGTCACTTATTATAGTAATTAGATATTTATAAGATTAACTTATAACAATAGAAATTATAATGTAAATAAAGAATAGTTTGTTCTTTCTTTTAATAATGTTCCACAACACATTTTTATCTCCCTTAAAAGAACAGCTTCCCAAAAATTAGGTATAAGTTGAAATATTTATAAAATAAGTCATACTTTCCCATTTGAGGACATTTTCTTTCAGAGATACTTTATT